>NW_001820820.1:604931-1119265 GCF_000146945.2 Sclerotinia sclerotiorum 1980 UF-70
ATTTATGTGGACTTCTCGGTCTTCATGCGCTTTGGGGACTAGGAAGAATCTAGCGACTTAGAGGGGATGAGGGCTTGGGGGATTAGGGAGAATGGGATATTTGATGATGGTGGCTTATCTAAGGTTTATGGTGATTTTGTGTTTTGAGGTTGTGTATGGGGGTTTAAATTGGAGAATACATTGGTTGGATTTAGGAGCTGGTGTAGATACCTAGGTAGATGGTATTAGTTTTTTCGGGGTTGCAGAGTGGGTGGTGAGGCTCGGATGGAGTGGATGATGGTTGATGCGGATTTCGAAGGGGGGGAGGTGGGAGGTGAGTGGTAAGAGATAGGAGATTACTAGATTCGGGTATTGTTGTAGAAGTCAGGAAGGGAAAGGAGAGAGGAGAGGTGGCCTTTAATGGAGGATATTGGTTGTTTTTGAGTTAGGGTTAGGTTTATAGGTTGGAAATGGGTGTTAATATACCTAAGCACAGGTGTGTGCAATATAACTTTGATGGAGAATATGACGAAGAAGATAATGGGGGATAATGGGAAAAAGAGCTTGTGGTGGGAGTTGTATGGAGGACTATGGATATGCCATGGACGATTCTTCATGAAATGGAGTTGAAATAGAAAATTGTTGAGACTCAAGTGCAGTCATTAACTTGGAGTCTTAGATGCATAATGATCTGTCTGCCAGTTCTCCTTCAAATCAATTTACCATTCATTGTCTATCATCTCATATCTAAGATCTTACATTCATGAACCTATAAAACTTGTCCGTTTCAAAAATTTCAAAAATTTTAATGATTCCATCCTATTCACTTTCCTCGATCATGCCATATTATATATCCAAGTAGCTACTTAGGTAATAAGTATCTAGAGGTTCCTCGGCTTAGTTAGATCTTACCACTTCATTATTCTATTATTCATTATTCATGATTGATAATTTCCACTACAATATCCCATGGAGTCTTGAGATAATAATATCGAGATGAATACCTAGGTACCTAGTCTAAGTAATCTCACCATACAATTTTCTACTCACCTTTTTTCACCTTGTTTTTTTACAATATCATTGGTTCATGGTATCATATTTAAAATTACATGATAGCAACTTTAACCTTGTGTGATTTTCACGTCTTCGAATCTTGATGTCTTCAAGTCTTGACTTTTATTAACCTTTCGATTTTTTACCTTTTAACCTTTCGATTTTTACCTTGCTGGTAACTTAATTGGTGGTAATTACACAGCTCAATTTCCCAACTTTCCAACATCTCAATATCTCAATTCCTCAGTCTCGGTTTCCCTTTGGGATAGGATGAATATCTAGATAGATATTGCAATTTCATCGGATGCGACAGCCTCATTCATACTACATACACACACACACACATACATACACATAATTAATCATTCAATCATCTATTTGTTTACTTTTCTGCACTTTGTTTTGGATGGATGGACGGATAGACGAGGTTAAGGCTGAAATTTACTACTTTGATTTATTTTGCTATTGTGTCAATTGATCTATTTTACTTTGGATTTCTTCGCTACTTTTTACCTTTTTACTTCTTTTTATCTTGTTCTTTTTGGTTGGTGAAGGAAGAATATAAGGATAAAGGTTAGAGGTTAAAGAGAAGGTTTTTGTTTTTGTTTCTGGTGGAAATTGAAATATTCGAGAGATTGTGGGTTTGAGAGTGAGGAGTGTGAGTGTGCTTTGGGGTGCTACTGGTAAGTTCTCTTGTTCTATGTGGATATGGGTATATACTGATAATTTGGTGGGAAGGAGTGGTTCTAGGAAGATTCCTTGGATTTTTCGATTGGAGATAGATATTCGATCCTGGAGGTCGGATTGAGATACGAGATTGGGGGAATTTGGGTTTGTGTTTTGAGGGGATAAGAGAAAAGAGGAGGAGAAATTTTAATAATTGGTCTTGGGTCTTGGGTCTTGGATTGATTTCTGGGCAGATTTGATCTCCTGAACAGACCGGACATCTTGGACAGACCAGTCTTCTGGAACAGGGCAATCTCCTCGAACACACTAATCTCTGACAAAATTCGACCTCACCTACACACAAACCACAACATGATGCCTCGCGCCGTACCCATTTACCCAGGTCCGCTTTCAATGACGGAAGATGAGCACTATAGCTTCGTAGAAGCTCAGGCGACAATTACAGAAGATGGCAGTCGCATTATTTTCGAAGAAGATATTACTGTAAATGTGGATTTCGGAACGGAGATCGAGGACAGACATTCAGAGGATTGTGTTTGTGTCATTTGTAGGAATGTGGAGAGGTTAAAGATGGGAAAGAGGACGGTTATTAGAGGTGGAAATGGAGAGGTTTTTGAGAGGGATGAAAGTGCTGATAAATTTGATGGAGAAAGAGATGAAAGTGAGGATGAAGATTTTAGGGATGAAAGTGATGAGAAGGGTGGAGGACATGTTTTTGCTTATGATCTTCGACATGATGATCATGATGGTGGAATTAATTTCTTGGGAAGAGGTGAGATGTCAGAAGTCAGGATCTCAAAGCCTTTTACTTCGAAGTGTCATAAGTTGGGAAAAGGAAAGGAAGTGAAAAGTAGCACATCCGCCATCTCGACCATCCCGAATTTTCATGGAGATGAATTGGAAGTTCATAGTGCTCTACCTGAACATGAGCAACAGTACGAAGTTGAGAGAGACGAAATAGAGATGGATAGTTTTGAAGAAAGTGGAAACACATCTGGAATTAAAATCGCTTATTCACATGCACCTTCGCCACCGCCTGATTCTGGGGATGATCTGTCGCGTGAAAGAGGACGAAGCACGAGGGAGGACTTACATACAACTTGGGATTTACACACAAATTGCGACCCACAAACTAAAAACAAGAAATGCTTGCCAAGAAAGGGTTTGGTTGCAGCGAAGAGACATCTATCCAAGAGAAGTTTATCAATTGGCAGACGTAGAGGTGAAGGTAAAGGAAGTGAAGATAGCGGGAGTTCTAGGGCAAGCAGGGTATTGAACTTTGCGCGAAGTCTAAGCAGACGCAGTAATAACTCAGGCAATTCATTACAAACACAACAAGCGACAAAGGAAGAGAATACCACGCTTGAAGCACAAATGGATGAGAGTGTGGATATAGGAGACCAAAATTTTTCTTTTCAGGAGGGAGAAAGTCTGCATACTAGTTTTCAAGGTGATGAGGATATTGTGGAACATGGAGATGGGAATGGGACGAGAAGTTTTATTGGACCACGTCGAAATCCTGAGATTCATGACTTTCCGGCTTTTGATCCGAGTCAATTTATTCAGACTACTCCTGTGGCGTCGTATGGATTTAGGAGGAGATTGGTATCAGAGTCTAATGCTTCAACTCTAGAGCTTGAGAATAGATCGCGCTCAAGATCAAGATCACCATCAGTCCCGTCTCACCATTACAGCTCTTGTGGTCCTTTCTCTCTCAATTGGGACAACATCTCTTCTGATACTGTATACCACAAACATGCTCGTCGCTTCTACGAAAATCCTTCTGCTTATGGTGAAGAGATTCTGGGTTATAATCCTGAAACTGATAATCCATATCTAGCATATGATCGATATCAAGAAGTTAGCGAGTGGGCGGATAGTACGGAGGAATCTGATCCGGATCATGTCGTTGCGTTGACTACCAGGGAACTGAAGAGATTATATGGAGAAGAGGTTCCAATTCCTTTTGATTTTATCCCTGAGGGATATGTCAATCCACCCAATTCAAAGAATGGAAGTGTCATCGGTGATGATGAGGATGATGATGCTGCGATTAAGGCAGAGGAATTGGATGACGAGAAGGAATCGGATGTCAAGCATAAAAATCTTATTTATCTTCTTGGTATGCCGGGCTGGGCTCATGAGTGGGAAGAAATGACAAAGATGCAGAGACATTTTCATATTGTTGCTGCAGGGGACTGGAGAATGGGACCAGTGTTTGATGTTGAGAGTAATTATTCGGATTACTATGGTGTACCATTCTTTGAGCCGAATGACATGGGTCTTGATGGTGTTAATAGGAGAGAGGTACGGGAATTGGATATTCCTGGTTTAGAGAAGTTGGAATTGAAGTATAGATTGGAGGAATCTGATGATGAGGATGACGATGGATATGAGAGATATCAACGTAGACATTCTGATAGGAATATTGAGAATGAATGTTCTGCTGAGTATGACAGCGATGGTTTCTTGTACGATGATGAACGTGGAGAGAGAACAGGGTATTTCGGACAAACAGCATCCCCAGCTTCTGAGGCAGAAAGATTTTATAGACGTCCTTCGAATGAAGGACAAGTATCTGAGAGCAACAATTCTAGCGAGGGATCCGAAGTAGGGGATTATGCAGGTTCCGTCGTTGAAGGATATGGAACTACCGATGATCATCGCACTGCTCTCAATATCAATGGACGAATCGACGATAGTTTTCGAGCTCGCATGGCACGCGGATACACTTTCACCGGCAAATTCGATCAAAACATGTTTACATCCTCCAATGCTGGTAGTGTGATTAGCGAAGAAACCTACGATTCGGATTATGATGAGGAATACGAAAGTGATGATGGAATCTCTCATGATTACTCTTTCGAAAATTCCTCATACCATGGTACAGAATGTCAAGAAGACTATGCTATCGGTACATCGACATTTACACCTCACGCATTCCAACTATATCCACCATACGACGCAGCCAATGATTGTACAACCATTGGTATAAGCCCCGACGACATAGAAAATACACGATCAAAATCTTGGGATGCAGATTTCATGGAAGATATACTCGGGTATTCCGTGCAAGAAGGTCTCAAACCTCGAGATCCTACCGCAGAAATGGTATTAATGAGTTACCTTGAACCTATTTCCAAGTCCGTAAAGTCAAGATATTCATCCGATGCGAAATCGAGATCGAGATCTTCAACAGGTTCATTAACACCGGTTCCTTCACCTACTAAGTCTACTAGAACTACTAGATCCTTCGTTCCAAGTCTCAGATCAATCCCCAGATCTTTTAATAGGAACAAATCTCTTCCACCTACACCTGAGGTAGATTATTTTGATCCTTTTCCAAAAACTGATAGGAGTACCGTCTCCATCCGCAAAGCATCACTCTCAACCGCCAACATCGCCAAACTCAACAGTAAAACCAAAGACCAATTCAAGACTTCTACTCAAAGCCAAGCCAAAAGTAAAACCAGCAGTAAAACCAAAGGATCCACCAAAGGAAAATTCAACAGTATATCCAAAGCCACCAAAAAATCTAGAATTCCTTCACCACCTAGCTCCACCTCCTCGAGCAATTCAAATACCTCTTATGTCGATCTCACGCGTTCGGGTTCTGCTTATGCTGTTCCGCCTGCTCAGTCACTTATTCTGTATTTACACGGTCATGGACTTAGTATGGATCATATAGCATTTCTACTACAACCACTCGACGAGAGATTTCTATACGATTCGAATAGTTCCTGGTGGCCAGCTAGTGTTCTCCCTTCCCCATCTTCCCTCCCCACCTCTCCACCAATCCACTTCCCATCCCACACACACTTCACCCCAAACACACTCTCCCAAATCCTCAAACATTGCTCCGCGCCCCCTAGATGGTGGGAGATACCGGGAGCGAGAGATCCGGATGGAAAATTGTTACCAGAGTGTTTTAAGACGTTGCAGAGGGGGATGGCGGTTAGGAAGGCGGGGGGGTTGGTTAGGAAGGTTGTGGAGAATTTTTTTTGGTGGAGGGTTGGGGGTGGGAGGCCGCATGGGAATTTGATGGGGGGGTAGTTGGGGGAGAGGAGGGGAGAGGGAGGGAGGGGAGGTGATTGGGTTGGGTTGGAGTGGATTGTGAGGATCATGAAGGAATAGTTCAGATGATGAATACATGCATAAAAAAATAGAGGAATAGGTTGGACTATCCCCGTTTATTTGCTTGTTTACCTGCTTACCTATTATTTTCCTCATTTCCCCTACTTTCCCACTACAGAACACAAACGCAATAAATTCCATTACTTTTCACTAAAGAGTCTCCATCACCCTCTGAAGTTATTTGTACTCGTGCTTTTCTCCTTTCTAAAATCTTACTTACTTGTCTTGTTTAGCACCCACTCACTCACTCGAATTCTTATTTTCTTTTACTACAGCACGAAATTGATGTTAGGATATCATTTTGTTTCTTTTGTTAGATTACTTATCTCTATTAGTTTTAATTTACATATATTTAGTTCAGTTCAGTCCAGTGTGGTTAATTTTAGGAGATTTGGCTATTTCAAAAAAGTTCAACTGTTAAGGTAAGATCTTAGATAGATATCCATTCTCTATGATGCAATCATTCATTTTGACAATTTTATTCCATTCTCTTTTGTATTGTTTTTAATGTTATTAGCTACCTAGTACCTAGAAAAAAGGATAACAATAAGCTTGAAGATGTAAGAATGTGAGATTGATCCCTCCATGCAAATAATCATCTCGTATAATTGCCATCTACTCTTTGTGTAAGTACATAAATTCCCAGTAATTCTAACCCTACACAACGCCGACGCTATGCTTGTAATTATACTTATAACCCGACCCGACGACTTTGTATAAACCCAATATCTCTCGTGAAACTAACCCGTTATTCGTATCATTATGCTTCTACTTTGCTTTCCTCAATGTCCTCCTCGATAAACCAAGCCTTTGTAAGTCCATCATCACCCGTGGTGATAATCATTTCTTCGTCTGGCTTCTTCTTGCCGTTATCGTATCTCATACACCAAGTAACATGATTGACCTCATAAGGTCCATGAGCACCCTCTAAAACGGTGAGAACTACCCATTCCTTTTCGATGGTGCCACCAACAGTATTTCTTCCTTTGGTACGTTCTTCGTAGATTGCTACCCTGCCATCACCACCTGTAGATACTATTCGACCAGAATATTTACTCCAATTAATGCTGTAGACTGGGAGATCGTGTACTTTTGGAAGTGTTGCGGTACATTCCCAAGTCTCGTTCACAGGTCCAGGTCGCATTGTGCTGGGAATTCCTGCGTTGAAGTAAGATGGTTTATTTTGTGGAGGTGGCGTAGGCATTTTTGACCAGATTCGAACTGTCATATCTGCAGAGGAGGAGAGAAGTCGTGGAGTAGGTGGTACTGATGATTCTTCGCTTGAATCTGACTTTATCGAAACATCAGGCTCCCAATCCAAACTCCACACAGTACCATCATGACCCTCTAACTTTGCGATCGTCTCCCAGTCTCCCTCACCATCTTCTTTGGATAATAAAATCGTATCATCATAACTACCACTGGCAAGAACTTCTCCATTACCATCATCTTTTCTCCAACAAACACATTTAACATCTGCCGTATGATCCTGCAAGACAGCTACTGTCTCAAATTCATCTTCACCCTCATCACCTATCTCTTCCCAAATCCAAATCGTCTTATCTCTAGAACAAGAAGCCAACCATTGTCCACTAGGAGAATAAGCTACATGCTTAATTTCCGAATCATGACCTTCCAACACGATTGAAAACTCCCAATCATCACCCTCATCCTCATCGCTACCATCATCACCACCTCTTCTCAACGACGGACCTTTATTCGGCCTCCCATCAGCGCCAATCTCCAACTCTAAAGGTCCATCCTCAATTGTATTTTTCTGCTCCTCCTTTCTTCTCCAAACCCCCATCGTCGCATCAAAACTCCCTGTAGCAATAGTCATCATCGTATCAAAACCCCCCGTAGCAAGAGTTAAAGCTCCATCCTTCCTAACACCAGGTTTCCACGCCGCAGATCTCACACTCCTCTCATGACCACCCTCCAACTTTGAATGTAAAGTGAAATTACTCAGAGAATAAACTCGTACCGATTTATCCGATGTCGCAGTCGCAATCAGAGGTAGATTATTGGGATTAGGTATGGAGGCCCATGCTCGAGTCGCTGCTTGAGGCTTGAAATCTGCCAGATGTTTGAGTATCATTGTTGGGAGTGAGGATGGCATGTTGCTCATTGAGGGGAAATTTTTTGGATGGAGGGGTAATGTTCTGTCTTGCGATAAGATGTCATCGGCGAAATAAATTTGATGATAAATACGATTGGTTTGGCTACCGATAACCTAAGAGCATAGGCTAGTCTGTTCGGGTTTGAGTTAATCCGGCCGAGATATTCGGCTGAAGCTACTCCGTATGTTGCCAATTATTTTCACTCAGCACATTTGAATCAACATATGGATAATAACGACGTTTTATTCTTTGTACACACCTTGAGTACATGGCATTCAATGAATAGGGCTGAATATCAGAACTACCATAAGATAAATACATGGAAAGGTAGTTCTTGACTCTACACCGGGGCAATGAGTCGTTCACATACTGAACTCAACTCTCAATTGGAGATTTGGCTGACGCAAATTATAATTGGCTGTACACGAACAACTGCATTGCAAGTGCATACAATATCATTACGCTGATATCCCGAAGTTCCAGAAATTCCTCCCATATCAAAATGTGTTGCTAGTGCAAACAATATTCCTACGCTGGTTTCCTAATACTGTGGAAATTTCCATCAAATTTCTAAAAACGACCCTTACAATCCTCCACTTCCTATACTTCCAGCCGCTTTAAGCTTGATCAACACCATCAAATCATACCCATACATCAGAACCAATCGTCAGCGCTTGCAAGATGTTCAAACATTAATCAACTCATAGCCCAAACTTTCAACACGCTTTTCCAGTATGCGATACCCCTATTTTCTCTATCGTCTCGCAGAACGCGGAGCCATTCCAGTCTCTATTCAACCAAAGCTTGTGTTTGAAAAATCCTCATCTGAACTCACAAGTCAAAACTCAAACCAGGCGAATAGTCATATGCAGATGCATTACTTATAAGCCCGTATTGTTATTTGTAAATGCGTTAGCCTCTCAATCCGTATTTTTATTTTCGGGGGATGGAGCGGCCTGCATTCGCGCTCGCTCACGCGGCCGTGCCTGTACTGTACGCGATCCGTTATTCGTGGCATGTTGCTGGGCATTGGATTGTTCAATCCCGGCGCGAGATGGAAGTTGCAGTGGGCTAATAGAATTCTGATCTGCAGCGTGAAAATTGCTTGTCAATTCCGGACTAGGGCGAGGGGGGTGAGGGGGGTGAGGACGAAGAAGTGAGTCGTAAAGTAGCTGCCCTTGCTCAGCTAATGGTCTTTGCGGTACTTCTTGCCGCCTTCTACGTGGATGGTTATTCGTGGAATTTTCCTGGCTATGAAATCCTCCTTCATCGAGCGGTTCATCAAATCTACCAAAACTATAACTGAGGTCTCTCATCTGCTGACTGGCTTGTTGGCGCCGAACGGGAGAAACGGGCATGTTTGAATGTTCAAGTAGAGATGAGGTAGTAGAGGCTCGAATTGAAGTGCGAGGTTCGTTCAAAATATCCCTAGGTCCACTATCTTCTGACTGCTCTTGCCGCACCGATAGACTTCGTCGCTCTTGCTGCCACATATGTAGTTCGGCAGTTAGTAGTGCATTTTCTGCTTCTTGCATCAGTTGCTCCAATCGCTCCATCCACTCCTCCTCTGATGCTCTTATAGGACGATCAACATTATATTGTAGGCGAGATCGTAGACTTCTTAAGTGTCTTATGAGTCTTATAGTGTTATCCATTCGATCTAGTTCCGCGGAATCTGTGGGCCTACTACTATTTCCATGGGTACCCACCATTCTTTCCAAATGACCCTCCGCATTGGCATTGTTATTGCCGGATTGAACATGTGGATTTTGTTGCTCTAATAGGCTGCCAGTTGGTATACTGAGCGTTGGGGGTGGAGTAGCGGAAGAGAGAACTGGATGTGATCGAAGAGGATGGTCGATAGATGAGGCGGGAGGAGGATTCATCCTAGATGGTGTATGAGATACAGGACGTGCAGAGGGACGACGACTTGACGAAGTCATAAGACGAAGCTGGCATGCAGGGCGCTGGCATGTACAGGAATCTGGGTGTGATTGAACAGGGCTATCTATAGCCAGGGTGGGTGGAGGATCTATCCTAGATATTGTATGACGTATACAAAATGCAGGATGCTCATGATTCGCTGGAACAATATCAAGACGTTGACATTTAGGACGCTTGCATTCGCACCAGGGTGAGTGCTCTTCAAGAGGGATACCCATGACTGTGGCTGAGATGGTAGGTCTGAAGAAATATTTAAGTGTGTATTTATGAAGAGGAAAAGTAATACGGGAATATGAATTTCGGTCAGGAAATTTAGAATTTGCGCTTGTATTGTATTATTAAAAATGCAATGAGAATATATTGAAGAAGTTCTGAGAGTAAAATTATGAGAGGTAACTTGTTGATCGGGATGTATGGAAGTGGAATAAATACTTTTTTCTGTCTCCTTCCTCCCTTCTTTCCTTGTGATAATTTGCAACTACTGGTTCGCTGCTGCTGCTGCTGCTGCCATATAGGGAATATACGAATAAACATTTATTATCTATTCATTTATACATACATATATTCATCCATGTATACATCAACCATCCTATGAAAATTCAACGTCTTAATCCATTCGAGTAAATCTTATATGTCAGGATAATATATACATATACCCAAGTACCCAAGTACCCAAGCACCCGAATAATCTCACATATATAACTAAGATAAGGGTAATTATTAAGGGTGTATAATTGAGATTAACTCAAACTCAACTCAACCAACTCAACCAAACCCAACATTCAAACGCAAACATCAAACCCAATTCTAGATCGAGAAATATATCACATACATAAACACCTAATTAGAAACTTCCAAGCACTTGAAATGAGAATGTACATGATACAAGTGATTCAAGTGTAAGATAATGATAATGATAATATATACTAGCCAAGTTAAGTTAAACAACGCTAAGTTAAGCTAAGCTATCCAAGAAATATATACAACAACAGCAACAACAACGACAACAACAAAACCATGCCCGAACCAAAGACCACGTTTCAAAAAGAATATGCTCATGCTCAAGGAGGTAAAGTACATGAAAACAAAACAAATCAATGGGTATCTAAGCAATAATAAAACGAGAGACAAGAAAGTAAACGCCTGAGAACGGATATTTAAATCATAAAAATCGATTCGCCTGATTCCGCGCTTCAGACTAAATATCCAACACTCACTCACTCACTCACTACCCACCATCCTCTCATTCATCTACCTCCCTCTCTAACAAGTCCCCAACTATGCACCTCCACCTACAAGCAACTGTTTAGGATTTCCCTTTCCCCTCCCAATAGCTTCCTTAGGGCTCATAACACTCTGACTCAAATAGGCACCTCCGGGTCTCGGATTACTGTATTTTCCAATTTCGGTGCCGACTAATCTTTCCTCATCATACACAATAGTTGAATTAACTGCTTGAACATTGCGATAATATAATTCCGTATCCGAAGCATCATTATTGATATCTAGTCCACTGAATTGGAAAATCTGATTGGTACTTCCGAAGCCAGAACTGCCGGCAGATGTACCTAGATAGGTGGCGGATCCGTCTTGAGTGGTTGAAAGATGAGTTCCTGAGAAACCGGCGATGAGAGGCGCGGAGGAGGGGAGGTAGGTAAAGGGTTGGAGACCGGATGGGAAGACGGAGTCACCGGAGATGACGAGGTCGAGACCACGAGTTATGGTGGCCTCGAGGGTGTAGTTTGTGGAGGAGAGGACTAGGTATGTTGTGTTTACCCAGACAGGGTATGTGTATTCGGATTTGTATTTTGTGGAACTTCCTAGTTTCGAGGTATCGATACCGTAGGTTGTTGCATTGTTTATTTGGATGGCGCCGAAAGCGGTGTACTGGCCATAGTTTAGGGCGCTTAGTTCTTGTGTCCATGTAGAGGTGGTAGTGCCATTTTCCGTGATAATAGTGGATGAAATAGAGAGCGAACGTTGGACATTAGTTATGTAAGTGAGTGTCTCATTTGCCCCAGATGCATTTTGAGTAAGAACGTGCGAGGTGGTGATGATGGGAGCTGGAAGAAAAATTTTGGGTGCTGTACCGGTGGTGACAGAGTCATTGGAGTCAAGCCAAATGAAGATTTTCCCTGTGACAAGCCAGTAGCTACCGACTGTATCAATGAGTGTACCACTTCCTTCCTCATCATCTATAACACCCGCGACTCGGATTTCGAATGTATGCTCAGATCCATCGCAGAGAATCGGTAACCAAGGAGTGATATCAATCTCGTGTTCTCGAAGATCAAAAGCATCAAGCCCTACAATTGGTCTCCAAAGCCCTGGTACAATACCACCAGTAAAGACGACGGGAAACGGCCATTGCACTCCAGCTAGTTGACCATCGATCAACACTTGGACTTCACGGAATGGTGAATATCCATAAAGTGTTCCGTCGTAGTCCTCAAATGCTTCGATATCCGACTGAAGCACATTGCCCCACCAAAATTCCTCGGTTGACTGACCACATGCTGAAATGGAAAAAACAGCACGATTGGCATTTCGTGGAAATGCAATCGTGTTGGTAGCATTGTCGCCTGGTAACGTGAAGACGCTCACAGAATCGTCTGCACCATGTCTTGCGGAAATGGGAAGAATCAAATCAGCCGGTTCGACAGTTTCTTGACTCGTGAAGAAAGTAGCTGTAAGAGTGGTGTAGTAGTATCCAGTGTAGGTGCTATCGATCAAGTTTCCAAGATCGAAAATGAGAGTTTGAGGAGAGTTCCAAAAATAAAGATATTCGGTCATATCCTTAAGATATTCCCATCTGATTCCAGCAGTAGTTGGTTCTGCGGTAGATGTTCTCCAAACCTCGGAGTCGCCAAAGTACATTATTGCGAGCCGATCGAATTGACGACCACTTGAAGTGACGGTGAAATTCATAACCACTCTGTTGAACTTGCAGCCAGGTGGTGTGTAATTGCCTGCGCGATGGTTAGTTGGTTGGTATTACACAATTAAAAAATGTAGGTTCCATACCAACAAAGGGGATGCCATAGCTGTAGCCAAAGGTGTGTTCCATCAAAACAACCTTGCAGCTAGTAGCATCATTCGTCGACGCAATTATCGCCGTATCCTCCACTCCATTGTATGATGCCGTCTCATCGGTAACACCAGGAGGGATGAGAACTGGTTGATACACTTGAAATACTTCAAGCACGGCGGAAGAAGGCGTGGCAGATGGTGCGGGAGTAGAAGAATATTTGACCAGATGAGGTTTCGGTAATGTATCGACCTTCTCGTTTGAAAGACATGATGGTAAAAGCCATATCAATGACAGACCACAGGTCAAAAAAACGAGAAGATATATTTTGAAGTTTTTGGTGGTTGTTCGAATATTCCTGTCAGGCTCATAATTGGTCCCAAGCAGTCGGAAATCAGCATCGACATGAACATCTCTCGAGTCAAACAGATCATCGGTTCCTGCTGACATTGCAACTTCCTTCCTTTCTTAACTTGGCACTGATCCTCCGGGGAACAAGGATTGCACAGATGGGTGGGGGGTTAAGATAAGTGATAAAGAGTTGAGCCACTGTGGCACCTCTCAACTATGTTGGGAATCCCAATATCTCTTTCGTGCTTCCGTGGCGAGTTCTTGTCCGCGAAATCGATTTTGAAAATAATTAAAGACAGCGAATTCCTCACTGGTCATGACATACGATGTAGGTTGCTGTTGAATCTTAATCCAGATGTTGTTGATGGCGACCTCCAAAATACCGACGATGATTGGATCTTCAGCAGCTTCCTCACTTTCTCGAGCAAGTTCTAAAGCTTCAGAAGTTGAGAAAGTGCCGACGGAGGCTTGTCTATACACGTCTCCGTGGGTTGGGGACCCGCCATCCATTATGGTATAGGGAGATAAGGACGGGTCGAGATAATCCGGGATGTCGATATGCGTCTTAACAAACGACGAAAGAGGAAGGTGCGAGTCCTGAATGAAAGGCATGGTGACGGAGAAATATGTACAAGTAGTATGAGTTGTATCGAGTTGCATCAAATGTCATATGATTAAGTACTTGGATACTTGAATAATCGCGATGCGAGTCGGACTTTTGCCTTATTGAGGAACACTGCAGCTCAGCTTGTCTAACCCAAACGACTCTTCCGAAGGTGATTGCAGACGAATTCGAAGTGTTCGACGCGGTGTATGTTTACTTTGGATTTTGATAATGAGTTCGATGTGTAGTGCAATGGAGACGGAAGTTCTATTCGAGAAGATGTGAAGGAAAAAGTAGAGGGACTGGCTTGAAGAGGTTGTGTCCTATATAGTAATACTCAAAAAGTATAAGTTCATGGCTCACGCCTGATAGGTCTTCGAAATCTTATTACAGATATTGACCCCTGGCATTATAGAAAAGTATAAGATCCAATTATATTGGAATATTTCCGCACTTTGTCACAGAAAAATGCTTGTAAATGCTTGTGGAGCCGAATATCCAAGCTTCTGGGGAGTACATCATCATCTTTTCGGACCAAAATTTACCAGAAAGGTCGATTGGTCGAGTCAGTAAATATGGAGTTTTAACTTGAAGCTAAACGATGTTGCTAACTTTGGTAGATTCGAAGTTATCTCTTTTTCGAATGTACCGTGAACTCTAACACGCCGATTTTTGGGGAAACCCATTTGAAATTCCAAGACTCCTAGTACTTTTACCCGGCTATCGTGATTCCTGGCCTGGTGACCAGTCATGCCCATGAACCTATGACTGACTCTCCAACGTTATAGCATTTAGGTTCTCCCGCGAAGTAAGGTTTTGCTAGATACAATAGGGCTTTGATGGAAAAAGACGTGCAAAGACCCCTAATTTACCAGTCTAGACCCGAGCCGGAGCGCAACTCCTAGCTGGAAGCGATCAAAAAACTAGACCTCGATCCTCGATGTACGTACTTGCACCACACTGGATGGACCTCCCTTTAGATGAATTTCACGGGGCGATTGAGGCGTTCCCAATATAAATTTGGAGATGATATGATATTGACATGATATTGACCACCTTCGGAGGGTTCAGCCCGGCGAGACGTTTGTGCTAAACGAAGCACTCCGTACAGTAGTGTAGTGGCCAAAAAAGCAACAACATGGGATTCCCTAGACCAGCACGGAGCGTAGAACTCTATTTACCGAAATAACGACATGTTGGAATTTTGGAAACACAAAGTACCTCCGTATAATTTTAGCATTAATTGTTAGTCTTCCTCAGAAGCACGGAGCAGCTGCCAGTTCAGCCATAGTTTGCCGCTAAACGAAGGGAAAACAAATGAAGTATGTATAATCGCACCTCCCTTCCACCCCCCTGCCTGCCATTTCACATCAAACCATCTCGCATATCAACCTCTTCCTGTCTCCACGCCCCGTCCCACGGCCTCTCTTTCCTAAATCTTCTTACTTTCTTAGAATGGAAAGAGAGTTTTTCCATCCATGAATCCATGAATTAATGAAATCAATGAATTAGCAGGATCCATGCCCTCCCCCATCCCCCATCCCCCATCCATCAGTGAAGACATTTGTTCAAAGCTATAACAATATATTCGTAAGCTGTTTTAAGATTAGGGGTGCTCACAGACAGTAGTTAATGGTTAATAGTTAATAGTGGTGGATTATTCCGTTTTCCCTTGCATATACACAAGACTACGGTATCTTGAAATGGAAATGCTGGCTGAACCGAACTGGGGTCATGATATATGGTTCCATCTGCTTGGGAATGAAAAAAGCATCCCATTCCATCCCGCCCGCTCCAATGCAGCCAATGCAACCAATGCAAGTTAAGCAAACACCACAAGGGCACCAAACAATGCCAATCCTAATGTCTCGTGCTTACTCAGCTTTTTCCATCGGCTAAATGATTAAACTTCGCTCTATTAACTTTTTTCGATATACACATGAACTTTACTTGATGGATACCTACTCTTGTTGGTTCTTCGCATACATTTTTCGCATCCATCGCATCCATTCGTATCCATTCGCATCCAAATTTGGAGGAAAGTATCGTTCAAGCGACCGACAACAAAGCATTGGGCCCAAGTCAATTAATAAATACACTTCACAAAAACCCAAAAACTCTGTGAAAAAAATGAATAAATAATAAATATCACAGCCTCGGATCCGGTTTAAGAACCGGAGCCGATCAAAACATCTTTGGAATTTTTGAACGATCGCTTGCATTGTACCAAGGATTGATCCACATGATGATCTCCATCTCCGTCTTTGTCAACTCTTACATTCGCAATTCCTTTCCGGATTCTTCGTGCTCCGAACTGCATTGGGTAGCCTTCCTCCGAGATTCCAGAACACTAATCAAACAACAATCTCCCTTCCCGAGTCAAGGGGGATGAGAGCGTCTGAAATGGTACTGTCGTACAGCACAGGACCATTTCTCCTCTCAGTCACCACCCGATTCTGATACCAATCATACCCTCCCTATCTAAATCGAGGACGTGGAAACTTTTCTTCTTTTTCCATTTCAGACTCTGCCTGGCTCGTTTTAGACCTGTCGACCGTCGAATTATAGGGTCGTTTGGTTCTTTGGTCTTTCGGGCTGCGATCGCATCAACTACTAAATGTGATAAATGGATTGATATATCATGTCGACCTATCAGAAGCATGGGATCGTATAGGACTCACGTCAAAGCTGGAGGAAGAATCGATAGTGAATATGATTGATGGAAAATCCATCACTCTTGTACCCGACGAGTTTCTTTGTGCCTCCAATCGAGAATTGTTTAGCCGTGCTTATATAAGCCCAACTCCCTGCTACTCGGTAAAGTTGCTTATGTAATTGAGAAAGTGGAAGGTCCAAAGTCGAACAAATTCCAGTTATCTGCCTGCATGTGCATAATAATGCAGGTAAGAGAGGGAAAAGAGAAGGGAAAGCCGAGTTGCTACCTGAATTAGTTTAGGCTGAGTGGATGTTTTTTGGAAGGTCATGCCAATTCAGACGGTTCCCCATTTACAGGAACTGTTTTATTCCCGCTTGATCTCTAATTTCCGCCCATTCAGAGACGTTCAATGACATACAGTTATTTCCTGCCACCCAGAATCCGGGTAATCCCGCTCGATCCGTAATAACCGCCCATTCAGAGACGTTCAGTGACATACATTTCTCCCTGCCCAGATACTTTATCATCTTGGCTCTCTTGGCTCTTCCTGCCATCCTTCCTATATAAGATACTTGTCAAGATAGGATTTCCACACGATAAGATGATCGAATTGCCCGGCAGGTGGCTCATATCCCTCCGATCGACCAGAGAGGTCATGGGAATTAAAATGTAACAAGTAACGGCACCTACGGTTGATGGATGGGATGTACAGTTGCCACACCGAAAGCCACAATACCTCGGAGATTCCTAGGAAACTCGGCATTAGAGCAAGCCACAGGGAACCCAGACTTTTTCTGGGTACAACGATCGGGCGATTGGTGGAGATCTTCCGCAGCACAGGAGCATCATTCAAAAGATGGCCCCTCCCGCGCCCCGCACTTTTCTGGGAGATGTACTGCGGACCCCCCTCTTACTCCTTTTTGACATTTCTCCGTCCCTGGCGTGCCTCAATCTATCTTAGATGCTTGATGTTCTGAACAAATCTAGGAGCAATCTACCCTCTTATGAATGATTATCCCCGGCACTTGTTATATCCGTCCTAAGTTTCAACTGATAAGAACCCAGCCGTTTGATGCACGCACTCCTCCCATATTGTTAATTGTCTGCTGCGCCACATACACGGAGCTCACTCCGTCCCCTAGGTCCCTAGGTAAGGTAGGCGGGTAGTCAATCTTGGGGCGGCCTATGATGCTACACACAGTAACACTCAACATGCAATGCAAATCATTTTCGTTACAGAACTACAGCAATAGAAAATCCCAAGCCTCAAGGTAATCTTTTAAGCTTCTCGGAACCCGCTTCCGATTTTTCTAGTGTCAGAATGTCAATATTCTGAGCGAGGATGTCTGTCTATAAGCGAGCGCTGCAACAAAGTGCAAAAAAACTTAAAGCCTGCTGCCCCTGACTCGCTCGCCCGTTGGCCGGCACGTGTAAAACGAGCTTCTGTGATTGACCTTGTTCCTCTTCACTTGTAACCTCCAGTGTCACCTTGACAGGACAGTGTCCTGCGGCACTACTTTGCACCGATCGAAGACTTTTCCAAAACGACAACAAGGATGCACCCCCACTACATTAACACGAGTATACGGCAATAGCTCGATGGTATGCTATTTAGCTTTTTGGCGTCCACCTAGTTTCCCAAAATTCCCTTTTGTCGGGTCTTTTTTTTTTTTTTTTTTCGAAACTTGCGATGTCATCTTAAGGTAGGTAGGTATAGTATAGTCTTAGAAGAAGGGGGGGGAAGGCTCGACCTCGGTTTAGTGGAACGGGTTTTCATCGGACAGCATGAAAATAGAGATGATAAGTGAACTATTAGGCAACACACAAATACCCAGCATTCATGCGGCGCTCACAGAATCCACTTCCGTCCCATATGTGAGTTTATTAGCATTTGGAGAAAAAAGAGGTCCTGAGGACTGAGCATCTCTTTTTGAAATTTTCGAGTTACGAATTCGGTTATATTCGCTTCTCGACTTAATGCTATATTGATTTGGGGTATGTACGGATTAGATCTTGGACAATCTATACCACTTTCGGATCGAATCTAGCAATCCCTCATGTATTACAATTTACAATTGATTGTAATAATATGCTGGGAATTGATTGATTAATTGATTGATTGCAATATACGGAGTGCTGGGAATTCAGTCTTCCCTCATAGATTATATGAAATATCTTTAAACTTAATTGGGCAAAGCCGAAGTTGAAATTGATAATTGAAATTCAAAATTCGATATGATCCAAGCTTTTTACTGGGGAATTTTGGATTTTTCAGAACCACGGCATCAAATGATATAATTTTACAAATGAGATAATTAATCTGTTTCTAATATTTTTTTCCCTTCCCACTCACCCAAGAGTCAAAACCATCTACCGAAAAAAACTGTGTTTTTTCTTTCGGTCGATGCTAATTTATTAAACTTTGCTTTGATTCTCTGAGTCACGTAATTTAACCAATTGCATGCTTAACTCCCCGGCTATAGGCACACGCTTGCCAAACGTTGTGTCATCACTGATCTTCGTGGTGGGAGAGCAGTGGACCTCTACAAAAAACTCAAAATTTCAGGATCCAGAGTATAATGTATTGTAAAGTACAATGACGATGAGTTGAGCTCGACGACGTCGGTTAACCGGTTATTGCGGAGATGAAAATTCGTGTCATTTCGGGGAAATGTAAAGGGATTTTTTTTGGGATGAGACACAAAGGAGACCAGAACTTCCCTCTCCCTCTTCCGAGAGGTCAGTAGTTCATGAAGGGATCGTGATGTGCGGCTCCATTTTCGTGGTTTTAAAGTCTACTACGTACGTAGGTCGTTTCTCCCCCATGCTTAGTCACGTCGCCAGATGTCATACAGCTGAAAGAGCTGGTCTTAACACATGTAGTTGAGGCAGGTCCACCGAAAAAGTTAAAACTGTGCCACAGGCGCTCTCTTTCCAGAGTGTCAAAAAGCTTATCCGGTCAGCCTACTCCCCTTTGGAAAACGGGCCATGGGCCGCTAGTTTGAGGTGGCCTCGAAAAAGCGTAAAAAGCATACGGAATACTCGAGTAGTTGTGCGGCCAGAAAGTATAAACCCCCGAACGGCTAGAGAACAATTGTTATTGATCCAACTGCCCCATTTTCAAGGTTTCCCTTTTTTCTTTTTTTAACACCGACTTGGCTTTTCGGAGGTTTTATGCTTTCTGGCCGCACGACTGCTTTGCTTTAGTTCCACTAATGGCTTGTTTTTTTTTTCTTTACTAGGTACGTACTCACGTCTCAAGTCTCAAGGTTCAGCCGGTCAGGCGTGAGCAGAACGCATGGTGTCACCCTAAGTGTTGGTGCTAGGCACATTTCTTACTTTCCCACTGCTGCTCTAGGACACTAAATCTGCAGCGTACGGAGGTATGCTCCTGATATGTGCTCATGAATCGTATGAAAAAAGTCTTGGTAACCCACTGACCTTTTTTTTTTATATACCGAAGGAGAGACTTTGACAGATGATGCGACGGCATCAATAGATATATTAACAAGTCATCCTTTCATGAGTAATGATTTTAGGTGATACGTCGCAACGGCAAGACAGTGAAATGACATTGTTTCAGAAGTAGTTTTGCTTTATTAGAGATCTTCTGCTGAAGCTGCAGAGGGATCCCAATCGAGCTAGCAGCTCTGATCATATGCAAGGCACGTGAATTGGCAGATTCCATATTCCACCTCCGACATGAGGGTATTCTCGAAGAAGGAATGAACAAGTACCTCATTCAATACTTTGTGTGAATCGTGTCTGCTTAGACAAACTCTATTTCTTCAGATAATCCCTCTCCCAACGTCATCAAGAACCCAAAGCGAGACAAGAGATGACGGCGATGACGACGATGACGATGATGATACAGATGAACGATACTAATAGGAAATCCCCTTACCTTTTTTTATCTTTTCCTTTCCTCTTTTACACTTTTCACCATCTCTTCACGACGCAAAGTTAAATCACTTCTAGGTTTGGGTGCAAGTCTCTTCTACTTATCCCGATGTTCGCACACCTGCAGTCATTAGTGTATGACGATCCATGACGTAGGTAAGCTCTTGTGTTTATTATAGGGCATTGGACCATCATTTAACGCCGATCGACAGACATCCTCAGAGTCTCAGACTGTTTTGATATTTCTATGCCGTACAATATTGATTTGCTACTCAGCATACCCTCGTCAATCCTTCCAAACTTTAATTCGGCTGTTGCTGTACCAAGCAATGTAACAATGTCGATACAAATGACGTCGAATATTGTTTTTTTGCGGAAATGAAATCATTACAATCATTCCAGTAACCTTGTACTATTTTCGCTTGGCTGGTGTATTTTGAGGTCTTTGGTAGACTAAAGTTCACCGACTTGGAAAGTTATCACTACCTTCAAGCGGACTTGTCAATGGCGGATTTCTACCGAATTGTACTTTGCCAACAGCAAGTTTCTTCAATTCTTAGTTTGTTAATGAACAAGTTGTACCTTGTTAATAACGAGCTCTGGCAATTCGTACTTTGCCAGCAGCAAGTTTCTACAATTCTTAGGTTGCCAATGGCCAGCTCTATCAATTCGTAGTCCGTCAACGGCGAGTTCTGACAACTTGTAGCTTGTTATTAGCAAGCTCTAGCAATCCGTACTTTGCCAACAACGAGCTCTACCAGTTCGTAACTTGGTAACAGCGAGCTCTATCAATTGTAGCTTGCTTGATGGCTAGTTTCTGCCAACGCATAGCTTGTCAACGGCGAGTCCTACCAACTTGTAGCTTGTAAATTGCGAGCTCTAATTCGTAGTTTGTCAACGACAAGTCCTACCAATTCGTAGCTTGGTAACGGCGAGCTCTAGCGATTCATACTTTGCCAACGGCGAGTCTATCAATTGTAGCCTGCTCAATTGCTAGTTCCTACCAACTGGTAGCTTGTGCAATCTGTCCACTTCATGACATTGTCCTGTAAACCTTCACGATATCCAAGAGATGTATACTTAAATACTGTAAATTACCAAGTCTGGACGCATCTGCACACACAATCAATTATCGTCTCTACTTGATGCTATTCACAATGTCCAAATCTACTCAATATGTCTTTGCTGTCCTGCTGCTTCTTCTGCCTATGGTACTCGCAAAATCAAAGGCATACGTGGAATTGATCAATGGAACACCATATGATTGGCACTTGATATCTCATGCAAAGCATCGCATGAAATGGTCCCCCCAGACCATTATCCCATCTGGTATCCCACACACAATATATCGCCCAATATCCTACAATCAAATCTAACAAACATCACAGGCACCAGCTCCGAATCCTGTATCTCATGGATTCTCAACCAACCAGACGCATCTGCAGAAGCAACCTATCGTATCGATAATCCCACATCCTCTGAATCTTTCACCATAAGTGCCATTCAAGACCCAACGCAACTGCAAGTTCACTACCATGAAAATCTCACTTCTCTCAATAATCCCCAATATTCAACCATCAACCTAGGATTTATGGACCGCCATGCCCACCCCTTCATCCTCGCAGGAAACGGCACTCAAACTCCCTACATTAGCACCAAACCCCCAGTCGCCTGGATGCAAAGCACGCTCTCTACGCTCTCCCTCAAAACCCTCCGCGAAATCACCATGCCCATGTCCCACGACGCCGGCGCAAATGTCGTCACCCACCCTCTCAACGGACCAGGTACACTCCACAACACGCAAACGCAATCAGATTCCATATACTGGCAACTTGTGCACGGAGCCCGCTGGCTGGATATCCGCCCTGCGCTCTACTGGAAAAAATGGATGACGTACCATGGTACGTATGCCGCAGGTAGCATGTGGGGAGCCACGGGACAGAGTATCGAGAGCATGATCGAAGATATAAATTATTTCACGCGGAAATATCCCGGAGAATTAATCGTGCTTGATATTTCGCACGATGCGATTGCGAGGCGTAGATGGAAGGGATTTAGCGAGGATGATTGGATGAAGTTTTATGGAATATTGAGTGGGATTTTTGATCTTTGGGTTGAACCGCAGGGTTCGCAGTGGGATTTGTCGAGTGTGCCTTTTGGGACGTTTGTGAAGGAGGGTGGCAAGAGTACGGTGTTGGTGAGGGTTCCTTGTGGTGCTCCGGCTTGGTCTTCTGTGCTGGAAACGAGAGATGTAGATACCGCTCTCTCGGCATTTTCATCTGGCTGCGATCCTGTTGTCCAGGATATCGATCTTGCTTCTCTTAACACTACAAATTATTCATACTCGCAGAAGTCATCTCGCTCCTTTTATAAACGGGATGTTTCTAATTCTCCTGAAAATACTCGTAAGTGTCATTTTTCTTTCCATATCGCAATCCCTAGTATCCAAGTCTATCGTAATATTTTATCCCGCGATTCGTTTTACAAATCATCCCTTTTTCCTGATACGCTATTGCAATATCCCCATATTCATCATCTAGCATACATACTCTCCCCTTGCCTTCCTCTCCTTCCCTACAAACCACCCACACCCTCCTCAAACCACCCCTCAAAAACAACAACAACAAAAATAATCTAAACTAACCCACCATCACCACCAAACAGACCACCAAAGCACCTCCCTAACCCCCAGCTCCCCAGCAACCCTAAACTTCACCCCCATCCCCGCCTTCCGACTCCCTATAACCGGCACCTTCTCGCACACCTCCTCCCCCAAAACCCTCGTAACCACGCAACTCGAAAAACTCTCCCAACACAAACTATCATTCCCCAACACCAATCCTAGTCCCAACATCGACCCATCCCCAACCCCCAACCCCAGCCCCATCCACAAACTCTCCTGGATCCTCACGCAACCACTCGCCGTCCAAGCCGACAGGCGCACATGGCGAAATTCTATACTTGGCTATGCGGTATCGGCGCATAGGGAATTATATTCTAATTTCGAAGCGTTGGTTTCTGGGGGGAGGAAAATGAGAGAAAGGGAGGGGGGAGAAGGGGGAGAAAGAGGAAGAGGAAGAGCGGGAGAGGGAAAACCGAATTTGATCGAGGTGGATTATATTAGGAGTTGTGATGTTGCAGCTTTGGCTATGGGAGTTAATGTTTGGGGGGAATGGGAGAGAGAGGGAGAGGCAGAGGGGAAGGAGTAGTGGGTAGTGAGGGAGGTTTGGGTGGTGTGGATTAGATGTGTTTTTGAGGAGGGAGGAGGAATAGGAAGGAGTATTGTAGAGTGGAGTAGGGAGAAGTTAGATATTGTGTATCATGAGACAGTATATAGTTTAATGTTAAATGTTTAATAGACTGTATATCGTTTTGTTCTGTGGGGCGATTATAGATAGTTGAAGTAGAAATATGCAGACGAAAAGATAACTTGGTTCCAAATTTAAAATGATGAATGTGCGTCCATCATGATATTTGATGATTTTGAAGACTCTGATGAGATGGGAAGTTCGACCAGGAGTCATGAATATACATCTGAGGTATGCAGCGAGGCCACGAAGAGCCCAAAATATCGAGGCGAACATTTGATAGGTAGGATTTTAGCTAGGTGACGTTGAGATTAAACACATAGATGAAGAGATTTTTGCATTGTAGATGTATTGTGCTCGAGTAGTCTTGCTGCGCTAAAAGATTCATGAGAAATGAGTGCATTTTTGTGTTGAATGATTCTCAACGTTATGGCTGCAAAATATCAAATGACATGTCGTCATGGGAGAAATAGTAGGATGCTAGCTGGTGCATTTGGAGAACACAAAATGGGTAGACTCAGAAGTCATGCAGCAACTTCGCCACCCATAAAAACGTCGAGTATCAGCTCGAGACGAACAGCCAGCCAGAATCTCTAACCCATTTCTATCCCATGAATACTCATCACACAATCGTTTGCACAAAAAAATCCTTCTCGAAAGACAAATTGATGGTGATCATGATCAATGGAGGTATCTCATTCCCAAATGCTGCAGGTATGAAAGTACTATGCTCTATATGTAGATTCTGAGCCTAGCCATCGATCGTCGCGACAGCAAAACACCATATCCCATTTCCCCCAAGAAGCAAAATCGTTAACATATTCGTTTATGATCTTGGCTTCTCCTTCTTCTCCTTCCACAAAGCAGACAATCCAACACCAGAGACCTTGACGACCTTGAAACGAACACCAGGAATATCTCCCTTGGCCTTTCCCTTACGACCGAAACCAGCGAGGAGGACCTCGTCGTTCTCATCAACGAAGTTAAGACAACCATCGTTAGGAACTGTGGAAATTCTCGTTAGCATTTCTTCATCACTCTCCTCCTCCGCAGAATGCCTCTATTCATCTGCCATCCTCCCGCAGATCTACAATCCATCCTCCATTCCCTTCCAGAAATCCCAAATCATAAAATATTCCACATACCGAAAGCAGTGACCTTCTTTCCGTTCTTGATCAACTGAACTCTGACACACTTTCGGATAGCGGAGTTAGGTTGCTTGGCCTCGACTCCGACCTTCTCGAGAACGATACCCTTAGCGTGGGAAGAACCTCCGAATGGCGAGGATTTGAAAGCGGTACCCAAAGCACGCTTCTTGTAGGACAAATCAGCCCATCTTTGCTCGCGACGATGGTTTTGAAGTTTGCGAGCGGCGTTGAGACCTCTTGGCTTTCCTTTACCCATGATTGCTATTTAAGAATTTCGAATTAGCTGCTGATTGAGATTGATTCAGAGGGTAAATCGTAGAGAGATTGAGTATGTACCGGATTATGGCGATAACGGGAATTGATGGGTTTGGTTAGTTGTCGATATTGTCGTTGCGAAGCTGGAGAGAAGAATTTCAAAATTCCTAATGAGTGCGTGAAGCTAAAATGCACTAAGCGAACAAATGAATTTCTGGGCAAAAATAGTTGTGGCCTGGGAATGGTCAGAATTTGAATTTGTTTAAGGCACCCACAAAGTAGTTCAGATTATCGGCGATAACAATTACCGATAAGAACGCGATAACTTCTATCTTATGATACTCCGCATAGCTTTAGATATACTCCTGCAAATTACATACACATTACCATTCACATTTCAATATGGAACAATCACCAAAATCAAAATCACAACGGCCTAACCGTGAACCACCTCCTGCACTCTTTACTACTCCTTCTCAAAATGCATCTCATGTATCGATAGAAGGTGGTCTAGCACTTGTACCATCTAATCAATCATCTGCCTTATATGCCACCACCTCTAGAAATACCCTCGTCCATCAACGGTCCCAAAGACTACCTCTGCGAACTCATTTCGATGGCCCTACAGACACGGCTCCCTTAAGTTCAATTTCTCGTGTAGGAAGAGCTCCTTCCGAGGGACAAAAACAAGCTGCGAGAACCGATGCGCTATGGGCGGAAATGCAAAGCACATTAGAGGAAGTTGAGCTCAGTGCTGTAAATGCGACACATGTATTTGGACCCGAACATAGCAGAGCATTAGAGGAATTACGTAAAACACAAATAGCTTTGGCGCAAGCGTGGGCAAGAAGTGAGGCTGATGATGTAGTTGATGAGGGACGTAAAGGTGATATTGGGGGTGGGGCATTGGGGAGTGAAGGAAAAAGTGCATTGGATGGACCAGGAATGACCGTAACATCTGGAACGGATGGAGGGAGAAGTACAGTTACTAGTGGAGCTCATAGTGGAGGTGCGGAGAGGATGGGTAGTAAATTGGAGGAGGATACAAAGGCAGATATTGTATTGGCGAGAAAGAGAAGGGAGGCTAATGATAGGTATTTTCAAAGGGTGAATGAGGGTGTGCTTGATGTAGTAGCAAAGTTGGAGGAAGTTGCTAGTGCAATGAGATCCGTGGAACAAGAGAGTCGAGATATTTGGGGTGATAATGAAACTATGGATACAGCGAGTTTTCAAAGCTCAGTACCCTGAACCATGACGTGGGAGCTCCATTCTCGATTCTGAAGGTTTGGGAAATGAACTTGTCCATGTGTCCATGGCATTTGAATTGGTTTGTACACTATATGTATATATGCATTCGAGTGTGTTAGCAAAGGCGTTTTGCTTCATGGTTCGTGGAGACTGGCGCAAAGGAAGAGCTTCTGCAAGAAACTTAGGGTGCGAAATGGGATATAAGAACTTGGAATCTTGTTCGATTAATCGTATAATGTTTTATCATGTCGGCTCAAATGCCACTCTCATAACTTTCCCAGCACCATCTCCTATGCCAAATGTCTTTAAGGTCTAGACCTCAGCCTGATATAAATTCATCCTCCCAAACGCCATAAATCCTTTCCCCCAAGCGCTTAGTTACCGATGAAAAGAGAAACCTATTATCATTAGTAATCCTGGACCAAAACCATCCATACCAAAACTCACAGCCATAACAACACAGCAAACACTTATGTAAGGACTCAATCGTTCTCCTATCCTCGCGCACTTCCAGAATAAGCCAGTAAAAGTCCTACATCTCGTCAGTATCCCATTTCCCTGCTTGTTCAAACAAATAGGACCCTACCCTTCCTTATTCCTATCCATGATATTGGGAAACAATTGATGTGCGTATGCGCTCGTACATATGAGGAGGAGTAGCACTAGTAGCGCTGATTGGAAATTGAATAGAGCTGACTAGATAACTATTAGCATTCTCGCAGTGAGAAAATCACACGAGTGGAGTCTATAGTTTGATTTAGAAAGAGTGACAAACCATTTTGGTATATGATAATATATGAGACTATGGGGAAATGTTGAGTGATCAAATTGTTCTGGCTGAGAATTCATGAATCTGTAAGTACACCACTGGTACATCTATCTATCAAACAGATTTCCATTCCCATGTATTGGATAATCGGTCTTCGGATTATCTTTACCGCCGCTTTTCGGATAATCTACTGAGCTTTCAACTTCTCAACTTTATATCCGGATGTCACTTTACATCAGTTGCATCATCAGTAACAAGAGGTCCTTTTAACAGCACTCGATATTTCTCCTCGCAACTTGACGTACTAAATTATCAACTGCAAACATTGTAGAACTTACATATTCGTCCAAGCCGCCAAGATAAAACTTCACAATACCAATTGATATCAGATTCCGCGACAACGACAGCTTTAATCTTACCATCCTTCGACTCAGCTAGAAATCTATATCCCAATCAACCAGCACTATGTCCGAACCAAGAGCTCGCGCCGCCAAAAATCGCGGCCAACAAAACTTCACCGAAGCAGAACGTACGTTTCGTTCCAGTTCCCATCAAACCCTAAGCTAACCTCAAACCCAGTAAAACACTTCCTCCACGCCCACGGCGACGTACAACACGCATTAGAAAGCACGACCAAAACTCTCGACGAAATCGTCACCGATTTCATCATCGAGCTCTGTTTCGAAGCATCACGCGCAGCGCAAATAGCCGGCCGACAAAAAGTCAAACTGGACGATATTAAATTTGCTTGTCGGAAGAATCCAGCCTTTTTAGGAAAGATTACAGAGGTTTTTGAAAAGAAGAGTTTTATCGATGAGGCGAAGAAGACGTTTGATGCGACGGATGATAGGTTGACGAAGTCGAGTGGGGGGAAGGTCGAGACGTTGGGGGAGGAGGATGATGATGCTGATGTGATTAATAATGTTAAGGGTGGGAGGTGATGGATCGGGATGTGATGGAGGATGTTTGGGGTTGGGATTGAGGTTACTTTGGGATTGGGGCTACTTGGGGTTATTCTGTGTTGGGCGCTGCGTGGATAGGATTTGATAGGATGATACCCATACAGGAGTTCATTTTCGGAATCAATCAATCATGTTTATTAAGGTTTTTAATATGGTTGATAGTTAATATCTCTTATACGTCTTTTACTACCTAAGTTGATATCTTAAATATTACTTCCGAGTGGAGCTGGGCTCAACCATGCGGACTGGATATTGTCCCTAGTATCTTCACAATACCCGCAATATACAATTCAATTCAAAATGAAATCAATAACCCGTACATCAATCTCCCCATCTATCCTACCCAAACCATCTATTTTCCTCCATATTACACATATAATTACCTGGGTATATACCTACCGCTTCAAAAACCTGCTCATCCCATCTCATCTATTAGTCTTGATCTTATACATGAAAGGATTTTATATTAATATCTCGATATTGAATATTTCGTGTCGAGTGTCAAAATATCTCCGTGTTTAATGTCTCTATATCTCTATATCTCTATATCCAATATCTCTATATCCAATATCTCTATATCCAATATCCAATATCCAATATCCAATATCCAATATCCAATATCCAATATCCAATATCCAATATCCAATCTAAAACTATAATTATATTCTATACTATATCCCAGCTCTCACTTCTATTTTCATTCTCTTATACCCCTACACTCTCATACTCTCATTCTCAAATTACAAAACTCAAATTACAAGAGTAAAAGTAAAAAGTGAAAGAGGCAGGATAGATAATACTGATCAGTTAGTATAAAATAAGAATATAGATCAGGATATAATAAGATAAGCTTACTTAGATAAAGAAAGGATGATTGATATATATAGTATAGAGGGGATGAATAGAAAGGATATTGGGGTAAAGATTATGATTATAGGATCTTGATGGGTAGTAGATGGTAGATAATAAATAACGAAAAGGAATGATATTATTGTTTAATATTTTAAGTTTATTCTTTTATTATGGATAGATATATCGATATATCATATAGAGTATAGAGGATACGCCATATATACCCAACCAACCAAATATACCAAGCAATCAACCAAGCAATCAACCAAGCAATCTATCTGTCTCATAATTCTTAATCGTATGCATACATACATACATACATACATACATACATACATACATACATATGTATACATACGTGCATGTATATATATACCCTACTACACCAAACGCCATCCCATGCTAAAATAGCAGTTAATTCGCTCAGTGCATCCTAATATCAAATGTCCAATATCAATCACAATCCCATTCCTCCTCTTCACATATGATATAAACCACCCCCCTTCTCCTCCCCTTTCCTCTTCTCCCCTCCTCACAAACCCATCCCCAAAAACCCAACCACCCCCAAAACCAGCCAAACCATACTCCACCCCGCACCCACCAACCTCCCCGTCCCACTCTCCGCCTCCGCACCACAACACTCCCGATCATAAGTAACATTATTCCACTTCGCAGCGACCTCAAACACACTTCCCTGCCCCACATTATAAAAATCCACATTAAGAAACTTCGGAGGAAATCCCCAATCCTGTACACATTGTTCGGCATTCGTACCCAAAGAACCATACCCGGTAACATTATTCGTAACATTTAGGAGATTTTGATAGGGCACCAATAGCGAGATTCCGAGCAGATTTATATCGTAATTGAGATTGTGATTGGTCATGTAGAAGTGGGATTTAGCATCTGCGTCGTTGAGATTGGGGGGGCGTTCTGGTATGCAGGGGAATGAGCGATTGGTGGGATCGAAGGGCGTTTCCCACATGTTTGTGAATTCGTCTAGGACCCATGGGTAGGCCGTTTGGTTGGCGTTGTAGTCCATGAATATGACGACGCGTTTGCCGCTTAGGATCATGCTGGCTAGTGTGGGCCAGTCGTCGATGGCCATGGGGATTTTGGGGGGCACATAGGCGTAGTTTTGTAAACCGGTTTCTTCGAGGAAAGGGATATATGCGTCGATTTGGGAGTAATTGCCATTTCCGAGGAGAATCGTTACGACGTCGAATGGATGTTCGGATACCCAGTTGTAGACTTTGCCGAGAAAATCTGTGATCGGTCCTGCGTCTAATATGTCGCAGGAGGTATGGCAGAAATGGGGAATACTTCCATTCCATTGAATCTGAGCCTGTAATAATCTAATTCCATCGTTGAGTTGGGTTGTGACGTCTAATTCTTGATTTGCAGCTACACTGCCCTTTCGAACGAAAGGCGAATTGTGCGCGGATACTTCGGTGATGTTTCCGTAGCTACGATCGCAGAATTCAACGAAATTGTTGCAGGGAGTTGTGTTGGTTGCTTTTGCAGAGCTGGAGGTTGATGTTGCTGTTGCTGTTGAATTGGATGTTCCATTAATAGAACTGGTTGTTGTGGAATGTCCTCCACCACCTGTCAAAATAATTTGTGTAGCGGTACTGGTTGATTCCGTTGCATTTCCTGTCAGGGTTTCGGTGCCAATTGCATAAATTGTAGTTGATCCAAGAGTAGTTGTAAGTGTAGTGGTTTTACCAGTTGAAGTAGAAACGACAGCTTCGGTTGATACAGCCGATGAAGAAGTAGAAACTGTAATTGTAGTGGACAAAGAAAGATAAGATCCTGTAGGTGTTCTCTGTTCCGATCCTGTGATCACAGTGATATCTGTTCGGGATGAGGAAGAATCCGTGTTAGATCTCGAAGTCGATCTTGAACTCGAACTTGAGGTGCTCTCTGAAGTGGTATCTGAAGTGGCTTGAGTATGCACTCCAACAGCCAGTATCCCAACTGAGAATAGGCGTGAGAACAACATTGTTTCCTACTATAATTCTGCAGTGATTTTCTCTACACCTAATCACTTTCGCAGATTAATAGATGGAATTGTGCATATACTCAAGAGTGAAGGGAAGGGTATTCAAACGAGTGAGGTTTTTTGGGCAAAGTAGGTATATTTCGTATTCGAGGTCTGAAGGGAAGGGCTCAGGTTAGGATTTGGGGTGGTGGAGGAGGTGGAGGTGGAACCTGAATTGACGAATCGACGTCAGAAAAGAAACTAAGAGCCAGCGTTACTGTTGCTGCATGTATGTAGAAAGCAAATAGTACCGAATTTGGAATGATTACGAGAAATCGAATAGTTTTCCAGAATAGGAGTAGTTCAGTCGTATTGTAATATCCTACTAGATAAAGTATTTGGCACGGTTGGAGAAGAAAAAGAAGCACTTCAAAGTCAAGGCGATGACGTTATTGAACGTTTTATTTCTCTCTTCTTCTGCTTCATTTCTACTCGAATACCTCAGGTTTTGAGAGGCTTGCTTGCAAAACTACGGAGTAGTCTCTATCACACTTCAAGAAAGTTTCAACACAGTGGATACATACGCAAATCATTTTTAGCTTCGGGGGCTCGGCCAGTAACGTGTTTTGATACACACCAAGGAGAACCGGCAGCTTTGTAGCCCTGAAGATATTAAATTGACAAATCATAAGATACATTCCAAGGATATTCTACGCCAATTTTTGAATTTTAGATGGCTAGATGGTGAGATGGTGAGATTTCGTGTATGCCAATATGCTGAGTCTAATTCGAAATGCTTAGCCCTAAGAAATTTCGATACTTTTGACTAATCCTTGGAATTGATGAGTTATTGGTAAAGTAGATGTTGAACTTTTCATTTTGTTTTGTAGATCTAAGATACCTAGTATGTAATCAAGTTTGGTTCCTGAATCGTAAGCCGGCGGGAAAATAGTACGCTCTGTAAGTACCAAGCGAACGGATCATCCATCCATAAGCCCACGGGAAGTGCCTACTCCGGATAGCTAGCTAAGGAGAACTCTTTCCTAAGTTCTATACCCATCAATCTATCTATCAAAAACCCCAATAATACCAAACATTCAACCATCCAGTCCCAATAATCCCATCCATCACCACACATTTGTCAAATGTCTCAAGAATGTATCAAAATAGATACTCTTTCACCTCTTTCACATCTTTCTCCCAAAAGTTCCACATGCCAACCACACTCTAAACTTTCATCTATGGGTCCAAGCCTCCTTCCGCCCCTCCTTTTCCTCTCCTCCAGGCCAAGATGGTTGGCGATTCAGGGATTATAAATATTATGAACCACATTACTGCATAGATCCGAGTCTAGGATTACTGACTGCTAACGATTTGATTCTTTCGTAGTGACTGATGAGTGCAGCTTTTGGGAAAAATCTATTTGATTAAGGGTCTAGATAGATCCACTGCTTAAAATATAGATAGGTACAAGTGGAATTGAAGAGAAAATTCTTACATTCAGATATATATATATATATTTTTTTTTGGAAGTTTTCTTTGAAGAAATCATATCAGCTACTAGATACTATAGTACCTACCGTTCATTAACTACCAGGTAAACAAACACAGCAGCTCAATCTAGTAAAAAAACGAACCGTATCCAGAAACCTCGTATTCCAGTCTTTCCCTCTTAATTCCAAGCCTATAAAATATATTATGGAAGAGAAACAAAACAAACTGCGCCTCGATGCACCTCCAATAGCGGTAAGCGACACGTTTTCAAGCCTAGTTAGCGAACCATCACTCAAGAGTCAAGGTGCGTGCTGTACTCTGTACCGTGGGATGACGTTCAGGGGTTATTTCCAATACCGTTCTAGAAATATGATGTGTCCACCGATGACAATCCTAAATATAATGAATAAATGAATAATCTTGGAATCTATGAAGCTCCAGATTCATTATTTTTATATGATGGGTCTAGAAATCCTATACTCTGTAGGTAGTTTGGGTTTTTTGGGTTGACGCTTTGAACATAATTACTAGGTAGGTATTGTATGGAGTTTGTTAGAATTTACAAAGTAGATAAATACACTTTATGTATGAATACATCAGTGGCGTTTTCTCTTCATGATAGTAAGAGATAGTACGTTACGAAGTAGGTAGTAGTAAGTTGATGATGAGTACAGAGTGAGTACTACCCAGAACGATCGAATCCCCAGTAATTTGTGCTGACAGGTGTACAAGACAAGACCACTCTATACTCGTTACAAGTTTCAACCAACCATTCAAAATCATAGCATAGCATAGACACATACTCCATACTCAGTCAGGTACAACTGGTGGACGCAGACGCAAGCTTCACTTCGGACGCGCAATATTACCCTCTTCGAAATGTTGATCCATGCATGAAGCCCAAGCCCAAGCCCAAGCCTAATAAGTGAAAAAAAAAAAAAGCCCCCTGTTTGTTCCATGGTTTTATCAATGATATGATGTCGATAAGAATGGGTCTTTCTTTAGCTAAGAGGTCCAAATTCTAATTCAAATCTTTGTTTTTTACTATTGTATTATACTGCACTTGTACAGAGAAGTATCTACCGTCTATACGGATCATATTTCAATAAAGTTTGAATTTATCCTGGTGTATAGCAATCAAGCTTTTTGTGAAAGGATTACGGAGTAGAAGTGAGGTAGGGTTGAGGGACATTTGATTACTTGATATTCTCCAACTTTTATTGTTGATGCATCGCATCATCATTGATTGATCAATTGATGTTGTTGATTGAGATATCCATATTCAATTGTCGTCGTCGATTGAATCCAAGTCATCGCTCGCTCGCCCACTCACATCCTATCTCCATCGCCATCCATCCATACATAGGATTTGTGAAGTAAGAAAAACAACAAACTAATCTAATATCTTCGACTCTCACTGCATCTACTCAATTCCAACAACGTCACCTCATCATCAGCTTTCCTCACACCCTCCCTCCAATATGGGTCTCTTCCCCAATCGAAAGCGTCAACAAGCAATACCAGCTCAACAAGCAGGAGTAATATCCCCCCAGGGCAGAACCACCGACAAAAGTTCCGATCGAACATTAACATCCGGTCACGAAAATCCCAATTACATCTCCGCAACCGGTGTTGATATCAAGAGAGCCACAAAAGCACGTAAAACGGCAATATACATATCCAGTTTCTTATACGTAGTCTCCATTGTATTTTTAATTCTCGTAAGTGCCCTCCCACCTCTGAGCTTCGGGATTGATCTCCCCCCCTCGTTCTTCCCCTCATGTTTCATCCTTCTTACTTCATACTTTTCAATGTCTAATACATTTCCTTCTAGACTATTATTGGTAATATCAATGATCGTCCAGTCATTCGTAATACCTGGTTTTTCCGTCTCGACCTCACAAACATCATCCCCGAATCCGTCGGCGGAAGTATAACACTCACCAATTCCCTGGCTCGATCCCTCGGTCTCCACGATTTCTACCAAGTCGGATTGTGGAATTTCTGCGAAGGATACAACGATGAAGGCATCACATCATGTTCAGAGCCGCAGAAACTCTACTGGTTCAACCCAGTCAATATTCTCCTCAACGAATTACTCTCCGGTGCTACCATCGCTTTACCCGCACAGATTAACAATATCCTCAGTTTAATCCGCATTGCAAGTCACATCATGTTTGGATTTTTCATCACAGGAGTAGCCATGAATTTCTGCAATATCTTCCTCTGCTTCTTCACCATCTACTCACGCTGGATATCGGGTATCTACGCCATCTGGGCATTTATATCCGCACTACTTACCACGGTCGCAGCCATCATCGCCACAGTCATGTTCATCATCTTCCGCAATGTCATCACGTCGCAAGCGGGTCTCAATATCGGTGCTAGTATCGGTGAACAAATGTTTGCGTTTATGTGGATAGGTGCCGCTTGTTCGATTGTTAATTGGCTTATTCATATGGGTATGTGTTGTTGTGGTGCGTCCAGGAGAGATGTAAAGAATGGGAGGAGAATGGGTAGTAAGAAGGCTTATTCTAGTGGGGCGCTTATGGAAGAGAAGAATTCCGCAACGAAAAAGAGACATTTACCTGCGTTTAAGAGGTCGAAGACTCCGGGTGAGGTTGTTTAGTTTATGGTTTGTGTGTTTAGTTTGTGTTGGGTAAAAGCATGACTTTTTTGGGGGACTTGTTCGTTTCGTTTCATTTCAATTCTAGCTTGATACTCGTTTTATATCGAGAAAGCAGAAAATGAATAGATGGATGGATGGATAGATGATTCAGAGTTAAAGATATCTGAGGTACAGGTATCTCGAATACGGGTATCTCAGGTATATCAGGTATATAGTTATGATACTAGGATAAATAGGAAATTGGCGTTTTAGATTTTCGGTGGTTGGATTTGGATATCTTGGGTATCTTGGGTATATGGGAGTTTTAGGGACGGATGGGATAGGATAGAATAGGATAGAGTAGAGTAGAGGATTGCGTAAGCGGAGTGCGGTTTAGTATAGCTCAGTCTAGCAGAGTATGGCATAGCATAGCATTGATAGGGATTTAGAGATGATTAAATCTCTGTATATAGTATATATATCTTTGAATAAAGAAAAGAAAACTCATAGTGATATAATATATAATTACTAGGAATTTGTATAAGGTTATTGATGCCACAATTACAGATGAGAGAGTGGTGGAAGGTTAAGCGAGGATGATTGGAGATATTCTCAAGAGTATTGATATTCCAAAATGGCCTCCCTTTTCTCTATCATCTCAACACTTAGTTAGATAATTTCACAACTCCTCTCTCTCTCTCTCTCACTCACTCTCAAATGAACATCTACCTACTTACTTCCACTGGACACTCCAAATCTTCTGACCCCTCCAAAACGGTACAATCTCGACCCCCTCCCCCTTAAAACTCGCCCTTACAATCTCCTCCCCCTTCCTCAAAATAATCTTCTCACCCTCACCCTCACCATTTCCCTCCTTCGCCTCCTCCCCAATCCCATAAAACCTCCTCCCCCTCTTCCCCAAAAACCCCTCTAAAACTTCCACCGTAATATCCTCACACCTCAAAACGCCCATCTCAACGCCCATCTCCCAAGCCGTAAGCACATGACCCACCGCATGCGCCTGGGTAAACACCCCCGCAGCCGTCTTCCCACTCCCCCCCTTCTTCGCACCTATATCATGGGGAGCACTATCCGTGCCCAGGAAAAACTTATCAGAAAGCGAAGTCGCAGCGAGTAGCAGCGCCGATCGATCACTTGGTAATTTCGCGACGGGTTTGCAGAAATGAAATGCGTCGTCGGCCCATTGGTCGATGGTTAGGAAGAGATGATGCGCGGTTATTGTTCCGACGACGTTGGGGCCGCAGTCTTTGACGGCTTGGATGGCGGCGGCTGTGGTGCAGTGTTCGAGGACGATTTTTAAGGTGGGGAATTTAGAGTGTAGTGATTTGAGGGTGGGGAGGAAGGAGGCTTCGGCGTTGAGGATCGTGATGTCTTTTTTGTGGTCGGAGGGACATTCGCCGTGGAGATTGAGGATTATTCCTTCTTCTTGCATGGCGGCGAAGACGGGATAAAAGGGTTCATAGGAGAGGACGCCGGAGGAGGAGTTGGTTGTTACGCCTGTGTTGAGTTAGTCTTTTCTTTCTTCGCTCTCTCTCTCCTTTTGAGTCATTTGCACGTGAATGGGTAAAAGAAAAGTCACATACCAGCGGGGTAACTTTTAATTCCAACGATTCCAGCCTTTTTAGCTTCTCGAACTGTTTCGGGTGTGATGCTTTCGTGTAGGTAAAGAGTCATGAGATAATTGACTTTAGGTTCGATGGCAAGGAGACGGTCTTTGTAGGCTAGAGCTGCTGATACTGTGGTGATGGGTGGGACGAGGTTAGGCATTACGTAGACCTAATTTTTGTTCATAGATTAGCAAGATATAAAAAAGCGAAACGGTTCAATGATAGGGGCTTCTAGATGAGAGCTTGCAGTGTCTAAATGGATCTGAGTGATTCGAGAAGACTTTTGGCTCCCAATGAATCCTCGATTCAAGCAGGTTCAACACCCCATCGTTGGATGAATATTCCCTCTTTCCAAACTTTTTCTATGGCAGTCTATCCGAGTGGACTTCTGTTTAGACAGATTTCTGATATACATGAATTCAAATCTTCAAATGCACTAGCAGGTGAGTCTCTGGAGAAAACCAAGTCCCTGAAAGAACCAAATCCTCCAGGAACAATTCAAATATCTCAAGAATTTCCTATCGGACACCCAACCACTTTACCACACTCTACTACACATCCCGCCTCCCTCATCTTCCTCCCCGCAACCCAGCTCCCCCTCCTCCCTCGAAAGTAAAAACATGAGAAAGAGGCAATATTAAAAAAAAATAAACCAAAAAAAAAAAAATCACCTACAGTATCCACACCGCCCAACCTAATAGTCGGAACAACCGTCTCCATCATCTTCCCATCTCTAAGATGAACATGAAAATCAGCCGCAGCAGGGATTTCTAACCCGTCGAATTTAGATTGGATTGACATTTTTCCTTTCTTTCTTTTGTCTGCTTAAACTTTCTATGATGGAAAGAAATGAAAAACAGATAGATGTACAAAAGGTATGGATGATTATCAGAAATTTCCCAAATTTCCAATTTTGAAAGTTTTGATTTGTGCTATATATACTGTGTGTTAGTTATACATACATAATAGGAAGGCCGAATACTCCAAACACTCCAAATACTCACGTATAAAAATCCAAAACCAGAGACTTCAGAATATAATTGACGAATGAGGGTATTGATTGTATTTAGATATCCCTCAATATTTGAGTAAAGTCTCGAGAAAGAGATCGTTCGTCGTCGTTGGTGGGATGGATGGTGGGGTGGTTTAAAATTTTGTGTCACGTGCTAGGCGATAGGCAGGTTGGTTATTAGAGTTTGTGCTATTCTTCGCAGGCTTTTTCTAGCTCTCTGTAATAATTGTGTATCAATATGAACCAGTTTCATTCGTATTAGGAGTCTGTGGCTACGTGAAAGAGATTGTTATTAGGAATTTGGACCTGGATCTTAATCGACATATCCCAGGGATGGAAAGTAACCAGATGATTGAGGAATAGTATTTGCATCAAAGACTCCCTGGAAAATCACAACGAAATATTTGCATTACTTTAAAATAATATATTTTTGGTAATCATCTGGGAACGACTTATCATCTCACAACCTGTTTCATATCATAACGTAAACGTTCCATCTAAAACTACGCATTCTTTTGCCCATGTGATCATGGAGCACACATCAATTAATCCCTTTTAACGCCCTACCCAAAGCCATGCCATCTGATTTGAATACACTTAACAAGAAATCATTTCCATAATAGTAACACGAACCGTCTTAAGTTTTGGTTCCCTTCATCATGCTCATCTCTTTCTACCCTTAGACTTGCTCTTAGAAGCCGAAACTGGTGCTGGACTTGATGCGTTCGAAACAACACTAGAGGCTCTTGGCGATGGAGTTGCTGAAGTTGCTTTGCTTCCAGCAGTAGACTTGACATTATCGAGTGCTTTGTTCTAAAGCAACAATTAGTATATATGTATAAAATATGTCGATATAGATATTCATGCCTTAACACCATTCTTCGACTTCTTTTTGGCAGGGGCCATGCCTAATACACTATCCTCGTCATTCTCATCCTCTTCAGGTTCTCTCTTGACTTTGCCATTTGCGACACCATTCACAGTTTTAGCTGCAGCTGGCTCATCAAATTCTCTAGCAACCGTTGTCAAAAGTGTTGTACATCTCCTACTAATTTCAATAGGTGTTCTGCTCAAGAAGAACCAATCAAATCTAAAAAGTGGACTTTCACGAATGTCATCACGAATTCGTTCATAGATACCATCACTGTCAACACCATACTTATCTAGAAGAACAAGTAAGAACCGATCTTCTTCCTCCGTATAGACCTTTTTGTTGGTAGTTGATACCGAATAGTTGATCTTGAGTTGTTGCAATGGTACTCGATATTGTTGCATTTTCTTTCGCAACATCTTTCGTTGATGATCCATCTTTCTGGTTTTCTCTTCACCAGCTTCGATCAAACCGATGTATTTGGCATAATCTGCGATTTCGGTGTATCGTTGCCAGAAAATCTTGGCGTAAGCTTTAATATCTTCCGGTCCTTTACTGTCTACTTCTTCGGCGATCATGCTGAAATCCTTACGACCATACTTTGCAGAACCATTAATGAATTGTTGGAAATCCCGGCGATTCCAGTCGGCGAAACCTTGTTGAGAGAGACGTTGCTTCTCTTCTTGCTCTTCTTCAGTAAGAGGAGTAGCATTGTCAATCTCTAGTTGCTCTAGGTTACGTTCAGCCTCACGATCTGAGAGATCTTCCTCGTTACCATCTGCCAAAGGAACCTTGTAACCAATTTCTTTACGATGATATGCAGTTTCACGGTCTTGCAAATCTCGGAGGGCTGGTGGAAAGAATTGATAGTCATGGACTGTGACTTGTTTTGGGGCCTTGGGTGCTTTAGGTTTTGGATCTGCAACACGACCGCCAGTAGACAAAGCTTGTTTATAATATTTGTCCATGGAATAAGATTGCTCCTTGCGTTCACGCTTAGCGGGATTAATCCAGGTCATACCAATATCTTTCTTTTGATGACTAAAATCTTTACCATCCCACTGGTAGGCGGATTCAGATGTGAAGTTTTGAAGGTCATCAATACCCAGTTTTTCGTAGCGAGCGTTAAGCTCTGCAGTACGCTTTTCGCCATGCTTCAAAATCTCATCAATGTCGTCATCATCGAGATCTGCACCCTTTTCTGCGAGGGTACCTGTTGGTCCATTGGTTGCAAATACCTTTTCAGCTCCGTGCTGAATCATATTCAAAAGGTCATCCTTATTAGCAGCCGCCTTAGCAGCAATCTGGGCACGACCTTGTTGAATAACGAGTTGATCCAAACGTAATTTCTGAGCAGCACGCTCCAGAACTTTTTCCTCAATAGCGTTCTCAGTGACGAATCGATATACAACAACTTGTTTTGTTTGTCCAATACGATGTGCTCGATCCATAGCCTGCAAATCTGCTTGCGGATTCCAATCACTGTCGTATAGTACAACAATATCGGCACTGGTCAAATTAATACCAAGACCACCAGCTCTGGTAGTTAAAAGGAAGACAAATTTTTCACTACCTGGCTTGTTGTAATCATCGATAGCCTGGATACGGTCCTCATGTGCTGTACCACCATCAATCCGGCAATACTTGAATTCACGGAAAACACAGTAATCCTCAAGGATATCTAAAAGTCTGCTCATCTGAGAGAAGATCAGAACTCGACTTCCAGCCTTCTTCATGCGAGTAAGAAGCTTGTCTAACATGACCATTTTTCCAGCATTGAAAATCAAATGTTCATCGGTAGTGTAAGGTGGACCAGGTTCGGCACCTTCGAAAAGATATGGATGATTGCAACATTTTCGCAGTTGCATGACAATGTTCAAAAGTCGTGTTTTTGATTCACGTTTTCCACCAGCTCCATTGACTGCGTCGATATCCTTCTCAAGGATCTTCTTGTACCATTTAACTTGCATGTCGGACATACCAATGTACAAGTTGATCTCCTTCTTGGGCAGTAAACTCTTTTCGACATCGGCCTTGACACGACGGAGTAAAAAGGGACGCAATACTCGATGTAATTGTTGTACAACAGTATCTTGATCTTCTTGTTGGCCAGAAAACCATTGATCAAATGCCTCTGCATCACCAAATACATCTGGAAGCAGAAAGTTGAGAAGTGCCCATAACTCATGCAGGTTGTTTTGCAGTGGAGTACCAGTGATCAATAGCCTGTTTCGTGAATTAAATAAACGAATGACTTGAGCAAGAGAAGACTCTTCGTTTTTGATACGATGCGCCTAATTCAGTTAGCAAGAGATTAGCTTCAGGAAACAAAATAAGCCTACCTCGTCAATAATGATGTACTCCCATGCAAATTTTTTCAAGTGGGATTTCTCTCGAAGAATCATTTCGTAACTCGTGATACAGACGTCAAACTTTTCATCAATAAGTCGCTCGTTGATCAAAGTATTACGCTCATCCTTAGCTCCTTGGAGTACCAAAACATTGACCTCCGGTGTCCATCTTGCAAACTCCCTCTTCCAATTGTCCAGCGTAGATTTTGGGACAACAATGAGATGAGGACCAGTGATATCCATAATATGCCTGAGATAGCCTAAGAATGAGATCGTTTGCAAAGTCTTTCCAAGACCCATCTCATCTGCAAGGATTCCCGAGATACCGTTCTCGTGGAGAGAAACTAGCCAATTCAATCCAGCAACTTGATAATCTCTCATCTGTCCCTGAATGAAGCCCGGCGATTCACGAAATACTGTCTCTGCAGATCCTCCAGCCTTTTCGTCTTTTAAGAGCTCTGCATCCTCTTCTGCTTCTGTTCTGCGGCGTCTTTCGTTGGCTGCGCCACCCTTTCTGTCCGCACCTTTCTTTTTCTTTTCAGCCTCTTCATTTTGGCGATCGATTTCGTGCATAATCTCCTGAATGCGTGGATTCGGGTTTGTTTCGATGAAATGTCTAAATAAATCTGTCAAGCCAAGAAGATATCGGAAACGTCGAATGGAATCATCTTCCTACGAGGAGACGGTCAATCAGCTGCGAATCCCAAAAAAATTATCGAAAACCATTGAAATTACCTTGGATTCACCAAGTCGATCATGCTTTTTGCCAAAAACGCTCCGACGTAACTGAGTGGCCTCTGATCTCCGTTTCCGTCCATCTCCTGTCATTGCGTCACCGTGAACACTGCTTTCTGTTGTGTTAGGATTGGTATCAGAATCTTCTGTAAAATCCGGGGTTTCGTCGACATCCTATGGCGCAAGTTAGTACATCGTTTATTCATGTCTAACATATGTACACTGAACGCCTGCAGGTTTTGGAAAAAGATATGCAGTATGCCAAAACGTAACATACCATAGGATCAACAGGTAGTTGTTTGACTTCAGATACGTCCACCATAGATGTATCTGGATCGAGGCCATTATAGCGTGTAGAACGTTTTGGTGCCGTCTTCATGATTTCGCCCTTTCTAGGGTAACAACGGTAAGAAGGGTATCTCTTATGCGCCGAGAAAGAGTAGTCGTGCTATCTGGAATGGAAATAGACGTCTTAGTGATGAATAAGTCCCTAATGTCAAAAACCTGCGCTGTTCTGTTGATTGAAACCGAGAAATCAAGAAATTGGTCTGATGTAGAATTTCGCGTTTATAGAACAGAATCTCCAGTACAAGGCGTGAATGAACGCGGTACGATTACGGCCGGAATAACTAAATACCGTAGCACAGGGGCACGGGCCTAGGAGAAGTCATGGCTCTTTGTATCCAAATCGAAAAAACAACCAAAACCTCCACCAGCACAGAAATCTTTCGAATCTCTATTTTAAGAGTCATAGTTGTAAGATCTCGCTCTTTATTAGGCCTCAGACCAAGAGTTGTAGGAGATTCATTCACTTGAATTTCTGCGACTTCATCGCTAAGACAAGGTACGTCGCTAGAATTAAGGGTCATTACATATTTAATCCTGTGTCTACCCGGACGGACCATCATCTGACTAATTCCCATCTTTGTTGCAGCAACTCAGCACAAACCCATTCTCAACAACAAGTCATGGATTCTATGAGATCTTTGAATACCTCTCTTCCCGGAGGTAAATCTCCTTCAAAACAACAGAACTGCGACACCCCACAACAGCTTCTCATCGCACAATTCAAGGCGGCCGCTTTATCCGTCACCAATCTCTACAAGACCGCCGCGGCAGATCAAGGAAGAGCTAGGGCTGAAGGTTATCAGGATGCACTGGATGAGCTCTTAAGTTTCCTTGACAAAGAAGATATTGGATTGAGTGATGGCGAGGGTTGGAGGATTCGAAGGTGGGCGACCGAGAGATTAGATGGTCGAGACTCAACATCACACAACGACAGCGACGACGATGTTCCAGAGAAAACAGATCGTGGGTCCTCACCAGTAATTCAGAGATCGCAAAGCGCAACTCATATTCCAACATCAACTGTCAAATCAACAAGAGCTACTTCACCAATGAGAACAGAGACAGCGCCTCCGCCTCCGACCGTTGTATTACCCGACCCAGAACCAGAACCCCCAACGATCACGGAGCTTCCACAGAGCACATTTACCTTTCGATCCTCGCAACAATATCCACAAGATCCTGATATTCTATTGTCAGATTTGGATTTATCGGATAAGAGCCGTTCTCAAACCCACGATTGTTTCAGTAATCAGCCAGCGGGTATTTCCCTCACTCGACCTTCACGAACCAACGCAAGACACAACAATCATTCTTCTCGATTAAATGCTAGATCTTCGACTTCCATAAGCCGGGGCGCTGGTCAAAAGCGGAAAATAAACTTTGGAGATTTCTTTGATCTAGGAAATCTAGGGCATGGAGATGATTCTCTTGGTGGCGGTGGAAAGAGAGGAAGATTCGTTTGAACGTCTATCGCTTTTCCTGCGCATTATTTGTACATATCGATGTATTATACCTCATATGGCAGGTATTGAACCATATCTTTACAACATTTGGTGGATTATGGGCGATTTGTAACGACCTTCGCGACAACATGCCTACACAATTTCGGGAAATTTGTTCCTAAGAAGCATTTACATGGGATAATGGAGTAGCGGAACAGAAGACCGTGCATTGGAAGGCGTCAATTAGACAGCGAATTTATCTGTCCATGGGGGCAAGGCATACCGGTAGTCTCTGTGTATAGACTGCATATCATTCATAGTCATCAAGTTAAATACCCATCGTTAATTTTTGAGTTTATTTAATTTGTACTTCCGGACTTCCGGGCTTTTGGACCCTTCTCCGTATTCGAGATGTGATACTGGGAGGAAGGAACATTGGCAACATCTCAAGTAGTGTCGAGAATTTATCAATAAAAATTACAACCTTATTTAGTAGTGGCATATTTGAGAATTCCAAACGTTTTTTTTTAGCGATTCTTTAATGTTGCATAAGTGCCCCAAATATTCAATATTGTTTAGACATTCAATATTCTAGTGAACTTTGCGCTCAAAACAGCATTCTTCACGTATTTTCGTTCAAATTATTTTGCAGTGATCTTCATGTACATGATAGTGAGTTAATCTCTCAACACGCATATCATGCTATGTAGAGAATTCTGAGGAAACGCGACTAAACTTGAGCTCGTGAATAAATAGCCCGTCAATCTCACCCTTTTCGTTTGATCTTTGTTGAGCGTAACTAGATTGTTCTACCACTTAAGAAGCACCTTTTACATAAATTGCCCAGAATTACTTCCACCTGAGTACCTACCATGAAGTTTTTGATTACCCTATTCCTCCTCGGTTTATCAGATGCACATTGGTGGCAGGGCTCCGATGCCTGCGGGTATGTTGTTGGTGGCTCCCACAATCATGTTGCAAGAGAAATACGAGAGTTGGATTGCTCTAGTTACATGAGAACTACTGTCACTCCGTCCTACATAACTTCTGGGTACTTCCATTCCTTTAATAACTCTGGTATACGAAGCGCTAATGGCTTGTCAATCAGCATTGTCACAATTACTACCGTCATACTGACTGAAATTACCTATACAGAAGCCAGCACAAATATAGTGTATGTGACAGCCAGAGCCCTAAAACCAAGGGACACTGTTATAGTTACAGTCACAGGAGATGCCATTACACTCACAACCACGGAAACGATCCCACCATATGCGACGAGCGCTTGTCCAGATCACAGTGCATATGTTGAGGCATGCCGGAGTCACCTGAATGTAGTGGTAAACACTATCACGGTCACAGCCCCTACTTCATATGTGACAGACTATGCAACCGTGAATTTATCAGGAGTTTCGCCTGGCAGCCCGTCCAGTGACCCAATTCCCGCGCTAAACCCCAATAGAGTGGAAACTATCACTGTAACTGCCACTGTTGTTGGAGAACCAAATTCGGGCTCTAGCTCTAAGTCAAGTGTGGTAGTAGAGCCAACATCCGCAAATGGTATATATTCTAGTCTCCTGCTAAATTCACTTGCTAATTTCTCTTGCTAATGGCTTCAGTCACCTTTTTATCTCTTTCATCCAGCAGCTCAGCATCTGAAATACTTTTGATGCAATCATCCTCGACTCTTTCGTTTAACTCCAGCTTAACTGCTTTTGTATCAACATCTACTTCATTTGATGTATTGAGTGCGACATCCTCAAACTTTCCTACTTCCAGCACAGAAAGCTCTTTTTTTCTTCTCTAATCTCGAATTCAGAGGCTTCGACTATTTCACCTTCAATTTTTTCCGTTTCGAGCTTGAATGCGTCTTATACCACACTTTTATCATCAACCGAAACGGGATCGTTGGTAACCTCTTCCAATTCAGCATCAGAAACGATTCTCACTCTCCTAACACCCACATCATCATCTCTTCCATACACATCCTCTACCATCACATCTCAGCCGCTCTCGAACTTCTCCTCAACCTCTACTTCCCTCCCCGTCTCTTCCTCATCATCCAGCCCCAGATTTCCCGTCTCTCCTCTCGTCACCACATGTAACACCACAGCCGTTTGCCGCCAGAATCAACATTGCTCCTCAGACAAAACGTGCTTATGTCGTATGTTCTCCATCTTACCTCTCCCCTCATCCCACCCACTCTTCTCCTATCCCCATCTTCTTGACCAAAATTCACTAACACACTTCACAGAACCATCTTTAAGCGGCACAGGCTACTGCATGGCTGATACACCCTGCTCTGCTCTCTCTTCTTGCGCCACTGATTCCGACTGTGGCTCCGGTTCTGCCTGTATGAGAACTTGCTGCTCTGAAAATAAATGTCTTTCATTATTGGGTTTATGTCAGAATCCTGATACTGCAACCGTTATCTTTGGAAGGGATGAGGAGGGGAACAATAGGCATGGAATGGCTGGGGACGTGGCAGAGGAGGAAGAAGAGTGGACGAATAGGGGACCGTGGGCTAAAAGATTGGGAAGGATGTAAGATGGAAGGGTGGTAAAGTTTATGGTGTAGTTTGGGGGTTACTGTTGTTGGTTTGTGTGAAGCGAGCTTGATGTCTGCCTTTTTCTTGTGTACTCTGTTTTAATAGTACTGCCTCTATAGGTTATGAATTATATGCAAAATAATAAAAATCCATACATTTTACACTTCACTCGTCCTCTGTTTTGACCTGATCACCAAAGAAATTCCAATGGCTCTCCAACCGACCATCAAACGATCCTGAAAGTACTACAGAATAGCAGAATTCCGATTGCCATCATAACTATGTTCAAAAAAGCCATTATAATTACATCTCATCATTAATAAAGATATCCCAAAAAAAATCACTAATCTATTTATTCCCTGACGTTTCAATTTCTCGTCCTGCACAAAAACCACCTCCCTCGCTTAACCTACCCTAAAAATATGTATATATCCTCGCTTGCCTCACCCATTTCATCAATCTTCCCCTTCCTCTTACTTCAAGAATATCAATCCAAATCTAAAATAAATAAAAATCCATCAAAAAGCCCAATATCAATCTTTTTTACAATAAGATACTACATCATTCCCGCCCTCAATCTATTACATTGAAATAATATTAAGGTTTTTATATATAACTTTAGATTAATAGTGAAGATTATTCAATGTGAAATTATTACTTAACCCTTATTTTTGTTCAATCTTAAAGTCACCCTCAAGTAGATAATTGATACTCGAGATAAAACTAACAAAATAAATCATATATCATATCTGTATAAACTAAAACCGAAAATTATTCACAACAATCTATCTACTATACTAATATAATTATTATCCAATCACAAACTCAAATCACATCATATGACAATTATATACTAATATTAAAGACTAAAAATTAAAAATTAAATACAAAACACAAAAATACAAAACCGCATTTATCTCAAGATCGGAGAACCGAGACTAGCAAAGATATGAAGTGAATATGTAGTCTTTAGACTCTAGATACTCTTGTATTGTAAGATTAATTATATACAGGTTAGAAAATAATTTACATGAATATATAGATATATATTTAAAGACGGGGCTGGGATATCGATGGAGATACCTATATCTATACCTAAGGAGCGATTCAAAAAAAAAAAAAAAAAAAGGGAAAGGAAAAAGGAAAAGGAAAAGCTAAGAGCAGCAATTCAGTCTAACTATTGTATTTGGTCTACTGGTGTTGTATATCTCCAGGTTTGGCTGAAATTGATCTAGCCAACTCGACTTCTATACGTGATAAGATCGATATCTTACATCAACGTGAAGTATAATTATACACTGAAGTGAATAAGATATCGATAGAGAACCAGCACAGGCTACTCATTAACATTTTTTTTCTTGTTTTCAGTAGATTAAAAAATAGGCAAAAATAGTTAACAAGCTCCTCCAAAATCAGGAAGTAATTAACCAGGAACTATACCTAGGTATAAATACCTATGCATATACATTACCCAAAACCTAGTACACCAAACCCTCCTTTCCTCCATCCCTACTCTCACACCACAAACTACCTCATCGATTCCAAAGTACCTACAACAACAAATCCATCACACCACCACAACCCATTATATCATAGCATATCACACCAGCAACACCACTAATAAAAAAATCTCACGCAAGCCAAGTCAAGCAAAATATCACCACATATCACCATACCCACGCACCCATTACCACCAGTCTCAAAATCATTCAAAATTCACAATTTCCAAAGAAAAATATATGATTACTATCCAGTAGGAATCCCACGCAGAGTAAGCTAGCTGCATGTGTGTCCAAAAAGGAATTAGCCATCCAAATCATCCATCCATTTTATCCATCATTCATTCACCCATTCCCTAGATTTATAAACGCTTTTATAAAGACCTTTAATAATCTCTCGTGAAGTTTTTCCTCCCAATCATTCATTCATTCATTCATCTGGCCTATCCATCATCCATCCATCCCTACAATCCATTCCATCATTTAAAACTCGATTACACACCACCTGGGCAATATAAAATTTTCGTCGTCGTTTATGCCAAAACCAAAACCAAAACTAAAAGCAAAAGCAAAAGCAAAAGCAAAAGCAAAAGCAAAAGCAAAAGCAAAAGCAAAAGCAAAAGCAAAAGCAAAAGCAAAAGCAAAAGCAATAGCAATAGCAATAGCAATAGCAATAGCAATAGCAATAGCAATAGCAATAGCAATAGCAATAGCAATAGCAATAGCAATAGCAATAGCAATAGCAATAGCAATAGCAATAGCAATAGCAATAGCAATAGCAATAGCAATAGCAATAGCAATAGCAATAGCAATAGCAATAGCAGAAGATTGAAACAAATACGCTAGCCGTGCTTTTATTTTGATGGATGGAAGAAGCTCTGCTCTGCTCTGCTCTGTCTCTCTACCTAGCCCAGAACCAGAACCAGAAAAAGAACCAGAAAAAAGAACCAGAAAAAAGAAAAAGAAAAAGAAAAAGAAAAAGAAAAAGAAAAAGAAAAAGAAAAAGAAAAAGAAAAAGAAAAAGAAAAAGAAAAAATCAGACATTGTAACCCCAGATATAGTAGCAAGTAATATTTTTATCCCATCTGTCCTATGTTCCGAGTGCCATACATCCCCATCGCCACTTCATCTAAATGGTGAAGTTATTGAACCTAAACTTAAAAACGGTGATCGAGATCAACCAAATCGTACTGAGTGAGAAAGAGGCATAGCCCGCAGAACTAATGTCAGAGGAGTTGAGATATAGAGGTAGAAGCTTTGAGCAGAAGATAGTGAGATAAATATCTATATCGTTGGAGCGCCGTATCTGGCAAGGCGAATTATTGTTGACGACGATCTTGTTCCTGGCCGTTTGTATAGCCGCGAGCTCGACCATTCCACTGCATCTTGACGTCGTTATCGTTTTCTTCGCCGTTTTCTGGAACAGAGAGATGAGTTCGATTGATTGAGTCGCCGGAGGAAGAATTTGTGAGACGACGTGCATGGGGAGGACCAATTGGACCAAATGAGCTACGACGATCTGCAGTGATCAAGTCAGTTGTTGCTAAATCATAGATAGAAGCTGCTAAAGAAACATACCACGACCATTTGTGCCACCTTGAGCTGAGGTCGGAAGAGAGAAAGACGTGGCTTCCTTACGGCGCCAAGATTGAGACGTACGAGATGTCCCGTTTGTGGGCGTTGTACCAGATGCCTCAATTTGAGCAGTGCCACTTCCTGAAGAGGCAGAAGCGTTTTGTTGGTTACGGTACCAATTAGGCAGTCCATGGTTTAAACCAACTAAGAGTTGAGTGGCTTTATCCATAGGCATCTCGTGCTTGAATTTACATCCTACTTGAGTAAAAGCACAGGTGCCTTCGTGAACCCACTTATCACAGTAAATCTTCACACCAGTTCGACCTCCCATAGGAACCATCGCATTTTTTGCTGGAGGTACGCTCATGGGTGGGGCCACGGCGGAGGCAACGATTGAGTCGATGGCTAACTTGAGAATGAAGTTAGTATATTAATTTTGATTGGTGATACATTTAGAATAGAGCTATCCTCTTACCTGTGTTTGATCACCTGGTCGGCGGAAATCGCTTTGCTGGTTGAGTCCGAACATTGGTGGAGCGAGTGGTGGCAGCTTTGCAACGACCTGTAAACAGCTAATGTCAGCATATCATCTAAATTCAAAAACCCCAAGACATACCTTATTTGGGATCATGGGAGTAGCATGCTCTGGTTTTGGGGAGCCGTGCTGAAGCTCCGGAACAATGATCAGTCCCTCTGGACCTTGGCGACGAGGAATACCGTTGATGGCCGGAAGCTCATCAGCCGGGAGAAGTCTTGTATAAGAGCCGTCAGCTCGACGAATACCATAAGCAAACGCGGAATTAATTTGCTCAGGCAAAGGATAAACGGGGCCAGGGCGAACCACAGTCAGCGGAGTGAAACCCTCTGGACTCGCATAGGCAGGGTCGCAAAGAGACTGGCGACGCCAGGCGCTGCCGTTATTGTTCATAACCATAGGTGGAGTAGGTGTGTGGCTAGGTGTTTGACCGTTCCTACGGATACGCTCCTCACGTTCGCGAGCTAAATGAAAAGCATCCATCTTTTCGGGAGTAAAGCTACGGTCACTATCGTTATCGATCGATGTTAGCGGTGACGACATTTCGGTATCGATGTTATCAAGAGCATGAGAAGACTCAGGAGAATCGGAAAGTTTTATATTAGAGCAAATCTTGACTTGAGTGGACATGATGGAGATTTGATAGGGAAGGAAATATTAGAGTGCGAAGAGAGAGATGTGAAAACTAAAGGTACGAACGGTGTATAGTTGTAATGTGATGAAATTAGATTTTTTAGAATCCTGATCAATGATTTATCACATTAGCCAACACTCTTAAGAATACCAAGGATGAAGAATGATGACTGTAACAGACTTCTAATAAGGATTCTTCTAGAGCTTTGAGGAAATCTTCTCATGAGTCTTTGCCGTTTGCTCTTCCAAGTAAAGTTGGAAGCCCGCGGAAACATGCAGTTGTTTGCGGTAAGCCACAGGCCACAATGTCAAAAACAGGGCCAAGCTGCAGGGACAACGATGAGAAAAGTAGATAACTCACTCCAAAGAATTTTGAGATATAACTTGAATGCCTCTACAGTCGTTAGTTACTGATCAAGAACACTTTGGCAAGAATGAAAGTTGCCGGAAACGTTAACTGGTACTTTAGAGCAAACACACAGTGCTTTGGTCAATTACTTGTAAAAGAGAACGATCCAAGCTTCCTCAAGTTTGATGTTTGTTGATGATATCAACAAAGAGCGGAACGTTATGCCATTGCAGATTTAAAAAATCAAGCAGGTGAGAGGTGCTGATATACGTACAAGTAATGCGATGAATTATGAAACTGTTGATATAAACCAGTAAATCAACGAATCTAACGTTTGAATCGCAAAGTGTGCGGGGATATCTTGTTTGTTTCGTGTGGTTGAAATTTGATTTTGAAGAAGTTGAGGATTGATGATGAAGCGACAGCAATCCAAAGGCGATAAAGGGGTTACAATAAGAAGAAAGAAGTAAGGGTACTTTGCTATTAAGCAGATCTATCTATGACAGAAGGAGAAAGAAAGCTTACAAAAAAAAGGAAAGTAGCGTGTTGAAGTACTGATTTATCTCATCTGCTGAAGGTTGTCAGGTCAAGGAAAGAAGCAGCCAAGCCCAAAAAGAAGTGGAGGTGTAAACATTTTTAAGATTGACTGAGATATGGCTTCGCATATGTCGTCTGGTACTGCCACAAATTCAGCATCAATGCTTTCCAGTGAATTAGAGTAGTTGTGGCGTGAGGGGGGCCGAGGTCTTCTCTACCGGCTTCTTTGCGAATTATATGTTCCAGATCATGACCAATCTAGAGGTTACAGGTCTATTTCTGGACAATGATACCGTACGTTGGTATGGTCGAAATTCATAGATTATCTATGAATGCATGTCTAAAACGTGGTTTTGTGGGACGAATTCCGTTCATGTTCAATATTCTCCAGAGGTATTGAATATTGGCCATTTTAAAAACTACTCGGTCAAGTGAGTTTGAACAATGTCTTGGCAAACATTTTTTTTTATTGTTATACTTTTTGGCAGATTATTAGCGTCTCCACTCCATCAAGAGAGAGATATATGAGGACGAACACATGCATACTTCATATGGTCTAAGATTTGTGTCAAAACATTGCTTCGGGGTCGGCATCCCAATTGTGAGCTGTAACCTCCACATAGGCCTAAGACTCGTCTAATCATGCAGTCACCACCATGAGAAGTAGAAATTTCGAATCTTCACTCATAGTTTTAATACCGCATTCGCTAATCTATATGTACACAGTGAATATCCAACCCGAAGCTCCAGGCTCAGGGAAAGATAATCGCTCTCCTTCACTCTTGGCAATCATTTGCTACCTATTGAGAGTATTGAACCGATACTTTGCGGACAACGGAGTTGAAATCAAGGAGGCTAATATTTTCATCATTTCACCGCCAAGACCATGTTTTTTTGCACTAGAAACAAAATGATAGTGTGAAAGTGAGGCTGGAGAATATGCTCACATATACATCTCAATTCATTGTAGGAGAAAGAATATATAATTTCGGGATATTTTGGATGGAATGGCACATTCAAACGAGCCACTCGGCATTAAAGTATAAGGGCATAGGTTCCTGTTACATGTCTTCCATTTTGTATCTCCTATAACCGTATCATTCCGGGCCAAGCTGGATCCAATACCACAATGGCACTTTAACTTTATAAGATCGTGTTCTGGCTGTATCTTATGGAGTACAATGACTTGGATAGTGAATGAAACAATGAAAGCCATTGATTTAGAACCACTTGGATCTGTATTCATCTTACCTCCTAGAACATTCCGTTGCTATGTTCGGTGGGTGGCTTTCATTGGTGCATACATACACCTTTTTCCGGACATTACGTTGATATCTAAGTCCGTATGCTTAGAAGCAAGTTTTCTTCAAATGTGAAGTCTGATATTGTGATGAGGCGCACATAGCGACAGATGGATGGCGCCTTAAGGGAGAAGCTTTCGATTAATTTACGCGCCATGATGATTGACAGAAGTTAAAATTTTATGACTTCGTGGTATCGATTTTAGCTGATTCTTTACCGCATTCAGTGCTACCATCTAGCTCCAAAGCCGCACCGAGTATGCTGCAAGACAATTAATGTACACCTGCGCACATGGCTTGAAGCCAATTTCCCAGAGAGGTTTGCAATTGGGGCGGCGCTTTACTGTAGGTCCGATAAGTTCTTAAACTCGACCATAGAATCTGTCAAACCTAGTAAGGAAAGACACGTTTAGTCTGGTCCTGCAGCACGAGTCTATTTGGTTCTGTCAGCATGAACATAGGAGGAGAAAGGCGGCTTTTTGAGAGTTCATCACTGCTCGCTTGATCGAGTCGTCCTTTGACTCTATCGATGGCTTTTCTTGACCTAAAGTCTATCGCAATATCAGATACAATTGATGTATATTCTGCCGCTCCGCTTGATGAATAATTTGCATGTATTCATAAATGATACATTGTTGTGTGACTATAATCCCAAGTCATTGATTTTCCCTGCAGCAAATCGAAACGCTCGTTTTCCAGAGACATATGAGAATGACTTAATAACACCGCAATATCCGAAGTCCTGCTTGTCAAAGTCATTTCAATGTAATGGATTTTGTTCAACTACAAGAAGAAATCAAAAGCAAGTGCCCTGGACTTCTGGATCAAAAAAATGGCTAGATCTTCGGCATCTGCCACGTGGAATTGCGGATCGGTGCTTTCCTAATTTGTTCTAACTGCCTATTTAAACTTTAGATGAGACTAGAAATGACAGAGGACTCTAATGATATCGTAATTGGTGACGCTTTCCAGATTTCAGCATCTTTAGTCTGTTCATACCAACCTCGTTCTCGAGTTGTGCGGGTTTCGGTTCCTCAGGCGAAGTGGTTGGTGTTAAGCCCCATGTCCAGTTTGACTCAGGATAGATCAGGCTATCGCCGCAGCTTCTAGTCAAGACGCTTCGTAAGTATTTGTAAATACAAGGAAGGCAATAAATATATCCCTTATCCCAATTTCGAACCTTTTCAAGGAAAGGAAGCCAGTGCCGGTGAAGTGAGAGACAAAAGAGTACTATTTTATCCATTGAAAAGAATTGTTTAGTCCATCTCCGCAGCGTTCTTGATAATAAAGTATGGTTTGTGCTGCTGTGTAGGTCCGCATGGTAGCTCAAAGTCAAGATCGAATTCCATCATCGACATTTGACGAGCCTTTAAAGCTTTCCTGGATGAATTAACTTCAGGATTTTGTAGTCGACCAAATTCTCTAGTCAATTGATACCAGCTTGCCTCGAACACGTCCGCGGCACACTCATTGATAAAGTGGAGGAGGACACTTAGGAGTTGGAGACATGATTCAACAAGAAGCGGAGGAGGAATTGGGTATTTTCAATGTCTCAAGACGCACCAAGATGGGGGGATATTTGTCGCAAGAAGTTATAATGATTCGAAATCCTCGAAAGCCATGGAGGATCAAGTTAGCGGATTGTGGTCGTGATATATGCATCATGGTAAGCGTTCCCGAGCGAGTCTGTGCAACCCTGCATGATTATCCGCAGGGTTACATCGTAAAAAATTGAGGTGGCTAGTTGCATGTCTCGGGTATAATTATCTTCGCTATGCCAAAAAAGGCATGTTTATCTCAATTATATGTTTTAAATTTATAAAGTAGTGAAAGGTCAGAAGAAGAATGGTTTCGTGGGTGTTGAGGTTGAGAAGTTTAGATTGAAGAGGCGAGAACGCACTAGCACCATATTTAGCTTCCTTCCCAATGAAGCCTGTTGTAACTAGGTCGTAGACTAATTCTGCTAAGAGGAAGTCCACAGCCTTTTCATGTAATGTATGGGACTCAACTTTATCTAGAGACAACTCGAGCTTTTGCTCAGCACTGTTTGGCAGTAATTAAAGTTAAGTGGCTTTATCTCCAGCAGTAAGTACCTCGCCCGCAACATGGTCATCGATACTTTGAGCCTCGATGGCTTCAACTTGCCCAGAAAAACCATCGTGAGCTCATCAATTCATCTCTACATCAACACGCGCTTGCATAGGAAAGTGCCATATGAACGCTCGTAGGACTTTAAAGCTGAGAATTCTACCCAATCAAACTACCCAATTCGGAAATAATTATACCTCAATCTCTAATTAGATGGTTGGGAATATGGTTCGACCCGAGCCTCAAATTCAATCAACATGTTAATATTCGAATCACACAAGCAAAAGGAGCCTTCCATCGAATGGCCCGATTAGCTAATATCGAAAAGGGCCTCAGTCCGAAAGCTCTTAGACAGTTATATATAGCATGTGTGACCAGTATAGCCGATTACGCATCAGTGATTTGGTGGAGAGGCCAAGCCCATTTCAAGGATATGATGCAATCACTTCAAAATCTAGCTCTTCGAAAGATATTAGGAGTATTCAAAACTGCTCCAATTCCTCCAATGGAAGTAGAAGCAGGCTTAAAACCCTCAAAAATTCGATTAGACTCGAATATTAGGCAATACGCATTCCGTTTAGCTAAACTTTCACCAAATCATCCAATCAATATCGAAAAAGCATCACTAATCCAATATCAAGCCAATTTGGATGCGATCTCTACCCCTCGAAGAAAACGATATAAACCTACTCAACTGGATAAAATCAAAGAATCGATAAACCAGGACTTCAACCCTTCCTCACTCGAAAAGATCATTCATTTTAACTTCCCCCCATGGAAAAGAGAAACCCCCTTCCGAGTTAACATTAGCAATTCGTCAAAAGAAGATGCTGCCATTCTTCATAATATTGTTTTCAAACATAGGGATAAAGATACCACCTATATTTACACTGATGCCTCCTCCACCGAAAAGGGAATAGGTATTGGAGTAGGCATAGTAGCTATACAATCAAATAATCGAATTCTATATCAAGAGCGAAGCAATATTGGTACTAATCAATTGGTATATAATGGAGAGCTTTTTGGAGTTACAAGAGCTATTGAATACGCTAGCTCAATCGCTTATACTGGTCAAAAGTTCAAAATCTACTCGGATAATCAAGCTGGTTTATACCGCTTAAAAACTCCTTCAGATCACCCAGGACAAGCCAATCAGATAAGAGCGATCAAAGCAGCAGAAGTTATCAGAGCAAAAGGAGCCGAAATCTCCTTAAATTGGGTTCCTGGTCATACCTCAGTTGAAGGAAATGAGCTAGCAGATAAGCTAGCCAAGGAAGCAACCACAATACAACCTACCTCGAACGAAACAAGCTTTGGACTACTAGGTATGACTGTCAAAGAATATGCCTCAGATCAATGGCTTGATACTCTCAAACAATACGAACTCAGATCAAACCAATCCCCATCAACTTACTCGAAGCTATTTCCATGGAAAATAGGTTCCAAAATCAAGCTACCAAGCGGAACTACTCGAAATACTGCTAGCGCATTCTTTCAACTCAAATTAGGTCACGGATATATCAAATCCTACTTACATCGTTTCAAACTCACCAATAACAAATGTATATGCAGTAATATTGAGGCACCACAACACCTCCTTATTAGCTGTCCTATATATAAAACAAAAAGAAAAGAGATCTTTAAGAAGATACCATTATCCAAAAACACTATACAATTCCTATTGCATACAAAAATAGGTATCGAATTAGCTATCAAATTTATCAATATCACTAAAATCGCTACAAGGGCATGGCATCTAGCAAGGACTCTTGAACAAGAAGTAATAGAGGAAGTAGTAGTGGAAGAGGAGAGAGGAGAAGAGAATGAAGAAGAAGCAGTTGAGGAAATAAGAGAGGGGTTTGACCTCCTCACAATTTCTTGATTTTCAAAATCTTTTTATTATATGCAATGCGTATAATGAGCGGGCACTGTTCCCCAGCATTTGTTTTCACTTCCCCAATTAGATCACATCCAATATTGTAAATTAAAAAGTTACCCGTTAGGCCCTTAGGGCCTAGCCGTCCTATATAGTCTTGGACTGAAGATGGACGTTAATAAAATCAATCAATCAATCAATCAATCAAGCTGAGAATTCGTCACATCCAACATGTGACGACATTGACAAGAGCTCCACTGGACAAAGGTGAAGTAAAATTTGTGCACAATCTGCAAAAAATACAGGAGAACTGTTCCCAAATTATGGATTGCATCTTCAAATGAGCTTTAGTGTTTCCATGCTAGATATGTGTCGACTGTGTTCTACAGTATTACTCTAGACAAGGAAATTTCAAATCTATCTGGTAATATCGTCTAAGCCTCTTATATTTTTCATCACCGATAACCAATAGGATTTCTAGACCTCTATTCTCTTGCTCTATAAAGAAAACATCCATCACTGCCAAGGTATTAATACTATTCTCAGACTTCAAAAGTTCTTCAAAGTTCTCACATTCCCCCTCACCTACATCCGACAGGACACTCAGTTAAACCCAACACTTTTGATGAGTTTATAATCCTACTGCTATATGCATCTGATCATAACTTCGGATCTCTTCTTGTAGTATTCGAGAGTGTATGTATTCTGTACCAAAACCTTTCGATCATATACCATCTAGCACTCTTTTTTATTTTAAAAATATAACTATCCTAACTTAACTTCCTCTATTTTTATACTACTGTAGTCTAAGAACATATTCTTGTAATGACTGTTTATTGGGTTTCTTGAGACCAGAAAGAGCATCAGATTGAATTGATTGATTCTCTAGCTAAGCAGTTAAGCTGCGAGTATATATTCAAAAAATGAAGGAATAAGGTTAGGTCTTCAGCCTTCGGAATTAAAGTGCTTTGAAATCAAAATATTGAAAGCAAACAAACAGCATACCAAAAAGGAAAGAATGAATTAAAAGTTGAGTTTTGTTTGCTCCTTATATGCATCATGCAATATATATGCATATGCTGCCAAGATCCCAGGAGGTCAACACTGTTTCACTTTTTCTTATTTTGATATTAATTAATATATTTTATAATGTAATATGTTTAAAAATGAATTAAATTGATTTCAGAATCTTTATATTAAATAATATTATATTGTTACGAGGTTTGCCGTCTAGATCACGTGGAAGTGCTCTAGGCTCTCGAGGTGGTTTATAACTAGGCGTCAAGCAGGGACTTAAAGTAATGACAATAATGCAATTCGTAACTAATAGTAGAGCATACTAAATGATTGATCTTGAGTACGAAGCTCTATACAAAGGAAATCCATCTTGATTATATAGACCTTCATGCTTCTATGATCACTGGTGATCCTTCATGATCACCAGTGTGTTACGTCGGACAGTAACATAGGTCACGTTCTTGATCACATGATCAAGAAACCGACAAATCGAGATCGGCTTTGCGGTGATCGATTTGTCGGGCTCATAGCCATCGGTTTTTTAAGGAGGCACGAAGGTCTATATAATCAAGATGGATTTCCTTTGTATAGAGCTTTGTGCTCAAGATCAATCATTTAGTATGCTCTACTATTAGTTACGAATTGCATTATTGTCATTACTTTAAGTCCCTGCTTGACGCCTAGTTATAAACCTACCTCGAGAGCCTAGAGCACTTCCACGTGATCTAGACGGCAAACCTCGTAACACAGTGATTACCTATACCGTGATCCTTAGTAATCCTTAATGATCACTACTGATCACTTGTAATCACGTGCCTTGGTCATGTAATGGTAGTTATGTAGCCCGTCGTAACATATATATATATAAAAATAAGATCTTAATGTATGCCAGTGTTAAAGATAATAATAAAATTAAAATCGTGAGTTTTTTTTATTAATTTTAAAATGAGTGATCTGTATATATTATAAATATTTTTGTGTTATAAAGAAGATTTATATTATTAAATTACATCATTATACTATATAACCACTTAGGTTTTTGGTTTTTGATTAATGGTTTTTATCAAGTAATCTTAAGTCTATACGTAGTACTTGTAGTCTAATAACTTGTATAAGTAGCTCAGTATATATGATTGATTAGTTTTTTCTTCTATAAGAAGCTTAACGGTAGAGGAATCTAGCGCGCAGTACTATTATAATTTACAGAGTAGGAGTCTATTCATCTTGGTTGGTTACTCGAGTAACTTTAGCTACCTACATACACCTTGAGGGATTTCTTTTATGATGAGATTTTATAGCGGGGAGGAGATGGATTGAAAAGGGATGGGATGGAATGGGTGATGAGGTATGGCAGGTATAGTTCGGTAGCTAGGTACTTATTGCTGCAGTCCAGTAGCCACGTATCGAATTACAGATTTATGATTGGATGAAATACTCGAATAGATCGACTACCGATACCCAGGTAGGTACTCCGGATGTAGAGTGGAGATACATTTTCTTCAGGTGTAAGGTTACGAGTACAAAAATCATAGATGATCCGATCCATCCAGGTGATTAAAAATGTGAACTTAAACTTCACGCCCTTAGATTAATATTTCTTAGGTACTTATTATTACGAAATGTTGAAATTAAGGTCATTATGGGCCTAGAATTGAGGTCATATGACCATTATGGTGCACGGACCATAATTGGGAATATCTTCAATTCTACCATTACTGTAACTTAGATCCTTAGTTTAACCTACATCTAATAATACTACTACTTCCAAACAACTCAGTTTGAAAACGAAATTTATATGTTTCATTGCGTTACCCATACACACTTTCTTAATCCACATTCATCCCATCCATCCGTTCATCCATCCATCCATCCACCCATCCATTTTTGATTATTGTAAGAGTTAGGTACCTAGATTATCATCCCATCATCCTCACAACACCCATTCCTTCGCCCCCTTCCTTCGTCCCTTCTCTTCAAAACCCATCCCTAAAACACCAACACCAACAAAATGCGGGGAACCCCACAAAACAAGTTGATCCTACCCAAGCTCTCAACATCCAACATCGCATTTCTTCACTTCTCCAGCGGTGAGCATTTAAACTCTTTTTATTTTTTACTTTATATTTTTTTTGGGAATCTCATTGGTTTTTTTCCTCTTTTCTAAAAGAAGAGAAATGAGGTAATTTTTATTACATACAACTAATAAAACTAATACAACTACTAGATAATACAACTAATACAACTATACCTCCCATCTATATAATACCATCTATACCTACCTCTGCATAATACACTAATATAATTAGGTAATTAATACAACTTAATACAACTCAACTTAGCCCAACTTAACCCAAACCAGCTTCCCCGCTCCCGTCGAATATGGTTTAGGTAGAGTTACCTACCTACGTAGTACGCAGTAGTTATTTTTCTTTCTGTGGGGAGGGGTGTTTTGTTCTTGGGGTGCGGTGTGCCAAGAGAGTGTGCTTTTGAGTTTTTGGTAATTCGGTATTTGGTAAGGGGTGTGTGTACGGATGTGTCTATGTGTAACATTGATGGGATTGTTGGTGATGATTTGGGAGTTGGATTTGGGAGTTATAGTCTACTCTATAGTATAATATATATGTTAAAATCAAGAAGATTCAGAACTCATGATGTGAGATACAAGTATTGTAAATAGTTTAATTCGTCGTTTTTTATCAAGGTAATAGCTTCATAGAGAAGAGTACCTAGCAACTATGTAGCTACATACCCTCCCCTCCCCTTATCCTCCCCTCTTCCTCATACATAGAAAATCCAGGGTATCATAAAGCAAATCCCTCATCGAGTTGAGAGAAGAAAAAAACATAAGAATCTCCAGGACATGATTACTTTAAAAATTTAATGTGCTAGTTGGTAATGTTGTAATTCTTCCCAAATCTCAATCAATAGCTTTTTTTGTTCCCCGTTTGCCCCTTGGCTGCCCGTCCGTTTGCCATGTCCATCCGTTTGTTGCGCCGTTTGTTGAATATAATGATGCGATGATGCGATAATGCGATATGCGATGATGCGATATGCGATGAATGGAATTGTGTATTATGAGTGAAGTAAGAAGTAGTGATGTTGAAACGCCAAGTAATGCTTCGTAAAGGTATAAAGAGCAAGTAAACGTAAAGAGTAAGAGTGAAATCATGGACATCATAAAAGCGCAAGAGTCCAAAGAAGTTCCCAACTCTTATGATCTCACAGAAGAAGATCTCGAAGTCCAACGTTCTAAAAATCCCCCACTCCTCACAGTCCTAATACTCCCATCGCTATCCTCCGAGCTTGTCGAACTCTTACGTTCACTAGCTGGCCTTCCACTAGCATAGTTTCCTGCACCGCCTCGACCGACGTGCCACATGCCTCCTTCGCTCATCTTCTTCTCGCGAGTGCTTTGTCGTTCGAGTTCTTCGTCGAAGGAAAATGGTGCTTTCTTTGATGAAGGGAGGATGTTTCCTGCGCCGCCGCGGCCGCTGCTGAATTTAGATGAGGTTTGGGGAAGACCGCGGGAGAAGAGTGAGGCGGGTCCGTGGGCCGTGCTGCCTTCAGTGGTCTTGGGTGCTTTGAATGTGTTTCCTGCTCCTCCTCGTCCGGAATGGATGAATGAGGATGTAGCGACGTGGGGGTGAGGTTCGGTGACTTGGTATCGGGTTGTCATGATTGATTATGTTTGGTGTTTTGTTGAGGGTGTTGGTTTGATGTTTATTTGTAGGGTTTAAGGTTTTTCAAGATATAAGTAGGTTGAGGTGTTGTTGATGAAGTAGTAAGTTGATGAAGTGGCAAGTGGTTGATGAAGTAGTAGGTTTTTAGTATGGTATTTAGCTTTGTTTGTAAAAGCAGTAGTAGACGTTTAGTTTTGGAAGTGAACCAATAATGAGACAATAGTAGCTCTCTAATTGCGTGATTGTATGAGTGGTATCTGAATAGTACCTGAATAGTATTTGAATAGTATAATATTGATTGATCTGATGTTCTTGAGTAAGTGAATAACAACTGAGGAATGTGGGCCAAGGTTTCTTATATCCTTTTTTGTTTAATACTTTCATTAATCCTCAGCTTGTTACCATATGCGACAGGTGACTCCTCTCAAATACGAGTCACCTAACAAAAACAAGTCTTTTTTTCTCTTCCAAGGTCTTTTGTTCTTTCAAATTTCTCACGATGTTTGGCACTTTGCAGTTAGAGGTAACCGCTTTACCATTAACTGATATTACATGGGTCTAATTTTAAGTCATTTCTCGCACATACCAACAAGTCTAGCACTCGTGATGAATTTTGTGGTTACTATTACGAAATCATTAGAAGCTAGATTCTTCTATTTCCATTCGCTTACACGCAAATCCATGGCAATGATCATTTTAGATCTTCCTTGTCCTTGTCCTTTTAGCAAACCTGGGGGTAATTGAAATTCGGATATCCAGTCAATCTTGCAACATCGTGAGAATTTCGTCAATTTCGTCAGCAATTTCACATCAGATCTGTTATGCACGCCAAGTCGATGAAAGAAAACTTACGCTCGTACGGAGTACGGAGTATATACATTTGCTAAGTTACTAGTAGGTGGCCATGTGGTGTGTGTGGTACGGTGAGGGACATTTTCTCGAAAAATGTTGGTTCTAGAAAGTGGCACCATGAGAGAAGATTTGTTCTTTTATGCATTTGTGCTTGCTGATCAAGTCTAATAATAATAACACATCAAATTTTGGTATGAGTGCGATGAGTAAGTGACAAAACGTGCTTCAGGTGGTGAAGGACATTGACTAATGGATTGCCAGCAACACGACATCGCCATAGTCTTTCAATATCTCGTCAATCGTTCCATCCAACAACTGTAAATGAGTTATAATCACGTATGAGGGAGGGGGGATGGCAAACCTCGGCATACTGTCAATTAGTCGAGAGTCGAGTAGCTGTACGGAGTACAAATCAAAATTCTCCGCTCCCTTAGATTTTCAGGTACCGTGTGAACCTAAAGTTTTTGTGCTACCAAGGGGGTAATAGAGATGTCCGATGGCACAATGGCTAAAAAGTGTCATCAATTTCGTGCCCTAATGCTAATGCAATGAGAGCGAACCAATGAGAACAGAGTTGATGAGACATTTCCTTTTTTCCCTTTTAGAATGTACATCCCCCTATTTGCAGATGGACCTGGGAAAGCTCAAAGTTTTGTCTTAGAACAGAGTGGAAAAGAAATTTGTTAGTGATGTCAACATATTGAAAATTTTGATTTGTTCCCCACAAGTCAACCAACCCCTTACCGAAGTAAATCCAGCAGGGCTGAAAGCAAACACTTTCATAAGTTTCATTGCCGTTCCCCTTGTCTCCCCCGCAAAATTTGAAGGCCCATGGAAGAAATTTTCATTCGATCCACAAATGTGCATTAGACAACTTTGACAACATTGACAACGATCAGGAGGTGAAACCAAGATGGAGCAAGTGATGGTCGAGACTATTGCTTCTCAATCAATAGTCATCTGCCAATCATTCCTGCATGCCATCTAAAAAGAGACTTCATCGTGAACTTAGCCTCTCAATTCCGGAATGCCAATGAATGAAATGAGTAGGAGATTAAGAGCGAGGCAATTGCGTACGTTGAGCGTTCATTCCACTTTGACCGCTCAGATCTGATTTTCCCATGAAACCGAAGACATTCCATGGCAGACATTGGCAGCTCATATGACCTCTCAAATTATCAATAAAGAATTCCCGAAAGTTTGAAAGACCTCAGGCGACATTTCATGCTTCATTGGCACGTTCCACTCGAATCAATTTGACTCCTTGGCCTGGTCGGCGAGCAGTGAAATGGGGTAGAATGTGTACCAAAGGTAAATGATGACTTCTACCACGTTTGAAGTTTTTGAAACAGCAGTTTTATCCTTCATTCCAGCCGTTTGAGCTCCAGTGTAATCGATCAGTAGCGAAAACAGACGCGTGCGCTAAAATCTGTTTTCGTGAAGCTCATTGCCAGGCTGCCAGGTTCCGACATGATTGGATTTCAATACAGTTGGCAAATATACATCAATTGCGCCCTCTATGTCTGATGTGACAATTTCAAAGAAAATCCATTTGAAGTATTGCCTTTCCGGTTATTTACTATCATCCGCCTCAAATTTGAGGTGTGTTTCTTGGAGGATATCGGCATTAAAGGAAGGGCCAATCTTTCCATTATGGTGTTTCGGGAAAGTACCCCAATGCTAAGTGGCGACCTTCGTAAATGATCAGAACTTCTCAACTTCAAGCTTTGACAAAACCTCCAATTTCAATTTCCATCACGAACTTTGGAATTCAAATGATAACTTACCTTCATAATGCCGCTCATGCAGCAAAAGACTGATGTAAATGATACTATCGTCATCCAATTGTCACAAACCCCGCCAAAATTTCAAAGGATGAGAAACATTCTATTCCACAAACCGCATGATACATCATTTTCATAATACAAGCTGTATGATGGAATGGTCGCAGTTATCACAAAGCTCATTTGAATAAAACCCTACCGGCAGTGTTCAGCCTTGCATGATGCAGAATATATTACCATGGGCGTTGGAATTGCAGACGCTCTTTTCGTCAATCTCGTGTACATGCGTTGAGCACCAACGAGAAATGCAGAAGAGTGTCGTTGCTTTGATATGTCGAGGTACGAGGACTTGTCCAAAGTCATACCCTATTGCCAAGATGCATGATACTAAAAGTGCTTGAGCCGAAAAATTGAAACCGAAGATCAGATAGAGCCGCAGGTAGTTAACTAAGGGCTTTGCAAAAGGCAGTTACCCAAAGATACACGAAACATATACCGCCTTGAACACTGGTGCCAACTGTCAGGTCATTTTTTGGAAGCAGGCAATTGCTCTACCACTAGAGAAATCCATCCATATCTACGTATGCTGACATTCACATGCAGATTCTCTCCCTCAGTCGAACCATATTCTTTTAATCAATCAATCCAGTTATAGCCTTCATCGAAACCCTGCAATTACATTTTCTTGGATGTGGTGCAACAAAATTAGTGGAAAACGCGTGACTGTGATACCACACTGTCAGCTCAGCGGCCCGTCCCATGCTTACTTTACCTACCTGACCATCGTTATTTTTTATTTTTACGGAAAATTTTGAGGGCCGAAAACTACCGAGTCAAAAAATGAGGCTGACGATGTACCTGATTGTTTGAGTGCTTCAAATATTTTTGTCACATAGCACGACTCCCGTGATAGGCCATCGGAGTTTATTCGCTTTTCACATCGATGAGATGAAGCAACAACACCAGGCATATGTAGAGTGTGTGCATAATACATCACGACGTACGGAGGAAACCATGTATATTTCCCCGAAGGAAATGGCAACAAGATATGATGTCGCAAGCCTGACTTTCCTTCAGTACACAAAAGCTAGGGCACGAGACAACCTGCCCAACTACTTCGCATGGCATCTGTCTCCTATTTCAATAGTTACACTTTTGTTTGGAATCAACGCCAGTCACATGGCCTGCTCTATAACAAAAAGTTGCGTTACAGTTTAGAGCAGCCAATTTCATATTACACTGCTGAAATTTTCTCTCTTTATATCGGGATATCGTTTTCCGGTCAATTTTCAGAGTAGCTCCTCCACAATTAGTTTGCCAATTGGGTTGCTCTATCAAAAATGTACTTTTCACATAGGGCTCATTAGATGGGTATGATTAGAAAACGACATGTTGACAACCGATTCCATAAAACGAAGGTGTGAAAATGCTGGCACCAATCAAAAAATAGGGTACATCTTATTGGTGCATGAGAATATGCTGTACGAACATTTTCCTATGGAAATCCATGGACATCAATAATTTGAGTGTCTGACAATGGATGGAATGTTCTTCAATGAATGTTGAGGAAAGTCGAGGCAATTTGGGAGAGTTCAAGAAAAACCTATCCTCCCAAGATTTTCCAAGTCTATCGTTGTGAAAGAACTCATGGGCAACAAGTAAGTTTACTCTTGGTCGCAATGAATTCAAGCTACTAGCATCAACTATGTCGTGCTCACCTCTGACCTGTTTAGTACTAACGTAAAATGAGAAAAACATGTGGAAATCAAGGGATTGGCTAGAATTCAATCATGAACACCAAATGATATTGTTTTATTTAGATATATGGTGGATAATGAGAAGAACAGTTCACCCTATCTGTTTTGATCAAAAACTCCTAAAGGCACCACCCATGCTTGCGAAAATATGTTGTACGCATTTTCCACCATCAAAATCCACGAAATATGTCCCCGTGACAATTCTCCGGATTTGTACGCCATCCATATCCCTTGTGCGTCCAACTTTCTCGATCAAAAAAGAAACCCCGGATACAAAGCAAACACTAAGAGGAGAGGATACAAAGATACAAGAACATCCCACGTGGAACATTTGAAGAATGGTATAGGCTGATTCCCTGATCTCCACTGGAATACCGAAGTTGGTACTTTTAAAAGTTGTAAAGTAGCACCAAGTCTCAACCTCAAAGGAAAGAAAGAGTACATATAAATAAAACCTCCAAAACACCACACAAAGAATGTCTCTCCCTTGGATGGCATGACTCCAAGATGCTTTTCAATTGGCTTCTCAAACTGTGATCCTTGCAGTTAAGAAGATTTGATTCATGCCGTATTCCGATATCCCGAAAATCACGAAAATGCCATTGTGCACCCGACCGACTCGTTGCATCCCGACGGCATGACCATCCATCCATATTCATCGTTCCGAGCCTGCGGAAATCTACAACCATCAACTCCATTTCTCTCAACGATCGCTGTCGACGGTACACAATCTCGAATTTGCTTCGGTGTATCCGTCTATCTTTCCATGTCTACCATTCAGAGTGATCCTAGGACTTCCATGTATAACCAATCCTTCCTCCACACCTTAAAACCTGAAATGTGAGTTCCTTACATCGGTCTCTTCTCAACCCTAGACTGATGTCATAGACAACTCTTTACCACAAGGTGCTACATTTTGAAACTCAGTTCCCACCAATGCAAGAAAATCCCGATCCATCTCATTTCACACCAATATCATCAGAAAACCTGAACGCCAAAACCTGACAAGGACAAAATCCGCCATTTCCGGCTCCGATCACACGAGGAGTTCAATCATTTAACAGTTCTCCCGCCTTTCCCATTCTTGCTCTTTCCGGAGGAGCGTTTTACCTCTCGAGTCCTATGAGCTGATGCAGCATGCACATTATTGGAATAGCAGCTCGGAGAAGCGGAGTGATATGGACAGGGCCTGTAAGATGTTCCGGAACCCTGGCAGCCAGTACAATTTTCTCTAAGGCACTTTGTTAGATACTGTCCAATGTGTTGAAGGGAATTTGGAAGTGTAACATGTCTGATAAGTATTTGAAAATGCTTACAGTAGTCTGGCGGCGCCGCCGCAATACTGACACGTTTCCAACACGTTGCCATTGAAACAGCAGTCATAAGTTTCTTGGTTGGAGTAAAGATGCGACATCGTAGAATTGACGTTGAAAAACGTTGGTCGGGCTCAACTGGGAATACTACTGTGGTAAGGCTACTGCGGTATGTGCTGGTAGATAGTTTTTCGACGATATCAAAGATAGAAAGCTTTTGATGAGCCGGAAAAGGAATTCAGCTTATATGTGCAGCTGTAGAAGTTGGCGACGATTTCTTTTGACTATAAAGTGGAGTTATGTTGTCATGAGGATTCCAAAGTCTTCCCTTAGTTGCGGCGATCTTCAGTCTTCTTATACAGATGATACTCCTTTGCATCTCTTCTCAGCTTTCGTCATGGGAATAATTCCCCACGCTTTTCTAGGGTCAGTCAATCCCACCCCCATGCAACCTCCTCACCGTCAGCATTTTTGTTTTTAAAAAACACATCATCAGATATCGTGAGAATTCACCCGGACAGCTTCATGCACATGGTATTAGGCACCACTTTCCTCAACAGGCTTCACCGCTCTTACTTGAGACTCTCGAACAAGGCAATTCTTGTCCTCTCTCGTACATCTCTGCCTCTCATCCCATAATTGGCCACTTACAAAGCAAGAACAATTTATCAAAAGCGCAAAAATGGTCTGCTGATCTGCTTTCCATCCTGATAGGTATGCTGGTAATATACCAACCACTTTACGACAAGAAGTCTGGGGGTAGTTTCGATTACGCCATTCTCCTGATGACTGCGGAAGGCTTTTTTTTGTCATTTTCGATTTCCCGAGGCCTTGGGACCTAGTATATACACTGCATGAGGTTTCACCAGCATTAAATTCGTGGGTGTATTGCATATAGGGCAAAAAAACGCGCCGCGAAATAGAGATGAGGTGCTAGAAAGAGCAAATTTCCGAGTTTGTGCGAAGGAGCACAAAGATTATCTCCTCGGAAATGATCTGAACTCGTGGGTACTTCATGGTACCCGTCATCCTTCTTGATACATTTTAAATTGGCCCAGGGACGCGACATCTTTAGATAGAAAGTGACAGGAAAGGAACGATTCAACCGACGGTACGAATCTTTCGCACGCATTAATCTACGGATAAAACATCAACAGGATGTTGTCATCTCTGTCTTCTTCTTCATTTGGAGTAGCTCCAAACCATCCGTTTAACCCTAACGGCCTAGTGGCGTTTTGTGTACCTTTCCAAGACCCACCTCCACGCTTTTGAATACCCCGCCACAAAACTAGATGATCACTTCTCAAAACAACATTCATACCGTTTATGAAAATTGCTCGAACGAAATCCATACACTGAGCACTGAGCCAATCTTGTTATTTACCATTGACCGCACCGTTCTAGACACCTCGAAGTTTCATGCAGTTAGCCGTATGTCGGGATTTATCACCTTGTGGCTGGCTTGATCATTCATCTATTCGCTCGACACTTCATGTCGTGCGCAACGCTGTGTAACTTTCGTGCCTCGCACTGCTGTTTGAGAAAGAGAAATTAATAGTTGCATGCGATTGTAAGTGCAAATCGAATGTCATGTATAGACTGATCTGCATAAGTATGTGAAGATTGTTATCTATTATGACTTATTGCCATTACATCTATGCGTCTTTCAGGGGTATCTATGAGGGAGAAGAATCTCTCCTGAGTGGGGTTTATGCCAGGGTCGTGATGATAATGATGACAATCCTCGAGGGGTAGGAAAGGGTGCTTTAGTTTTAGGCTTACCGAATGAGCGCTAGCCACGAAGTTTCTGTGTAAGATGTCGAGGTACGAGGAAGTGAATCATGGTGTTGAGGCGTTCTGTTTCCCTTAGTTCTACCTTTCTTTCTCTTAGCTCCAGCAAATCCGTCAAGGAGATCAAAAAGTCGTCGAGTTAAAGCATACACTTTCACTTCATTACGTTCCTTGGTACAACATCACTTCATTCTGTATCACAACAGCAATCCTTATTTTTCTAAATTTTCTCGCATTAATCCACTCACAGACGTTTTACCCACAGACACTTTCACATAGTTATCGATCTGATGCACATTTGACTGGCATGCATCATCGAGAAGAATATGATAAATCACGCGTCACCGCCTCCATGCACATTCATTTGACCCCAAACTTGATGGTCCCTGCATTTATGGTATTTTTCTTGGAACAATCTCAAAACTGATAAGATATGATTTGTCATTTCGTTTTTCTCAGAGCTTGTGGTTGGATTAAATGATATAAGGCCGTTTCGTTCGCCGGCGTCGGGCAGAATATGTGCCTACCCGCTATGCGAACCGAATCCTACCCAGCTAACTTTTCCACTTGGTAAATGACTCGACTAATCCTCCCTCAACTCGGGTTAATTATACCCAAGTACATCCTCCCGATTCCATGGAACCAGTTATTTGTGTACCGATCCATCCTTACCGTCCGAGCGGAGTCCTCGTCCGAGTGTTTCTATTAATGCAAGTAGCCGTTTCCTTTCCACTCATCCTTCCTTCCTTCCTTCCTTCCTTCCTTCCTTCTAAATTCATTTTCATCCCATCCAATCACTATCACTGATTTTGATGATTAGATATGATCAGTCTAATTTCGCTTCTTTTCTCGGGCATAAGCTAAGTTGAGCAGCATGAGTTAGAGGCAGTCAATGAATGCATAGCACGAAGAGTGATCTTTTTCACTCGGCCCTCGCCGTGTACGCAGGTAACCGTTCAGTTTTCTGCATGCTGATGTGCATGGATTGATTGATTGATTGCTTTAGCTATTGTTTTTAACTTCAATGATGAAATGGATTTGAAATCAAGGGTTTATTTACTTAGTTTACTTAGTTGGAAAGCTGGAAAATGTGTGGCGTTCTTGTAAAGATCCATTCTCTTGTTAGTATATACAGATAGTGCTTGACTTATGTATACGAGGTTATGCTAGTTAGTTCATGATGAATCATGATGACATTTTGCAGGAGTAAAATAGTTGATGACTGAACACCTCAATAATAATAATAGTAATACCTGTTTCAAGCATTGCAAGTTGCAAGTTGCAAGCATATCCTCTTTCCCTAATTATCTATGTAAAAACTACACAAAATTATAATCCTCCCCACACATAAAAACACATCACGTACCCCAATATCCAAATAAGCCTCAAAATCACAATCCCAGAATCCACATCCACATCCCCATCCCTCATCCCTAAATCCCCATCCACGAATCAACAAATCGCAACCCCCTCCCCCAATATTGAATATTGAATATATGTCCACGGACGGTTAAAATATTCCGCACACAGGGTTTTATCTTTTACTTCATCTAATATATTTCATTTATACAGTATGTAAATGTATATCCCATAAATATATATGCAACTATCCGTCAACATCACATCGTGCATATAATATATAGAATCACACGCTGTCATGATCACATGCATAACATGTCGATTCCTTGTAGTTAGTTGCTTACTTTCCCCTCTTTCTTCAAATTGGTACTCAGCTTCTTGCGATTGGGTGATTTGGTTGGATAGTGAGGGGATGATGTCAGTATTTTTGGTCCAGGGTTGCTGGTTTATGGTGATTGGTGATTGGTGATGGTGATTTTGAGATGCATATTTCTCTGTATCTGGGGTTTGATTGGGGTGGGGTTTAATTTCGTATACATAGACTAGCCATTGGTTGAGAGGGATATCGATGTGTGGTGGGTGATGTATTGGGGTTTTTATTGGGGGATTGGATTGTATTTGATTGGATTGAATGAATGAATGAATGAATGAATTTGGTGGACTGGACTAGAATGGACTGGATTGGACTAGATCGAGTTGTATTGTAGCAGTGGGTATTGTATGTATGTAAATGGCAGTTTTCTTGATATGCGGCTGGATGGATTGGTGAGCTCGGGCGCGCTTGGGGAGGCTTGGGAGAGAATTGAGGGGGGGGGATTATGTTATATTGGGAATTTGGGAGTGGGTAGTTATATGGATGGATTGGATGGATTGGATGGATTGAGAGTATGCATAATGAAGCGGTGAATGGGCAGTAGGTAATAGATATTTGGGGGTAGGAGTGAAATGATCGATGAATAGAGAAAGAGGAAGGGGGATGGTGATGGTGATCGTAAGGCTATTGTGTAAGGGGGGATTTTGTTTAGGAGGGTATGTATGGGAGTATTTTGTTTGGATTTGGATTTGGCAAAGGGAGATGTTTGTGGTTGGAGATTCGAGATTGGAGGCTGGAGGTTGGAGGTTGAGTGAATAGTGAAACCTTGGTGGTTAGAGTCTCAAGGCCATGAAGTCATCCATGAAGTCATCCATGACCGGGTCAAAGTGATGTAGATATGTATCATGGAGTGGTAGATAGTTTCTACTCTCCTTTTTGCAACTTAACTTTCTACTGTTAACGTTAACGTTGCTATCTATTGTTTTTTCCCTGCTGCTACTATTGATTTGGCCTCAATTCTTATATCATATCACTTCTCGCGTCTGTGCCATTTCTACTTGATAAAGACTTCCTACCTGTGTCTCAAGTGTCGCTGTCCGGGTGATAATATCTCGCAAGTTTCGTTTATTGCTTATGGACTTAAAACCCTTATTTTCCTATTTTTCTTTTTAAAAATAGCACGGTGGAAGAAAGATTTTTATGTTGATTGAACTTTGTATATTATATCTTGTATTGATGTAGTAATCAAATCAATTTAAATCAAATGAATGGCACACTTCGCTATCAACTATAGCTAATTAATCGCCTTTGCTTCTCTATATACTATCTATCCAGTACAGATTTCTCAGGTAGTGAAAGAGCTCAATTTCATCTAGCATGAACGTTCATCCCTATAAATTCAACTGATCAACTCAAAGGATCTTCGAACTTAGTAGTCTCAATCCGTGCAATTCAAATTATCTGTCAATGCGAGAATATAGCTCAATACATTCATACTTCGATACAATAGTTATTTATATAAAAAATAACAATATATATTATAATTATACACTAACAATCCCAACATCATCGATATCCCTTCTTCTCCCCTCCTTACAACATTACCGAATTCCCTAGTATTAATTATCACAATAATAACCAGAGCAACTCCTAGCAATCCCCAACAACTCCGAAGCAGAAAACAATTATATCCACCCTCTCCAAAGCTATTACAATCCCACCATCACATAATCCAATCAATCAATCAATCAATAAACAGACTAATCCAATACCATCACGAATATAATAACAGATACCTACCTACCTATCACAAAAAACAAATAATATATAACATATAACCCTATCTGGCTTTCTTTCTATCTAATCTATCACTATTCGTATGTTGTGAACTTCGTAACTTACATATACCTTGAAATTAAAACAATTATATCCTTATTTGTTACGTTGTAACATTATAACTATTATCACGTGTTATAGGATCACATGAATAGTCTTGTGAGGAAGCGAGGGAGCGAAGGAGCGAGATTCGAATCTCGCTCCCCAGCTCCATCGCTCCAATGTTGGAATACGAAGGTCTATATAATCAAGATGGATTTCCTTTGTATAGAGCTTCGTGCTCAAGATCAAGATCAATCATTTAGTATACTCTACTATTAGTTACGAATAGCATATCATTATTGTCATTACTTTAAGTCCCTACTTGACGTCTAGTTATAAACCTACCTCGAGAGCCTAGAGCACTTCCACATGATCTAGACGGCAAACCTCGTAACATATCGTTACATTTTCTTAAATTTTAATAATTGGTATAAGAGTACCCAATAAATGAAAATCATAATTTTTAGATATAAAAAAATGATCAAGGAAGACAAAATACCTAGAAAATACATGTTACGAGGGTAGCTGTCTAGATCACGTGGAAGTGCTCTAGGCTCCCAGTCAAGGTAGGTTTATAACTAGGCGTCAAGTAGGGACTTAAAGTAATGACAATAATGATATGCTATTCGTAACTAATAGTAGAGTATACTAAATGATTGATCTTGAGTACGAAGCTCTATACAAAGGAAATCCATCTTGATTATATAGACCTTCATGCCTATAGCTAGTCAGGACCGCGCAGCGGTCCATAACGTGACTTAATCACGTTACCTTGATTTAGTCATGTGACGCGGCGTAGAAGATAGCCGTCGTAACAATACAATACTAGATTTATATACTATTTTAATATATCTTTAAATAAATATAACTAATGAAATCATACTTCACTTCAACTTTATATTATATATATGAAAATTAATATTCATATTTATATTTGCTGATCAGATTTATAATACCTAACTACCTAGCAACTACTTGCTCTAACGAGCTTCCTGCCCTCAGCAGACTAGCTATCCTTCACGCACCAGCGCAATATTAGAAAAAAAAAACAAAGCGAATAAACGAAACCACAAAAAATTTAGATATTGTTCCTGAAAGAGCAAAAATGAGAAGACAAGCCTTAAGTCAATCAAATATTGTATGTCTTGATATGAAACTCCCCTTTCCTACCTATCCCCACCCAAAGCCAATAATTGAATTCGTTTATCCATCGCAACCCATCCCATAATCCTCATAAATAAATTGTCAGCAAGAGCGTAAGTCCCTCAAACTCCAGCCACGAAATCCTTCAAAAGCGCCATTTATCCTTGGTAGATATGTAGCAACAATAACCAGCCAATAATGTCAGAAGAAATGCACCAGTGCTTCATTCCTTCGGTATCATGTTGTAATACTCCGTTCGCTATCTCTCCGTATCCCCGTTTCCATTGTCCATCCTGACTTATCATGAATCATCGATAAATTCATGTTATGTTGTTGAAGTAACAAATATTGTCAAATCAACCGAAATTGTAACGGGCACTATCAAACTCAAAGAAAGTCTGGAGCTGTTGCTACAAGAGCTGAGAACAAACCAGCTCCAACAGCGGCTCCTCCTAGAGCAAAGTATCCTACAGCTTCTGCAAACTTCTTCATCTTGGGTCTCTTGATTGGTCGAAGTTCAAGCTCGATATTTGTAGTGGCCAAAGCAGAACGAATAGCTTGAGGTGTAAATTGTTCTGGTGTTACCTCAGATACAGCTTCTTGTGCCATTACAGGCTTCTCAGGTACAACAACAGAAGAAGCCCAATCTCGAACCTCATTTTTGCGTATTTCACTTTCGATAACTTCATCGTCAGAGATTTCATCCGCCTTCCTCTTTCTGCATGCTGAAGAACCATCAATAATGTCATCAATACGAAGGCCAGACCTAGCTGGATGTCTTTCCAAAGCTGGACTCTCTGGAGCTCTTGATGAGGCATCTGAGCTAAAATAATATGGATGAATCGAACGTCGTTCTTCTGCAGGTTTAAAATTGAGCATTGGACCACTAGCAGACTCAAATGCATGTGTATGTGGTTCATGCTCCCGGTCTTTAATTTCAGTTCCTGAAATAGGATGATCGTTCATCATAAAACCATGATCAATACCATTGCCATGATATGGCGTGAATTGTACCAAGGGTTGGCCGAATTCGACAGCCTGATTTGGTTTGGTGAATATTGGTGAAGAATATTCATTCCCTTGCTTCTCTTCCTTGTCAACGTGTGCTTGAAACTGCATCTTATTGTCTTCTCTGGCTTCAAAGAAAGCATGCTTTCCAGTCTTGATTCCCAATGATTTGGCAAATGCTTTTCCCTTTGATGAATCCCAAGGGCTTTTAGGAGTTTGATCAACAGAATTTTCCGCTTTAGATGGTCCGGGTGTCTTTACCATAGCTACCGCCGAAGGACTAGCCTCTCGATCAAAAGAAGACCACATTGGAGGTTGAACATAAGTGGTGGGACAGGGAACAGTAAATTCGAGACGAGCATCGGAGAAATTATCTTCAACCATACGGTCTCTTGAATGGAAGTGAGTATTGACTGGTTTACCTTCAAGTAAACCATCTTTGACTAATATGCGCATCCCTTCATTAGCAGCTTCAGAAAGTCCTACACTTCCATCGTCGCCATCATCTTCCTCATCACTACCATGTCCACCAAGAGCTATAACTTCTTCAGAAGTATGAATTTGTGTCCGAACATGAGATTCAGGAATGTTCTCATTATCGAACAGACCAAGAGGATCGTTTGCTGGACGAATAGTGGAAACTCCCGGCGAGGATAGAGCTCTAGATTTGCTGGGCCGGTGAACAGGAGAAGATGCACGCGATGAGTAGATGGAAGGGAACGAAGAAGGGATCTCATCGAGTGAAACAGGTTTCTTGTTTGCGGAAACGCTATCGTTCAACTCCTCAGATGAATCGGAATCTTCATCGTCATCATTTTCATCATGGTCAGAAACATTCTCCAAATCCGAGCCGTTCAAGTCAGAAGTTGCCAAGTTCATATCTTCATCGTCATCGCCCTTGTAGCTGTAAGTGAATTTGAAAGATCTCTCTTGACGGCGGTCATTTCTATAGTTTGACTTTGGGTTCGAGTTTACGATAACAGTGTTAACACCTGTCATAGGGCTGTCTAGAACCGGTGACTTGGGAGCGAATTCTTGTTCCTCAGTTTTCTTAGCCGTCGAAATGTAGGAAGGTTCCGTAGACTCAAAATTATGGTTCGGTGTATCGTCCCCAGTCAGATCAATGGCATCAATTGATTGAAGCACGGTACTACAGCGAAGCATTTTGATAGATGTATCATCTTGACTTGAAGCACCTTCGGACATATCTTCGTCGCTGTAATTATAACCTTCATCTTCATCGGAGGAGGAATCGGGTACAGTATAACTATTGGGTTTTCTATAACAATAGATTAGAATGTGCAAAGCCGAATAGTATAAGCCATACTTACTTCCAAGGAAGTACTTCGTAGTTGATGTTGAAATGACATGGCGGGAAACTATCCATACCACGCCTGACAACAATACCAAAGACAACCCGATCATTTATCTTGAGAGTTTTGGCTTCGCCACGCAACTTTTCTCCATTGACAAAAGTACCATGCATCGAACCTACATCTCGAATTTGGACGACCTAAAAGAAGCAAGTATGAGCAGACATTCTTATGAGAATAGAATAATCTTACATTGTCAGATGGGTTGTAGATAATCTCGGCATGGTTTCGAGACATGACAGGGCTATCAAACCAGGCATTGTTGGTAGCACCTGCGAGACCTTTGATAGGACTCTTCGAAGCTCTTCCTATCTGCAAAACCCTTTGTGTTGGATTCAAGTTGATTACTCTGTCGGAGAGACGGATTTCATCTTCGGTGATGGGGTCGTGATTTATGTGAATTTTTACTAAGAAAGGTTTAGTATCAAGATCTGTGAAAGCAAGTGATCGTGAAGGCATATGCATGAAATGGTATCAGGAGACATGGAAATGTAGAAGTCTGCAGATATTATGGGGAAAAGGGAATGGAGAATGGGGAATTGAAAGGTCACAGCTGTAGCCTTACGAGTACATGAAAGACCAAAAGTGGTTAAATCATTACTTGCATACCTTGATGAGACATCCTGTGGATTTGAGATGGTCAAGACTTTAGAAGTCTGTAGAAAGGAATCAAGAGAATATAGACCCCAGGAGATTTGTGCAATTATAAATGTATTTTTGATTGTATGAAGTTATTCGGGATTGATGGTGGAACTGAACGACAAGGCTATCTGTATCTGGATTTGTTGGCAGTGACCCCCGGGAAGGTGAGGTTGATATGGTTGATGGACACGGATCAAATGGTCAGCCAAATGTCTCAGTAGGTGTGTGTGTGTGTGTGTGTGTGTGTGTGTGTGTGTGTCAATATCGCACATGAAAGTAAGTTGATGGAGAAGTTGTTTCTATATTTGAAAGAACTCGAATTGTTTGGAGTTCATCAGGAGTTTGATGATGAGTTGAAGAGGTGTGGGTGTGGGTGTGGCAGTACGAAAGAAGAGGAGGGGTTACGGGTTTGTAGTCAGACAGATAGGCAACCATGGGTCAAAGCTATGGTAAAAAGGGAGATGCAGTACTAAGGTATGGTTATCGATAAGGATCAGCATAGATTGGCCGATTAACCCCAGGTTTACGAGGAGAGTAGGTGCGGTTTACGGTTTATTAGTTTTACCGTACGGAGACGAGGGAATTAGAGTATGATGAAACTCGATATTAAGGCTGCAAGTGAGTGATTTTGGCTCACCGAGGGGATGGGTTTCCTTCCAGTGATCCGACTGAATACTGAATACTGAATACTGAATACCTAGGTAATGAACACCGAATACTCCAATACTACAAATATAAAGTTTTAATCTCTTTTTACTCCTGCCCTACTTATCATCGCTTGTGACCCTCTCATATTGCTTTGTGAATGACAGCCTCCCGCACTTGATTTGACTACTCTGTAATCATTTGACTTGATCTCTTTTCCTTATTCCTTTTTCCCATTCTTCCAAAAACGGCTGTGTCGCTATCCAGGCAAATACCTACCTAGTATTGAATTATCCTTCACTGAATACTCGTATCGTAAACAATGTAAAGCATTCCGTCACCAATCATTCTTATCTTATTAGTGGACCCATAATATCCACCATTTCAAGTGGAGTTGCACATGCTAATACGGAGTAGTTAATTCGATAACCCTGATTCAATCACCGCAAACGCTAAACTAAGCAACCGTATGATAATTATTATTTCATCATAGCCAACTTCAATTTATTCTTGATTCACAATTTATCATTTTCCTTACTTAATGACTCATAAACCTCACATGGAGGAAACGCTATTGAATCTATTTCTCTGTTTAACTTTACTAGCTATTTAGCGCCTAAACTTTTACATCAAATATTTAAAAAGACCCTCATTGTCTTGAAAAAGTCGAGTACTCCCGGATTCGAAAAATCGCAAACATACAGCCACACAACCGCACAACCACCTCATACAGACGAGACGTAAACCAAGATCAAAATGACGAGAGACTTAAGAAGAAGAGTACTGGAAAGTCATAAGACTGTATCCAAGAAAGCAGCATCGAGAGTCGGTTCGAAAAATGCATCGGCTGTAAATTCTCGAACACAATCAAGAAATGTTAGTCGCCACGGCTCGGATGAGGAAGATGGTACTTTGAGTGATGATGATAGTACAACATGGAGGTAAAATATACAATCCTCCTCACCACCTTCCTTATCTCCCGACTGACAATACAATTGCAGTGTTAACTCCATTGATGATATGCTCGACGCCCAAGAACCACATGAAGCATCTGCTACCTGGGACCAAGAATTGAACGATCGCATGGAAGAAATCATAGACCGAAAACGGAGCAGTGAAGAGGGCAGAGAACGTACTTTGATGGCATACAATCATTATTTAATGGTTAGATATTGTTACGACGAAATCGAAAGTAAAATCGGAGAGTTATACCCAGCTTTGTGTAAAAGTATCAAGCCCGAAACTGGAGAAAAAGAAGCTTGTCTAGCTTTAAGAGGTATGCGCCACCATCATCATATATTGTTTGGGCAATTTCTAATTTTGCCGCAGCCGTTGGTCTCACAGTTATTACATGCCCTTCCGAAGATGTTTACGAAGATATATTTCGAACTCTAAAACAGGCCTACCAAAGATCAGAACATATTACCGTCAAAGCAGCAGCTATTCGAACAATCGCTGCATTAGCAACCTATGGTGGCGCATCTGAAACCGAAATCGAAGATTTATTGGACGAGTTTTTAGAAATTGTCGAGTCAGATGGTAATTCAGTGGATGCTCCTGATAGTGCTGAGGTTGTCACAGCAGCATGTGAAGAATGGGGTAGTTTGGCTACATTTGTGGATGATTTGGAGGAAAGATCCGAAGCAGCAATGGAAGCATTTGTCGATCAATTAGAAAGTTCGTCGACATCAGTTCGAATTGCCGCTGGAGAAAATATCGCCATAATCTATGAAAAGAGTTATACACCACGAGAATCAGATGATCCAGATGCTAGCGAGAATGAAAAAGTAGACGAATATGGTTTCCCTTTGGATGTCAGTCAAGTAAAACGCTACGAACCATATCGTCAAAAGAATCAACTCGAACATACACTCTCAGAATTAGCAAAAGCGTCATCGAAATCTATATCCAAAAAGGATCGAAAAACATTACATGCCACGTTTGGAGATGTTCTCGCTACAATCAAATACCCAGTTCGAGGACCAAAATATTCCAATGTTATCGATGAGGATGGTCATTTATTAGGATCTAGAATGTTTGTTCGCATTCATAAAACTGGGGTTATGAAGATTGATAAATGGTGGAAATTACACAGACTACAAGCTTTAAGAAGAGTTCTAGGTGGTGGTTTTATGACCCATTATCAAAATAACGAGGTTGTTTTACAAAGTTTACCGTAAGTATCATCTCTTAAATTAGGGCTTGTCAAAGATATACTAACAGAATACATAGTGCATTAGTCACTAGAAACTAAATTGATTGACCAAACCTCATACTAAATTCTTGGAGTTACTCCAATTCTTTTCTTTTTCTTATTCTTCCAGAAACAATTTTACAATATCTTTTCTTCCATGTCTGTCTAATCAAGTCAGCATTCTCATTTTGGGTGGTCGGTCACTGGTTACGCTACTACTTCATTCAATTACGATTACGCATTGGGAGGCGGGCAAACATATATTATGTTATTATGTTTATTTATACTCTATACGAGTATTATGATACCAGCAACAAGGATTTAAGGAGTTTGTTTATGCATGGACTGATGGATGGATGTCAAATCAGGAAGGGAAAAAAGTTTCGGGATTTTTGGTAAGGCGGGGGGAGGTGGTTGGTTGGTATTTTTCCCTTTTTTTGTGGTATTATACGATGTGATATGAGATGATGGAATGGAATACAATACAACGCAATAAAATACAATACAATGCGGGTGGTATTTGGTATACCTATCTATACACCTCTCTTTTGCAAAGTTATTAGTACTTGGTAGTCAGTGATAGGTAGTTAGTAGTTAGATGATATGATATTACAGTAATATTATGTTATAATAGATGAAATAAAATCTCACAAAATGAAATAATTAAAGCCAAGTTTAAGTTTTTGATATTTTGAATATTAATTTCATTCAGTTTCATTTCATTTCATACATCTCATCATCTCATCTATTTTATCTTTATCATTGTCTTTATATTTATTTTCATCTTGGAAATACTTATTTAAAATTTAAAATAACCCGCTCGCTTGCTCACTCGCTCGAGATACTCTTCACTTCTAACTTCCTACTTTCTACAAAAAAATCCAATTCCAAAATCTAATTTTTTCAAATCCTAAAAATTCAAGTCCTCAACCATATAGCTCAGACACCAGCACCACCAGCACCACCACCAAAAATCTAAGCCTCAAAAAGCCCCTCACCCTTCCACTCACCTTCCCCCCTAGCAACCCTCTCCCTCTCCTCCCAATACCCATCCTTCCCATTCCTCAACGCCCAAACCTCCTCTCCCTCCCCCTCATCCTCCAAACCCCCCTCAACCCTAATAAACCACCTCGGTTTCCACTCCTCTCCCCGTTCCTCCATACTCCTCCTCCTTCTCCTCTGCGCCTCCTCCAACTTCGCCTTAACATCCTCGGCCTCATCCAACTTTCCCGCTTCCGCAGCCCGCTGATCCGGTCTCAACCTACTATCCGTATGTGCCATCTTTCCCTTTTCAATTTCCGTGATTTCATTCAATTGAGCTGCGAATGTAGTGAGCCCGTAACAATTCGCCGCATTGTCTACTAAGCTTCCAACTTTCCAGATTTCGACTCCGGGACGTCCTCCTTCGTTGATTCGGAGAGAACTCGTCCAGTTTCCTTGGAGACTGACGTTTGTGTGTTTGCCTTCCCCATCATAGGCCTCCACACCTACATCTTCACTTCTACCTCCAAACATGCCTTTTTGTTTAAATTCTACCAAAGCTTTTGCACCTGTACTTTCATTCGTGACTGTCATGTTTCCCACTGGTTCTACGTATTTTTCACCCATGACGACGTTACGTAGAAAGGCAGTTGCGACATTCCATGTATAACGTTCTTCGATTCCATCTGGAAGACGAAGAACCAAACGCGCACGACCTTCCGTAATAAGTTCTGCACTTTTACCCCAAAACTTTTGTGTTGGGGCTGGTGATTGGCCAAATGACCATTTAGCGGAATCGGCTTGACATGCCATGCGAACGGGACGATGCGAGACTTTCTCAACGAGGAGACGGAATCCTCCAGGAACTTCTTGTTCGCTTCGGACGAGCTCGAAGGTTTCTCCTAGCATTGGGTTGAAAGGTTTGCGAATTGCACGCTCTTTGGCTCGGCTATTACTAAATTGTGACACGGCGAATGCTGCTACATGTAACAATCTTTTTGTAGAATCTTTTTGATCGGCAGCTGCATTTAAAATATTGCAATACTCGAGTTGTTCTGCCACGCGTTGTAGTAAAGATAGTGGTTCGTTGGCTGAGACTGGCATACTAATAGTACTCAGATCTTTACCGACGTTCTTTCGTAGGAATCCTATCAAACTTGGAGGCAGAACTGTTGCAGGTGGAATGCCCTTTCGTCGCTTTGGAGCTACCTTGATTGGTAGAGGGTCTAAAGTCTTTGGCTTGCTTGGGAATAGTGCTGCTGCACCATTGACATGTTCGACCTCTTCACTTCCTCCACTAGAAGAAGTAGAAGCACCACAATCATCTTTTTCCTCCTCAGCTTCTGACGCTATGGTTTCTTCCTCTGCACTCTTACGATTTATAATCATAACCTGTGAACGATCTGGATCTCCAGCCTCTGCATCATAGAATTCCGCTGTAGAAGTTGAATCAATGCTGTGTGTAGATCTAGCAGACAAAGGGACAGTGTTTGCTACACGACGACGTTTGCTGCTAGCTATCAAAGTTTGAAAATCCGAAAGTACTGAATCTAGATCATTGAGCAAAGACGTGCAATGGTCATGGATATTTTGTTCCTCATATGAGGTCTTTGACTTTTGAGGAGTTGTTCCACTTGCCTCCACCTCACCACTAGTAGCCGGAACTGCAAGTTGTGCGGTCATACTGCGTTGCACAGTTGGCGGTGTGCCAGGTGTGGCTGTGGGTGTGGTCGACTTTCGTTTCCAGAAAGACTTCTTTTCACTTGTTTGCTGGGGTTGGTTGGTTTGTGGAGTAAAGTAATCACCTGCCTCCTCAACTAAAGGACTTCCGGAAGGAGCCCCAAGAAGACTTGAGTGTCTCCTATTTGGGGTGGCGGTATCCTTTGACAATCTACGAACAGCATCCCTAGTACCTACAATCCTACTGACGAGACCTTCAATCTGGGCCCATTCATTCTCCTCTTCCTTGTTCGATGGGGCATGTAGATAGCTGGTCCTAATTTTCAATCCTACATCTGGTGTGGGCATCGCCTCGGTATCGACAGCTCCAACAGCACCCCTGGCACTATTGCTAGCTTTCTCCAAAGCTTTCGTCCAATCCTCAAAATCCTTTGCATTATTTGCTTTCAAATGCCAGATTTCCGCACCAGAATCGATGTTGATTTCCCTCCTTCTCTCGTCTGCCGCAATGGCAGCTAAACTCAATGGAATTGCTCCCCGTAGCGCCGATGAATTGCGACTATAGTAATAGGACAATGTGCATGTCGCAAAATCCAAAGAGAAAAATCTGCGAGCGTATCCTTGCCCCTTCTTCCTTCTCCTCTTCTGTAACACGCCCACATGGTAGCTCGAAAAGGCATTCTCACTATCATTTCTACTCATCATCGAGCTTCTACTGGCACCGCGACCCATTGCGGTACTCTGTAGACTTTCCACGGATTCTGAAGCTGCTGCGGAGGGATTCGGACTTGGTTTCCTTCCAACTTGTGCATGCGTACCATCCAGACCCTGCAGCTTTTGTAGATGTGTCGAGTGTGGAGGGGCATTAGAAGGATACGTAAGAAGAACGAAGGTGGCAGTCTTAGATATTTGTTTCGAGAACGTATTGTCAAATACCAATCCGTACATTCCACCATGACCAACCGGCACTGCAAATGTACCCATGGATACCTTGTCTGCCTCGCATTTTCCACACCATTCAACTAATATGAAGCCTTTTGCCTTTAGTTGTTCTTGCGCTGTGGAGGAATCATTTCTTGAATCGGTCGTAGCGGATAGTCGTCTCTGCGAAGTGTGATCCAGCGATTGCATGGAATGGACAGCATCGTCGAAATTAGCTTGTCGCGGGGTAGAGGCATTACTTGATGATGATCCCCCTGGTCCTGGATGCTTGACAATTCCAAAGTTTCTAATATAGTCAATAAATTATTCTAAATTTAGAGAACAGAGCTATCCCACATTGACTTTTTGTGCGGTTGAACGCTCCATGAGATGGTATGTTTCTCCTCAACCTTGACCCATCGAACAATATACGACTGCATAAATCCAATTAGACAACCATAATATCCACTTCGTATATCACACACACCTTGCTATGAATCTCTAATTGCTCCATGCCAGCCATTGTGCTCTGATTTGTTGCCCTCGCTCTGATCGCTCATCCGAAAATCCCGTAACAAGTCGTGAAGATGTTCAAAGTCGAGCGAGAGAGAGTGAGAGGGTTTGTGGTGGCAGGAAAAGAAGGCCGGGGAAGATCGAATACTCCAGGAAAATCAATGCAGATAAAGAATGTGAATTATGAAGTGGAGAAAGGTCTAAATTAAGAGTGAGGTTGGGATCTCCCTTCGTAGATGTATGGAGTATGTTGATGTCTAGAATCGAGTTTTGTCTCTGATAATACCACGTATTATTCGGTACGGCGTTTGTCCCTTTCGATCGTATATTGGACTACTGTGCTATGCCATGGTGTTATGCTATGCGTGAGCTGTATTTGCTTGTTTGATAACTTTCTTACGTTGGTAAACCCTGAAAATAGTACTCGGCCCAGTCTTCAAGGCTGGGCTGAGCTCTCACCGTCAGCGGCTGACAACAGTCAATGCTCTTTATGAATATTGATTAAAAAGAATTATGAATCAATTATGAATTGAGTAACAAAATCTATACAATATGTAAGACTTATCAATACACCGATACATCAAAACAGATATATGAAAACAAAATACCAAGTACCCAAATATCGAATACCTATTTAGTACACTCGATTAGAAGAAGTAAGATCTTACATACCAGGTAACCCATCCAACCATATAAACAAATAAAAGGTCACCACTCCAGGTACATCCCAATTCGACATCCCATTCAGTACACGACGATCATAAAAGCCGATCATAAAACCCAACCAACAAATAAAACATGAAGAATCCAGCACACCTACACAGCATGGAACAAACAGTCAAACATAAGCACTACATTAACCAGGTGCCTACCTACATCTGGTATCATTTCTAAGTTCAGCTATCGATTCATCTACTCCGTACGGAGTATATATACATACTCTAACTATACACAAAACACGACTACTCCGTCCGAAATCATAATACCTCGGGAGTTATATTATGGTATTGGTGCAAACTCTCTTATAAGTACAGTAACAAGCTCAAGGATTATAATCATCTATCGGATGTAAATGTTTGGAGTGTTACTGCACAGGAAAATGAATTCATATGGATGGCAAAATAGAGAACCAAGGTACCGACTAATAATTTAATAAATTGCCCAAGTTCTATTTTTCATGAAAAGTACTATCAGGTACTGGGTATGTACTCGTAAATAGATCTGAATTAATTACTCCGCATAAACTTGGCTCGAATTTTTGCCTTAGCTTTAGCTTTTAGCCTAATGGATAGTACCGTCCATTTTGAACCCCTTGAAATGCTAAAGTTAACCCCTGAAAACTTTTGTTACACGTTGTAGAAGAATGCATTGTAGGTTGTCTATCATATTTGACCCTCATCCCCCTCAGGTCATTAGCCCCCAAAATACCCCAAAATACCCCCTAATCCTCATCATCTCCGGTTCATTTCCGCAGCGTGGCGCAGTTTGAATCCATTACACAGAGCCTTCATATCAGGGTATGGACTCTTTAATAATTCAAAAGCATTAGGAACGACCCGTACGGCCCATGAATTGACGCGCGCTTGTTGGCCAGCTTTAAAGCAAAGATGGAAATACCCAGGATGTCTTGTATCAAGACAAAAGGCATATACAGATCGCTTAGGGTTGGCCTCAGTGTAGGTGGTCAACCAACGCTCTAGAAAATGATGTCAGTACATTTCTTATATTTCATGACTTAATATGAACAAGTCTTACCTGTGTCAGCCCTGCTGCCTTTTTGGAATTTCTCATGCAGCATCATCTCTTCAACCTTCTTGGACATGGCCTTAACATGATCCACGATCAATTCATCGAGATCACTATAGTTGTATTTGTTGCCAATTCTCAACTGTCGTCCAACTGAGAACTCATTCTCCTTTTGTAGCTCCAAGACATCAAGATGCTGGTACACACCATCAGCAACTTTCCACGTAACTGCCAAATGATCATTTCCTTTGGACGAAGGACGAATGACAGCATCGCCAGGGGCTTGCGAACCGAGGTACTCTTCAGCTTGTGTCGCATTGAATGGTCTAAAGAGGGGGTGTTTGACAACTCGTTGAACGCGGCCGGTGGCCTTGTCTTTCTCGCGCAGCTCTTCCCTATCTTTTTGCTCTTGAAGTGAGTCCCAGGTACCTATATCGCGATCGATGCGTTTCCTGTATGGTCGCATTTGTGACTCGCGAAATGATAGCCTGGCAGCGAAGTTTCGTCGGTCAACGTCGAGCAGTTTAGCTTGAGCAGTTTGGCCAACAGAGAATAAACGATGAAGAGAGGCATTGGGGTTATCTGAACCATCGTCTTTCTCGACACGGCCTTCAATGCCAGAATCCAGCTTAGCGATAATGAAGTCATCCTTTGCCACTCTGATGTTAACAGATACGATCATGCCTTCGCATAACGATTCATGAGTTTCTCCGGTCAACATGGTGAAAATATCATCATCCAACAGTATTCCAAAGTTGCGTCGCAGTTCTTCATATGGTTGTAACAATTCCGCACGAATGGTCTCGAGTGTGGCGCGTTTGCGTTGATTGTAATTCCTCTCCAATTGATCGGCGTACTCTTCAAGAATTAGGTCGTTCACTTTTTCCTGCTCGTCATCCTTGATGAGCTTGCGGACGATAGCTCCTGGTCCGCCCTCATCCACTTCTGCTTTTACATCCTCTTCGTCAAGCTCGAGTGCATCAGCTGCCATTTTCCTACCAAGTTCATAGTCCTCTGGGTGCACACGAGTATTGTCAAGGTAGTCAGAAGCGGGATTTGCGCTGTCATACTCCATGTAAAGAAAACTGGCACAGTTATTCCACACTCGGGGACCTACGACGGGCAGCTTGTTGTTATCTGGATCACCAACGAGCTCCTCGCGAGTGTTAACCACACCACCATTGGCATTGATGGATTTTAGGACAGCGGTAGCCTTTCGAGGACCAAGACCACAGATGAAAGGCAAGAGGTTTGCTGTATAGGCGTCATTGACCGCTTCGTTGATATTGACTCCACAAAGGTTGACCATATCTACCATCGCAGTTTCCAGTTGTCTTCGAAGCTTATCCTCGGGTAACAACTGTTGACATGGGTGGAAAGATAATGAAACAATATCCTTCCCAAGGGCTGCGTACTCCTTCATTGGATTTTGAATATATTTAGCCAAACCAACACAATACCTGGCGAGTGGTGCAAATGCAGGGTGATCAACAGCGGCTCTTGGGCTGTCTTTATATAGTCGGGCTACTTCATCGTTCACGACAATAATGTCCAGAGGCTCAGTTCGCTCCTCACCATTTTCATCCTCAAACTCATTTCCTCGCAGAGAGTGTTCCTGCACCAATTCTTTAAGGCTTAATACAAGCTTATGAGTCTCGACAGAGAACCCGCTAATTCCGAGAACATCGGGTTTCTTACTGCGTACCAATTCGACAAATGCTTCTCTAGCTCTGTGATCTCTTGAGAGATTGTCAAACTTTCCGTGGTCCAAAACTCGACCGTCTTCTTCAACATACGCCCAGCATACAGCATCACGACCGGGATCACCGTTGCCATTGGACAAAGCAAGAACTCGAGGAATAGTGCCCAAAACCATGCCTTTTGGCTTGTATGGCGCCTGATCAAGTTTTCTTGAGTATTCTTCTCGACAAACTTTAAGGATAGAATCTTGGCATTCTGTTCGCATGCTTTCCTTCACTCCTTTAGTGATAGTCCTTTCGAGTTTCGTGAATGCCATGTCGAGAACTTTTTGTCTTTCGTCATTCCAAGCATCAGCGACCTCACTGTAGTTATCAGATCTAAATTCTCCAAAAATTTGTCGTCGGAAATCCCGCTCATTTTGAAGAGATACTCGAACCTCTAACAAACCTTCTTCCTCGGCTTTCAACATCTTTAAGAACATTTCAGGCTTGCTAGCGATGTCGCTAAAAGTTTGATTCTTGAGGTATTTGAGTTCATAGTATGGGTGTTGTTCATCAATCTTTTTCAGACCTTTATCTGTTCTAGCACAGCTGACAAGTCCTCCCATGTAATGATGTTTCCTGAAATGCTGGCGCATCTTCGGGCTCATAAAAAGTTCCTCGGCATATAAGCTTCGTGCTGCGTTCAAAACGGCTTCACCTGTGGTGAAATCATCTGAGCTAGTCAGGGTGTCGGCAAGATCAATTGGGTTCAAAGGAGGGTCCTCTGTATATTTCTTGCGGCCTTCTAGTAGAAGATTTCCGGCAATCTCATCGGCCGTGATTCCATATGCTCGTACAAGTTGGTAAGCCCCGCTCTTGCGTATACGATCGAATCTTGATGCTTTGTTCCCGGCTCGTTTTTCTTTGACTTCACCATTGGAACCTTGCAAAGACTTGATTTCTGATGAATACTGGAAATAGAGGTAATCCTGAATATCCTGGAGCTCTTCCATGGTCTGAGCGTTCGGTATCATTTGCTCAAAGGTTGCATCACTAATACTGGCGGCCAGCTTCAGGTTATCGTAGGTCTTTTCAAGAACATTTCGCTTGTCGATTAGTGCCCTAAACTTCAAGTCGAGTTCCAAAATGCGCCAGAGGTCGTCTTGATTCAAGAGCTTGTCGGCGGTTACCTCGTAATCGGGGCCATCTGGATTATTAGGATCCGATCGTGTTTTGCTCTTCCTGGCATGGATGAGATAATCCTTTCGGTGTTGAAACACGTAAGGAACTTCAACTTCGTCCACAACAAAGAACTCTAAGACTTTGCTGATAGCCTTGGTGAATGGCGCTTGCATATCTCCACTGAAGTTCTTTTTCGGCCAAATGAGACTTGTGATCCATCGAGCTTCCTCCTTGAACTGTTCGTCGCTAATTTGTAAATGTTTGTAAGGCTTGCGGTCGAGCTGGAATCGTTCCGGTTCATCAGAGTATCGAATAAAATTATCCTCGTCCGTAAGTAGCTTCTCTGCGAGCTGGGAAGGTTCGAAGACATCCTTTAGCTCAAGATTCTGGTCGCCAGCTTCCGCTGCTTCGGCTTCATCTTCCAAAGCGAGAGCCCAATCGTAATCCTCACCATTTCCAAAAATAGCTTCCATATCATCTAAAGCATCCTTATCAAGACCTGCTGTTTCTGCACCACCAACGTAACCCTTCTCTCTTGGACGAGCCACCTCTCTTTCCTCAGCAAGTCTATCCCTTTCGTCATCTTCCAGCTCGTCTTCCTCGATAAAGTCTGCGAATTCATCAATGCGATGATCTGGGCGTGCGAAGGAACGCTCATACTCGAGAGGTGCGTCTTGTTCTTCATCGTCAGAGAAGATTTGGTCCAGGCCGCGCTCACGATCATGGTCGTTATCGTCTCGGTGGCCACGCTTAAGACGCTTAAACTTTGGCTGCATGAATATTAGCAGAGTAATTAGGTAGACTCAAATATAACCAACCTGCTGTGTAGTCTTCCTCTCCCATTCTGGATTTGCCTCTCCGATGAGATCCAAATCTTCGTCATCCAGACCCTCCTCTTCACGCTGCTCTCTCCGGCGTTTCTTTTCTCTGCGGCGACGCCTACTTCTCGCGTCATCATCGTCTTCTTCATCTTCATCTACAATAAAACCTTCCCGAATCTAGAAATGTGTCAGTGACGACGCGCAAATAGTGATTTCAGTAGTAGAGCCAAATACCGCACGAGCTGCCTCCTCATCATCATCATCTTCTTCTTCACTCGAATCATCCTCCAAGCCTCCATTTTGTCGTCGCGGCTCCGCTGAGCGAGCTTCGCCAGTCTCCTCATCAAATTCCTCATCAAGTTCCTCTTCATCAACCTCGACGTCACCGTCAATCAGATCGCGCATACTCATGATTGCGGTGTCCTTTACTAAATTTTTAATTGATTATTGAAGGAAAGAATGAAGACTACTAGGTCACAATTGCCGCATACAAAGCAATTGTGATAAATTTTTGTGAAAAGGATTGTAGTTGAAAGCTGAAAGTAAATTGAAAGATTGGCCTTTGACAACTTTTTGGCAGCCTTTTAGTTCTCGCGACTGGGAGTTCCGAAAGTGAGGCTTGGAGGTGATTGGCTGCCACAAATTCAAGGCCAAATGCGCCACATTTGTCCCTGGATTCGGCATAGCTTCCGTCGTTCTAGTCAGGTTCTAGCCACAATACAATAGCTGCTACATGCCACCATCAATGTCGATAAGTTCATAATAGAATGTACATTTGGAATCAATTGTCAGGTCGAGTCAAGGGAAGCTTTGATTATGAATAACAGGAAATCAATTATTTCTCCAAACAGTTCTTAGCTGTACTATCTAAAGGTACCTGCCTAGTAGTAAACTTACTCTCCCCATTCAGATATCAGATCAGTATCTAATATCCTTGTACGGAGTACATGTGTTGGATGCATGTCTGGAACCAAGGGCTGCCCGATGTGTCTGTAGGAAGGAATAATAAGTAATGGCTTCAGGTACCTAGGTAGGTACAGATAGTAGGATGACAAAATTTTCAATAGAACTAAAAGTAGAATTGGAGTAGAACTAGAACCAGAACTGGAACTGGAACTGGAACTAGAGCCAGAACTAGAACTACTAGGTAGGTAATTCAAAGCAGTCATTACTACCTACTTTGGTCTACCTACTTTGGTCTACCTACTACCTCTGTACGTACTTATCATCAGTCAGGCAAATGAATCAATCAATCTGTACCGTAGAACTCTGGAAATTAACGATCAGTGGGGTATTCCAGCACAGAGCGCTTCATACTTCAAGTCTTTTGGTCTTCTGGTCTCCATCATTTGGCCCCCAAGCTTTCTTGAGACTCTTATTCGTCCAGATACTAAACGCGCCTACCAAAGAATGGCCAATGCAAAGTTCTCTGTAGAGGCTTAAGATATAGATGAGACAAGCACGAACGAATAGCTTCAACTACACAAAGATAACAGAAGCAATAATATTGGTGCTATATAACTAGTATGTATATATATTGGCGGCTTATTAGCTAAAATCTCAACTCCCCTTCCCCAAGGACGTTGGCCAATACCATCTCAACCATTTAAGGGGTAAAAGACATTTCAATAATATTTTTTTTTCTCCTCCAACAAACTTAGGTACATTTTCATTGTTCCAATTTCCCAGACAATATTTCCCGATTTTCTCTCCAACCGCGCCTCCACGCTCTTATTACTGTACATAGTAAGTAGTATTTGCCATAGCGCCAAACTCAAACGAATGTCCCGCTTTCACTGTGTCCCTCCTCCACCAAATCCTATAATCCTCGACGACAAGTAAACTATCCCATCTACTTCATTCAAACTCCTGATTATTTCGATCACTTTAAAGACTCATCCATATAATAGGGGTTGAAGGAATTCACCAAATACCTATCTATTTATTCATTCATTCATTCACTCATTATCATTGCATTTAACTTCTTGCTCATACGCTCGTGCAGAGAGCACCTTCCTCAAGCGCCGACTAGGAAATTCAACCACATATCTTTGCGCAAGTCTTCAAACTCGTTTTACCTCGACATCTTTCATTGCTGTTAGCTTTCAGGCTAACCTTACAAAATGTCGGACGGTATTGGTTCGGTGCGCACATTGAAGAGGAAGAATGTAAAAGGTCTGGCATTGAATGCACCCCCACCTCGGGCTGCAGCACCATCCGAGGGCGATTTACAGATTCCTGGTGGAAATAGCAATGAAAGTAGCAGGCAGACTGCACAGTTAGAAATTGGAATCGAATACAAGTTAGATTTGAAGAGAGAGGATCTAGAAGTATTGAAAGATCTCGGTCATGGAAATGGAGGAACCGTCAGCAAAGTTAGACATATGGCTACAGGCACGGTAATGGCAAGAAAGGTATGCTGGCACAAATTTCGAGCACTTGTACTTCAAACAGCCTCTTATGCAAACATAGGTTATTCATGTCGAAGCTAAGAAGGAAATGCGTCGTCGAATCGTTCGAGAACTACAAATTATGTACGACTGCAATTCGGAATATATCGTCAACTTTTATGGTGCATTTTTGAGCGATAACAATGATGTTATTATGTGTATGGAATATATGGATGTTGGGTATGATGACTTCAAGATCTCTATATGATTAGAATGCTGGAGCTAACTATTCCTTAGGTCTTTAGATAGAATCTCTACACATTTCGGTCCAGTTCGAGTCGATGTTCTAGGAAAGATCGCAGAAGCTACCCTGGGAGGTCTCACATATCTTTACATCAAACATCATATCATGCATCGAGATATCAAACCATCCAATATCTTGGTAAATTCAAAGGGTCAGATTAAGCTATGTGATTTTGGAGTTTCAGGAGAGTTGGTCAACTCAGTGGCAGATACCTTTGTTGGAACATCGACATACATGGCGCCAGAACGAATTCAAGGACAAAAGTACACTGTAAAATCTGATGTATGGAGTTTTGGTCTGGCCATTATGGAGCTGGCGATTGGAAAATTTCCTTTTGATGCTAGTGAGCACTTATCTGATGGGGATGGTGCACCATCTGGTATTCTTGATCTTCTCCAACAAATCGTTTATGAGCCTGCGCCAAGACTACCAAAAAGCGAAGCTTTCCCTCAAATTCTTGAAGATATGATCCAGAAATGCATGTCCAAGACACCAGAAGAGAGACCCACACCTCAAGAGCTTTATGTAAGTTACATTTTTCCAAAATAACGTTCAAGTTAATATACTAACGCACTCTATAGGAGCGTGAACCTTTCGTCCAAGCTGCCAAGCGAACCCCCGTAGATCTCCGGGAGTGGGCTGTTAGTATGTTAGAGAGAGACAACCGCAAGTCACATCTTGCACCTCAGTTATCGCCAGCTAGTAGAGATGTTTTACGCGGCGACGATTCACCAAATGCCTCGCAAACCCCTACATCTGGAGATATTCCCATAAAAAATGCTGATATACGTTCGACGATAACTTCTCCGCAACACACCGAAAACCACCACCAAAGATCTCGTTCTCCTACCAAGAACGGCAGTATTTCCGGTCGAGGAAGTGAAAGGTTTCATCCCGGTCTACCTGTAAGAGGCAGCACCACCAATTCGATACCAAAGCTTGCCGCGTTGAATGCACCAGACCCACACGATGGCAATGGTTCCTCAACTGGACCAAATTTCAACACGACTCTTCCAATGCGTCCAGCTCCAGCAGGACCCTTACCACCACCACCACCTAGAAAGCAATCCGAAGATAACAGCCATAAGGAAAGTCGACGCCAAGCAACCTTTGGCAATGGCTTATACGGTTCGGGCTATGCGGCCCAAGGTGCATAAAATTTCATACTCAACATAATGCATTGACATGTTTACACATATTTCTCATATCATTGTGAAGCGAAGAGCATCTATTTGGCGTATCGTATTCATCAAACTTATAATCAAGAGATATATCTGATTTGAGAACGAATACCCTAGCTGGCTTCGTCTTAAATCTCCATATTGTATGTCTTGTCTATGAATGTGGAAAGTCTTCTTTGTATCAAGTAGGGCCGTTGATAAAGTGTAGGTAGCATGATTTGTATTCCGCGGATCAGAACGATGTGGGTAAATGGATGAATCGATGGGCGGAGGAATGATTGCGTGAAAATACAGAAGATAGGAATATAGGATTAGGAATATAGTTAGCTACTGTAGTAAACAGACTCTTGGGATTCGTGTTGTAGGGCGTTATTATTATACTACTTTGAAGAATATATTGTTTGTTTTTTGTACTTGTTTTTTTTTTTGTGATTTTTGTATGTGTGTTTGAGGCTGATGTGTGTTTGAGGAGCATAGATAGGTGGATCAGTTGGGTTGGGTTGGCTTGATGGATTGTGAGTAGATGGATCAGTTGATAGGTATGTACTAGTAATCTACTTGGATATTCTCTACATATACACACAAATATTGTTATACTATACTCTATTCCACTCCCCGCACATTCCAAGCTCTATACCAAAAAGACAACTAGATCCTCTAGGTATATTATTATTTTATACCCCAACATCAATATCAATATCAATATCTTTTTCAATATTGTGTCGCACTATACTATACTGCAGTTTTTTGGGACATCTGTTTATGTTGTGTGAGATTGGATATTGTGGATAGATAGGTAGATAGATGGATAGGTGAGTAGGTGGATATTAATTAGATGTTTTTTATCTTTATTGTTATTAGCTATTTGGAGAGGAGGGGAGGCTGGGGGTGCGCTTTTGGTGGAGGAATTTGGCTTTTGGCTTTTGGAGCAGGAACTTAGGATAATGGATGGATGATGTGATGAAGTGATAGATGGCTTATTTTTTGCGCTTTTTTTGGTTTTAGGTCTTGTGTTGGTTGAAATTGGAGTTGGTTGAAGTTGGTTGATTGTATGTATTTGTATATATACTTGAGAATTAAGATGAGGTTTTTATAGATTAGGGGATTGGAATGTTGTTATGTTATTATGTTGACGGGGTTTGTGGGCAAGTTTGGGGGTTTGTAGTGGTGTGTATGTGTGTGTATATATAAATGTTTAGTATTAAAATAATACGGATTGGTAGCTAGCTATTGTTGGATATATCATATTCTCGAATCTTGCTTCGATTCTTATTTCTATTCTATCGCCGTGATATAGTGACATTTCCTTCTATTGGCTATATAGATATTGAATTTAAATATCAAACTAATGTCTCGAATTTGGAACTGGAAATCACTTGGTATAATATCGATGTTGATTGAGGTATTTGAAGTTTCTATGTGGCTTTAAATTTTGGATATAGTTATGACTTTATGAGTTTATATTCTCAAATTACTTGAGCTATTTGACCTATTTTGAATAAGAGTTCAGGCTTTTGGAATGCATTGCGCCGATGGATATGGAGAGAATTGCTAGATGATGCCATGATAGATAGACTACTTTAATTTTTTCACAGTTTTAGTTTAAATTTCATACTGGTTACTTCATAAATTCCTTGCATCAAATGAGTGAATTCAAAAATGCAAAAGTCTATTCACAACTCCACCTTCTTCTAATTATATCAAAGAGATAGGGACAAAAGTAATTTTTGTTATTTTCCAAATTATACAGGTAACAGGATGACTCTACTCCTTTTCCTTCGCTTCGGAAAACCACTTGAGCTTGAGAAGCAACTTTATGTAAGCTTTGTAAGCGAGCACAGTAGATGTTTGTTAATATCTACATTATTTATTGTTTATTGTAATGTGTTTTCATTAATTTGTTTATAAAGTAAATCCTATTCCTAGGGTAGAACCATGTATGCTTGCCATGACTCAGAAGCCACAGCCAACAACAAAAATATCCCTTACAACCTTTACAGGGTAAAACTTGGCGCTAGAAGAGCAAGAAGCGGGATAGATGTTTACTTTATTTTTGCCTTAAATATCATCCGCATCATTTGTAGTTGCGTATATGGATAAAGAACTTGGGTAGATAGATAGAATAGACAATACAAACTATTCACAAGAAAAGAATTGCTTAAATCAAGAAAAAAATCCTTCAGAAATTCCGCAAGAATCCTTGGTACAGCGTAAAACATCAATGCTGTGATATAAATCATGACGCCAACGGATTTGAATATGCTTAAGTTGGAAGCGGGTGGTATGATATGGGCTACAGTCGTGAAGTTGTCGGTATGGATATATTCCCTGATTATTTTTGAGCTATTTGTAGCTTTTTCCTGAGAGCTTTTTCGGGTTTACTCTAATATTTGGGATATAGAGCTGATTCTGGTAGAGTTCATTGGCTATATAGGCTTGAGAAGCTCTCACGAAAATGCATGTGTTGTTTTGAGTGCAATTTGTATCCTTCTGGCTACGTCTATGCTGCTGTTTTTGGTTCCATTTGGGGGAGAGTTTTGAGTGTTCGTGGAGATAATGGGAGTGGAGGTGACCGAGGTGAGTTTGGGGATGGAAATGAGATGTGGTTTATGGAGAAGGGTAATCTGGAAGCACGTGCCGCTCCTGCTACTACCGGCTACTACTGTCGCTGTCGAAGCCCATTGATGAGGAAGAAGTTGGGACTTTCGATGGCGATGAGAGTTTTTAGCCTAGGGAAGAGACCACCAAACTACCTGTAAGGGGGTTTTTAAATTTATGAATTGAGAACACTTTGATAGTTTTAACTACAGGAGAAGAGCACTTTAGTTGCATTTCACAAGACCTAGACATAGATGTAGCTCAAATTAAAATGCTTTGGAACTGCAATACATAAAGCGGATGGTTGGATTTTTCAAAGATTGCTTCCTCTTTGTCGTGGGTTCATTTGCTTGGATTTGCCTGTGTGCTCAAGTTCAGAACTAACCAAGTCAATTCAACGGCGCCTTGCACCCGTATATATTCCAAATGTGAAGATATGTACATATGGTAAGATCTTGTGAGAAAAACCCTCAGATGAAATGAATATACCCAATGCACAGTACTAGCAATTAAGTTATGATTTCTTTTTGATCATAGATCACCTTAAAGCACTGGTGGAGAAATGTAGATAAATATCTTAAGATTGACAATGGCATTCGAGGTATACACTATACATACATAATACTGGCCAATCTGATATATGGTTCTCGACGTATTAATCGAAAAGAAGAGGAGAGGATGTTGTGGAAAGATAATGGTAAGTCGCACTAATCACAATCTATAACGTGGGGGTTACATATTAACCCCACATCCGCCACTTCCATATTTGATCGAGGAAGATCATAATCTTTCTTACATAACCTTCAACCATCTGCTTGGTAAATACGATGAACATCCTTCCCAATCACTTCTCTTCAGTACTTAAGTTTGCATCTAGATCAATTGTTAGTAGGAAAATTTGTTCTACCGACATACCTCTCACAAGCTCTTTGAGTATAGGTACTGGTATTCGCTGTAAGAGGACCTTCAGTATGACAACACGATCATTAGCTGCAGCTGGAGGAGATATGAAGGGAGTGAGACGTTTTGCTCCATTGAGGAAGGATGGAGATATTGGGGTAGCGGAGGTAGCGGAGGTAGAAGGTATCAGAACATTGAAAGGAATCATCTTTGATATGGATGGGACTTTGTGGTGAGTAGATTTATGTTGAATTTTTTGGTCATTTGAGTTTAGGTTTTGATTTATAGTATTGTGGGACTGAAAATGTATATTTGGGTTATTTTGGGAGAAGAGAGCAAAAATTTAGGATTGGGGTGAAGAGGTGAAAATTCTGCTCCTTTTGAAGTTTCGAAGTGAGCAAAGTCAGGTGAGGGATAAGGAATGATGATTGCTTTTGCTTGTGTTTCGTTTCGCATGGTTATTTTTGTACAGCGTTCTGGAGGCTAGAGTCTGGCAAGTTGTTAGACTTCATTTCATGACACAAAAGGATTGAATGTCTTGGATAGCGGTGCTTGAATCATGTGTTTCTTGATGTGATTGCAAGAAGGATTTTGCCAGTGAGGAGTCGCTCATGGTTTTGTAAGCTCATGCCATTATCTGCATCTAGAATTGATATATTCTGTCGCACCCTTTCACAAGCTACAAATACTTTCTATTAAAATCACCATATTGATCAACTGCTTCCTCTCGAACGCTATGACTAACTTATCAACAGTGAACCGCAGACCTACATGTATGTATAGTACGACACACTCCTTTGAACTCCGCCTCGTATCAGTATCCATTGTCATTCCTTCCTTAACCCACAATAGGTTCGGGCAAATGCGAAACGCTCTGGGAATCGACAAATCCATCGACATCCTGGACCACATCTATTCCCTCCCTGTCTCCGACCAAGAAGCAGCTCATGAGAAAATCCGCACTATAGAACGCGAAGCCATGCTCACCCAAGTTCCCCAACCAGGTATTTCACCATTTCTCCTTCACTAATTCCCCATTCTATACTAACAAACAACCAAACCCCAGGCCTTCAAACCCTCTTCACCTATCTCGCAACCCTTACACCTCCCCTCCCCCTCGCAATCCTAACACGCAACCACCCACCCCCAGTCCACCACCTCCTTACCACCCACCTTCCACAAACCCCATTCTCGCCCATCATAACCCGCGAATTCCGACCTCCAAAACCTCATCCCGCAGGAATTCTCCACATAGCAAAGGAGTGGAATGTCAATCCAGCCGATACGATTATGGTGGGCGATTCGATCGATGATATGAAAGCTGGGTTTGCGGCAGGGGCCGCAACGGTGCTCTTGGGGAATAGTGTTAATGGGCAGTTGTGGGAACATGAGTGTACGGATTTGGTGGTGAGGAGGTTGGATGAGTTGGTCGGGATTCTAGAGAAGGGGTTTGTGGGGAGGGTGGAGAGATAGGGGAGTAGATAGGAAGATGGAGGTTGAGAGGAAGGTGAAGGTTAAGAGAAAGATGAAGGCCAAGAGAAGTTGGAGGTTAAGAAGATAGAGGTTAGGAGAAAATTAGAGGAGAAAGACTTTGGGGTGAAATTGCTGTGGATATCGTTACCTTAAAATGGTAGACTAGAGATCCTTTTCAAGACGAGTATAGATGAGTATAGATCTTAAAGAATATCTCAAAGTTCATACACAATACTCACAATAAATCCATTTGTCACATTCATTCAAGACACAAAGTATAAGTTAAAAAAGAAAATAGCCATTTGTGTAAATACCCTAAGCGACTGAAAAAGAAATAAAAAAGTTATAAAAACCGGGCCCAAAAGTCGAAGTCGAAGTGAAACTTTACTAATACATCAATCCTGAAACATCCCCCATACAAATATCAGAAATCCACCCATATCCATTCCCACAACTCTACTCATAAGCACCACTTCCCTTCTCATCTGCCGCCAAGGCCGTCATATTTCTATTCCCAACCTTAATCAAAGTCTTCTCATGCGGAAGCGAATCAATAACATCATCCGGCAAGCCCAAGGTATCCTTAACGACCTGTCTAGGAGTCAACGCCAACCATTGAGCCACACTAATATCACTAAAGACCGGTTGTTGCAACACCTCCAAAAAGACCACATCTTCCGTACCGGTGTTCTCAATGTAATGCGAGTTACTGGCGGGAATGTATCCTACGTCTCCGGCCGTGTAGTCGAAAGTGCGACTGCTGCTAGGAGCGGAGTAGATGGTGATGCGAGCGGAGCCGGAGAGGAAGTAATTCCATTCGTCGGATGTGAGATGCCAGTGGAGTTCGCGCATGGCACCGGGCTCGATGGTGACGAGGGCGGCGGCGAAGTTGGCGGCGATCGGGAAGGTGGTTGTGTCGATTATTTTGACGGATCCACCTGGGACGGTGTAGGGTTCTTGTTGCGAGAAGTGGTAGGTGTAGGAATCTTTCTGAGGGAGGGGGCCTGCGTCGCTGGTTTGGTTTTGCGTGGAGATGTTGGCTGGTGCGGGGGTGCCGTTGAAGATGTATAGTTGATCGGATGGAAGTTTGTCGAAGGAGGAAACAGGGGTTTGAAAGTTCTTGGAGAGGACTGATTTAGGGTTTCGGAGAAACATCTCGGAGACGAGGACTAGGGTTGGAAGTTAGTTATGTGTCAAAAATAGTGTGGAGGAATATGAGGAAATAAAATTATCGAGTAGTATAAAATGAAAAAGGAATAATGCTTACAAGTGCCATCTTCTGAGAAATCTCCATCGTCGAAAATCAACAAAAACTCACAGCCCTCATCCAGCGCTTGAATAGAGTGAGGAACACCGGCTGGGAAGAACCATACATCGCCTGCGCTAATATCATCGATGAAGCTTTCACCTTTCTCGTTAACAGCAGAGATTCGTACACTTCCTTTTAGCACCAATGACCATTCATTTGCTGTGTGCCAGTGTAACTCTCGGTATGCTCCTGGTGCAAGACGCATATCTACACCAGCCATTTCAGTCGCAATAGGCATTTGACCAGTGTTTTGTTGTCTTGCCCATCCTGATTTCTTGCCAACGCCCAACCTATTGTGGGACATTCCCATTGGCCATTGGGCTTGTGGCATATCTCCACTGTCTGTTCCTGGTGGAGCGAGGAGATCAGGATTCAACCTCTGATACTCATATGTTTCTATGATAATGTTAGATTTGAATTTCTTCGGTGACATTTATTCCAAACTTACGTGGCCCAGGATCAGTTTCACCTGTCGACCCTCGAATAGGCTGAGGATTGTCAACACTGTTGAAATCCAGAAATAAACCCAGGTCTGAATCTGCTTCCTGACCAATGACAAGTGGGGTATCTGGCATGATGGCGGAATCCGCTTTAGACAGAGAAGATGACTTCCCGGATTCGCCCAAAAGTGATTTATGTCCATAAAGCGACCCGGAGGCGGCTGTAGCAGTAGGTAGTGGTGCAGATACACCAGCTATAGCTGCTGATTGCTCGGCATAATTCATCTGAGGTCTAGGGGCAGGAGCTGCAAGAACTGCTGGAAGAAGTCCACCAGCTGCAAGAGAAGTGAGCAGGAAAGTTTTGGAATGCATCATGAATGAATGAATGTGAATGAATGTCTGTATGTTTATTGTCTTCTGTTTGGAGAATGATGTAGAGATGAAGAGATGTTGTGTGTACTTATATAAATCTATAAGCTATGATGATATCGGCCTCACCATGCAAATATTCCGGAAAAATCTGCCGACATGAGCCATAGCTGAATTGCCCACAGCATTGGAGGCAACTAATACGCAGGGTGCATGAGGAGGACAGCATTCTACGCCAATTAATTTGGAAAATTTGGATGAAGAGAACGTGCAGAAGAATACGAATGCACCGTGAGTATACATGAAAATTGACTAATCGAAAAATGACGTTGAGGCGTGGATATCACTGCACGCAGGGTACATTGGCAGGTACCGGAAAGTATGCTAATACCTGAATTCCATAAACTTTTCATGTGAAACCCGAAAGCAGGTAGAAATCAAAGCTTAGAGACTTCACCGTCGGCCCGTCTCTACGAGGCCTTATCACCCCCCCTCCCCCTCACCCCTATTTTTTTTTTGTGATAGCGAATGATCATAGTTCCTGTCCACCCGACTAAATGGAAGTTTTGGTGGCCCTAGAGGTGAGCTTTGTTCGTCTAGAGGTAAGCTTTGTTCGCCTATTCCCCACGATGTTGCATGGTTACTAGAGCTAAGAATGCTAAGCTTTGAGTACCGAAGCACCACAGCGCGGATCGGTGAACCCTATAACGCTGGAATCATGATGATAAAAAAAGATCCAGATAAAAAAAGATCAAGATCATCACTCGGTGATATCTCGTCAACCTCGGATTAAAGAAGAAACGAAGAGCGTACAAATATATGCGAGACGCGTTATGACTCTCTGACCCCTCGATGCCTTTGTACAAAGCTAAACAATTCGCAGTGGATGCCCCGCGATAGGCTATGTGAGCGACTGCTTAGAAAACGTGGAGAATAATCGCCTACAAGACTTGGCATACTTGTGTCGGGTTTCTTGGAAGAATCAAAGAAACTATGAAATACCAAACTACTTGGTGCACATCTGATGTCGCGGGCAGGTCATCCATCCCAAAACTGCCTTGACATTGGGTAGAGGGGGTTCGAGTATCCATGTCTCTGCTTTGAAGAACACGTAACACAAAGACGGCGGTAAGGCATTGATTTAAGATTATTCGTCGAGAGGTGCATGATTGGGAAGAGGTCGTGTAAGGGTCGCGGAGAAGAGGTTTGAGAACTCGCGTATAGATTGCCAAGGAATGATCCACCTGATTAACGTGCTCATCAATTTTATGCATGCCCGCATGCACGATGAACGATGCAGGACGCACAACTGCGGGGGATAACTTCATGTGATAAAGCTGATAGGTACCCCTTTGTACAATAAGATAACTACTCCGTATAGATGTTAGGCGATTGATGGTGATGACGACCATTTTCTCATTTTAGGTAATTTGATCATAAATGAAGAATGCCACACCAAATCTACAATATATCATCGCCAATATGGATTGTGATGATTCGATGCAAGATCAATCCAGATTGCCAAGCGTTTCTCGATCTCCAGAAATCTGATATTTCGAGTTTCCTTTTCTGATATCATCCGACTTGTAGGTGTGGAAAGGAATTGAAATCCACGGAACTATTACATAAACCTGAGGGTATCTTTGCAATCCAATCCAACTCCCAATGACCAAAATGAAGAAACTCCTCTCCCGATAACTCCGTCTTCATAAAGTCGTTGAAACATTACCCAGAACTTTATCCACACATCTAATCCAGCGAACTCCTAATTTCCTCCTCGTAATTGGCAGCTTCATCAAGAACTGGTGCCACACTGGGGTTTCCATGTCCTCTCCAGTTTTTACGTTCTTGCCAGTTTTCCTTTTCGGCTAAACGGCCATCTTTCTTCCTCTCAACTTTGTAAATGGCCTCTTTCAAATCCCTACATTGACTCGAGTTAATTTGTTGGTGTGATACAACATAACATTTAAGTCCACCTACCGAGGTCCCAATGCCTTGGTGACATAGCCTTGTCTCTCCAGTTCATCTGCCAACTCAGCTTGGTGATTATCGAGTAGTGAAGTGTTGGGCACGACAATGAGTGGTACACCAATTCGAAGTGCATCAAGGATTGTTCCTGAGCCTGTATCGTCCCAACATTAATCACATGTTCAAACATGATTTGCTTATTTGAATATCCACTAACCTGCGTGTGATATTACTACACCTTCTAGACTCTCTCCTGTGCCATAAAATCCCCCTTGCTTACATTGACGCATCTCATGCCCTAGCCCATTACGGTCGAAATCGAATACTTCGATCTCAAGTCCGGGTCCTTTCTCTGTCGGTATATTTTTTTTCCAATAGTCGGCATCCAGCCCAGCTTGTACTCTGAGTTTCGTATACCCTTCCTTAGCTAGTGCCTGTAGAGTATGTAATGCGAACACTTCTTCAATGAGCTCTTTGAAAGTCGCAGTCGCGCCAACTGTAACAAAAGCAACTTTTGATTGTACATCTTCTGGAGCCGATCGCATGGTAAGATGTGAAATTGTCAATTGTGGTAGTTATAGATCTCTCTGTCGAGGGATGTGTTTGTTTGTCTACCAGAACTATTAACAGTAATCCCTTTCTAGTAGGTATCTTTGCTTTCCAATAACATTGGTTCTCGGGTCAACTGATTGACCGCTCGGTGGTTCGAGATTTTCCGAAGGACGATAATGTGGGATAATTTACTGCTAATATCAAATAGGCTAGCGCCAAATTGTTTATTTCGGGATGATTTCCATCTGGAGATTCAAGAAAGGGAAGAATCAGCCATAATCACCACAATGGCCACGGCCTTACAAAGTCTGCGTATGACAGCGCGATGCTGCTCATGCAGAAATATCACCTCCAGATACACCAGCAAGGCAATTGCTCAACGGAGGTTATTTTCAACCACACCAAGACAGTATAAAATCGACCCGAAATTTAAGGACCTCGAGGAAACAGAACCAGATGAGGATGAGTTCATGGAAGAGATCGACGATTTGTTTGAGAATGCGGGTGCTCGTCATGCAAATAATCTACCATCGTATGGATTCGACGAGGGTTTGAAGAAGAAGTTGAAGCCTACATTTCTAAACATGGGAGACCCAGAACCGTTTGATGAGGACGATAGAGAGGATGACCACGATGATATCACGACTTTGGCACATATGGAGTTGGAACAAGTTAGAGAAATCAGACATTATAATAGATTGGCAGCATGGGAGATGCCAATGTTGAGCAGTGAGTTTACCTAACGTTTCCCAAGGGGCAAAGTCGAAACATGGGCATCCACTAAGAAGTGATGTATAGAATTGGCAAAGCCATTCGTGCCACCTTCTACGGAAACTCCTTTACGATTCAGGTATACTTCATACATGGGCGAGCAGCATCCAGCAGAGAAGAAAGTTGTTATGGAATTTTGTCCTGCCGACATGCCAGGACTAACAGAAGTTCAAACGGACAAACTTAGAAAATTGGTTGGTACAAGACTCAACCCGGAAACAGATATTGTCAAAATGAGTTGTGAGATGTACCCATCACAAGCCCAGAATAAGCGATATCTTGGTGATCTGGTTGATTCATTATTGGCAGAAGCAAAGGTATGTCTTGATATCATTCTTTATGGCCAGGAACTAATTCAAATAGACTGGTGATACATTCGAAGATGTTCCTTTAGATACGCGCCATCATGTATTCAAAACGAAGCCGAAATTCCCCGTGGGATGGAGATTGACAGAAGAGAGGAAGAAAGAATTGGAACAATATCGCCGAAAGATGGTGGAAACAGACTCGAATCGAGAACATATTGGTCAATTGGTTGATGGCATTGAAACGATTCAGCAGAAATTGAGTAATCCTAAAGCAAAGGAACCAGTACCTGAGACTATCGCGGCTGGAGGGAGGATAATTGCCAACAAGAAAGTTGTTGTTAAGAGGTTGGTATAAAGCAATTGCAACATATGTAGGATGAATGTTGTATGTACAAAGTTATGAAGTGCCACCCAAACTGGATGGGTTAGTCGGATGGGTTATTTGGTTAGGTGATAGCTGCGGGCAAGTGACACGAACGGCATGATAAAGCGGATGTGGGTATCATTTCGTAAATCGGGTCCAACAACTTGGTATATCCGATTCGGAAGAATAAAAAGTGAAACAATTAAATACAAATTCGAATTGCATCGAATGAAATGTTTTTCCGAGCGAGCTTCTTGGTAGCACATGTAAAAAAAAGTTGTAGGTTCGGTTACCCCATCCCCATCCCTACTTGTCTTTGACCCTTCATTACTGGAATTCAGTCGGATAAAAACAAGCTGCCTCGGTTTACATGTTTAGATACCTAATGGAGGGGAAGCACAAAGAACTCTCACTCTTTATAATTATCGTTCATTTGTATAATAGTTGATAAGCATTTTCCTACCTGCCTTTTCAATAAAGCCAAACCAAAAGATACATCACAAGTTGTTCAACCATCAAAGGAACAATGGCGTCTGTTAAGATAGCTCCTTTCGAGCACACCTCTCTTGAATCTATCCCCACCACGGCTAAACTACTCCGAACAACCTTTCGTTCGCAACGAACCAAGCCAATCGAATATCGTTTGAAGCAACTTCGAAAACTCTATTGGGCTATTCACGATAACAGCGATGCTCTTATCGAAGCAGAAAAGAGCGATCTTGAGAAACCCGCTTTCGAAACTTGTCTTACAGAGATAGATTGGATGAAGAATGATATCATCTTTATTTGCAAGAATTTGAAAAAATGGATGAAGGACGAGCCGGCACCAGATATTCCCCTCACCAATACTCTTTTCAGCCCTAAGATCAGAAAGGAACCTTTGGGTACTGCTTTGATAATCGGTGCATTCAATTTCCCAGTTCAGTTGTCGCTTGGTCCTTTCGTTGGAGCTATGGCCGCAGGATGTACAGCTGTGTTGAAGCCCTCAGAGCAGGCGCCCAAAACTGCCATGGTACTGAAGAAGATTATGGAAAGTCTCGATCCAGAAGCATATAATATCGTCAATGGGGCTATCCCTGAGACGACCGCTCTGTTGAACGAGAAATGGGATAAGATCTTCTATACTGGAGGCGCAACAGTAGGGACCATCATCGCGAAAAAAGCTGCTGAGACTTTGACCCCGGTCGCTTTGGAGCTTGGTGGTAGAAACCCAGCTATTGTATCAAAGAACGCGGATCCTGCTCTTGCAGCTAGAAGATTGTTATGGGGTAAGACCCTTAATGCCGGGCAGGTTTGCATCGGCCAAAACTATGTCATGGTGGAAAGAGAAATACTGGATGCTTTCATTGAGCAGCTCAGGATCGCCTATAAAGAATTCTACCCTCAAGGTGCCAAAGCTAGCCCTGATTATGGTCGTATCGTCAACAATAGACAATTTTTAAGAATCAAAAAGATGCTTGATGATACGAAGGGAAGCATTCTAATTGGTGGAGAATTGGACGAGGCCGAGAATTTCATCGCGCCAACTGTGGTTTTGGTTGATAGTAAAGATGATTCAATGCTGGTGGATGAATCTTTTGGTCCCTTGATCCCTATCCTTCCAATTAATAACCTTGATGAAGCCATCAATATTGCTCACGATGTTCACGCGACTCCATTGGGCTTCTATCCATTTGGAACGAAGGAAGAAACTGATAAGCGTATGTGTAACTTTCATATTGTATTTCTTCCATTATCTGTACATGTAGATGAAAAGAACCTCCAGGTGATGCCATTTAATGCATTTTGTGAGATGAAAAATGGTCACCGTTCAGTGCTGGCGAACGCCTGTCATAGTAGTTTACTACATTATACAGATAGTTCTGTGTTTGTGACGATACGTCATCTTTACGACGCGCATTCGTGGGAATCAATTTTAAGATCAGTGCCAAGTGATTTATGTTACGATTCCGTATCCACATTTCAGCTATCCTTATGTATCCATCATTAACACTTCTTTTAGTACTCAACAGCATCACATCTGGTGGTGCTACCGTCAATGATGCCTTCTTCCACGGCTCGATACCTACTCTTGCCTTTGGAGGCGTCGGCGACAGTGGAACTGGTAGTTATCGAGGCCAGCAATCCTTCCACGCCTTCACTCATCGTCGTTCCGTTGCCACAACTCCTAGCTGGATCGAAAAAATGCTCAATGTCCGCTATCCACCATATACCAATGCCAAACTCGTCCAGTTCCGCAAAACCAGTACGAAGAAACCAAATTTCGACAGGGAAGGCAATGAGGTTAGAGGTTTAGGTTACTGGTTGGGTTTTGTGACGAGCCTTGGTGGTGAAAGCATTAAGGGAGTGCTTCTTAGGTGGGCAATTCTCGCTTTCGTTGCGTATGGATCCAAGAGGGTTTGGGATGCAAAATTTGGTAGCGGGTTACCTTCCTTTTTGAGGTGAAGGCTTGATTAATTATTTTTGAGGATATTTTCTTTTGATACACCGAGGGAATACAGAACCCAGCTATGAATAATAGTACTAGAAGACTTTCGTTTCCCTTTACGTTTTGTTTTTACCCTTTTGTACTATCATTATGCTCAACTACAAGCAAATCCAATTTCATATTGCCATTAATCAGTCCGCAAATACACATGCATATATCCATACATACAAAACATCACACTAACTCACCCCCAGCACCCCAAAGATTAAAAAAGTAATGTGATCTCCACCCAGCATCAATAGAAACACATTGCATTTGTTGCATATCTCAATCTCTTGGGAATTCTTGGTATTACGTGTAAACGGCACAATGCAGCGGGACAGAGAGCCCAGAGAGGAAAAGATAGAGGTTTTGTTGCATGTCGGGATTTCTTGGGGGTTGTTTCCTTTTTCTTTGTTGTCGACTCGGCGGGTGATTTTTGCTGGGATTTTTTCTTCTCTTTTTTTGATAGCATGGCTTGGTGCCAAGGGGTCTTATCGCCAAGATGGGTGGTTGTTTCTGGGCAGGGCGTCGTGCTGGGTTTGTTTGACTCGTGTTTGTTTGGCTTGAACATTCTTTTTTTGATTTTATTTTTATCTTATCTTTACTAATCTTTTGGCTTTTTGTCTTCGACCACGGGGTCAGATGTATGGTTATTGTTAATGTTAATGTTTAATTTTGTTTGGTATATGTTAAATATCGAGAAAATCATGTTGAGGTTCTGGAAGTCTATTTTTATATTTTAACCTTATTATATGAGGTTAACCTTATTATTAACCAATTCGACAATTCCCACTGCCGATTCCAAAATCCAAATTCAAGGATGGAGCTAGGGAAGAAGCTAAGAAGAAGGAATGCAGGTTGAAACATGCGCCCGTGCCAAGAAATCTCGGGATAATGTCAGAGAAACTATCCGTGCCAAGAAATCTAATTTTGCGCAATATTCTATCTAACCCGGCCCGGACTCTTGCATATGTGCTTCCGGCTTGAAGCGAACTTGTCCATGCCCGAGTCATGTTTTGTCGTTCTGTTTTCGTGTCACCGAGTAAGTCGTAGTCTTGTCTATCGGAATTTACGGAGGTCTTTGTATGGGGTATGGACTGGTTGGAAAGTAGGGATGACTCGGAGAGCTTGGGCTTTGCTTTGAGTTTTGAGCATGGGGCTTGGAGCTTGGAGTTGGGGTTGGAGTTGGAGTTGGAATGATAAGGGTTGTGTGTGGGGGCGGATAGGGAGCGGGAGTGCTAGTGCTAGTGTGAGTGGGAGGGAAATAAAGGTTTTGTTGCATGTCGGACGATAAGTATTGGCTGGGCGAGAATGGGCGGTGGCTTTGGTGAGGGGTGAGGAGGTGGAGGTGGTTTGTAAGCTGGGTTCGGGTTTTGAACAAAGGATACTGTGGTGATCTATTATGTTTTTCAGATGAAGGTATGTGGGATTACTGTCATCTTCCCTCTTTTTTTCCCTTTGAGGATGTGTATTTATTCTTTTGTTGTCTTGCCTCGTTCCCCGATGTCGATGGTTGTTCTCTGTAATGTGTGGCGTGTAGGAAATGGTTTTGTTGAGCTATGTATCTTGTTAATATCAGCTTTTGATCAGGAAGTCTTGAGAAAGCGTTTGAGAGATGTATGCATGCTGATAGAGTGCTCTGAGGATATGGACGATAAGTCTTGGGACTTGAGGTGAGAGATGACTTTCGGATAAGGAGTTGGCTGTTGTTTATTAGAGTGACATGTTGTAGCAAGGTGAGGGATTGGCTTTGCGATGCCCTTGTATTGGGACCTACTAGGTAGTGTAATTCTACTTTGATTTGTACTGAATATTCATTCTGCTTCCCTCCTGAAGTTCTTTTGGGATGAAAGAGACACTTCTTTCCTTTCATGTTTTATTAAGTTCGGCTCCTGGTAGTAGAATAAAAAGAATTATATCTTCTTTGCACAACTAGGTTTGTGTATGGCCCCTTTACATGGGCCAGGAAGCAAACGAGAGTTGAGAGGTTGAAAACATCATCCAGTGTGGCAGCCGTCCAAACCAGCAGAGTTGACGTAGTAGTGTTACCAACTGAAATATATACAATAACTCACTTGGATTAGATATTCTAAATCAGTCTGGGTATTACAAATAGGTTCGATGGAAATTTATTCAAAATCCTCATCGTCTGATGCAATTCAAACTATCAAAACCTTCAATTCCCCTCCAAGCAAGAACAACCTCGCATTACGCAGCTACAAACCAAGCATCCGAAGCTGCCAATCCAATCCATTATTTTAACACAAATTGATTAATACCCCAATAACCATAACATCAACAAAACATCTACCCAAACGAACCAATTCCAGCCAGTTCTTCATTACCGCTCGTGAAGAGGAAAACTCTCCATGATTATTCACTCCTCGCCACCAATGTATATCTGAATAACCACACTGCCCTCAACCAATATGACTGGTCTAGCGGAGTAGGAATGAGGTGCCTCCTGGCTAGGTCATATTAAGTTACTGCTTGGTGCCGTTAAAAAGGATATTGGCCACAACCTCATGCGCATGAGAACTTTGGGTAATGGCTTCGGTTATCATTTTGCTGGTTTTGTGTTTATTTGTTCTTGTTGTTTTTGGATTTGTTGTTGGTTGCTTGGTATGGATGGATGAGGTTTTAGGAGCAATCGATTGGTGATATTTGTTTTCTTTTGTGTCTTCACTTCTTGTCGTCATTATTTCTCACTTAAAATTTAAAACGTTCTTCTCTCGTATTCGATGATTTCAATATTAATGCGATGTTCTTATTGAATCATTAATACGTATGTAATTCAGGAAGGAGGGAGGCATATGTGGAGTCAGATTAAATGCATAATACTGAGCTATTGCACAGCTTTGTTATTAGTTTCTTTTTTGATTATTCCAACTTTGTTTTCACATAATCTAAGAAGAAAAGCTTGGATATAAAAACTTCCGCGATTAATTACATTAAAAGCCCTATTGGCTATAACGAACATTTACTACAATCCTCGTTTAACGTGATTTTTGCTTCTGTAGTGACCCTACTAAACATAACCCATTTCAACATTCATAAATCTTAATCATCAAGCTAAATTACTTTGCAAGTATCCTAGAGCCTCCAGAGCTCTATTGATGTTCCGCATCATTTTCCGAAAACAAAATACGTATTCCGTTAACTTACAACTCTGTTGATATACATCCTTTTCATTCAACATTATATTAATACTATCAATGTACAACAGACATTAACCAAGCATTCACAATCACATACAGCACAAAATGCCTGATGTTCCATTACACGAGGCACTTGGTGCAGGATTACGTTGGTTAGGAGGAGGTAAAGGGAAAGCTCTTAAGAATTTGAAAATGGCTCACCTGGAGCCGGACTCAGTTGAGAGTAGGTACGTATTGGTTTCTCTTATTTCCCCTTGATCTAAATGGATAATCAAACATTGATAAATCTTTCTAATTGTTTTACTCCTAATCCATCTAAATGGTTGCTAAAAATTCACTTAGTATGGAATTACACCAGATGGCTCAAGCAATGGGACTTGAGAGTGTCAGTAAAGACGAAAACATCAATAACTATCCGAATAAATCTCGAAGACATCCCGAGAAGGCCAAACATGATGCACCTCCAAAAACATCTATCCCGGTAGGTCCCTCTAGGAGTGGTACAACGATAGATTATAGTAAGACGGATGGGTATCAAAGGTCGATATGGCAAAGAGACGGAGGCTATTCGTCATACTCTGACAAACTACCCGCTCATGATTCTCCTCGGGTAACTATCGGATATGCGGATAATGGCTCTGAGTATCCAAGTGTTGAGTTGGGAATGAGTGGAAAACCTTGGGGTCGGCAGAGTCCTCTTGCACATTCTGCTCCTGAAAATTATGTACGATCGTATAAGACATCTGGAACTTCGCAGGTGGGGACTCTAATAGGTTCTAAGAGGTTTCCTGCTGAGTTACTGACGTCGGCAAATAATCCCCCTGAGAAGGAAACTTGGGTGATTGGAAGTAGATGTGTGAGTAACAATCATCAGCACCAAAATTACCAAGGCCATTTACAATACGATCTACCATCATCGTTTCCAGCAATTTTTGATCCGGTACGAGATGCTGTAGCACGAAATCGTGTAGATTCTGCTATTCATACAAATTCTAAACCAGACGCCCCATCCCGCGCTATTCTCACAAGAAAACCCGTGTCAAAGTCATCTTACCAACAAGCGCCGATAGGAGAGGGAATCGAAAACTCAAATTCTCATCAGAAAGAAGAACGAGCAAAGACTAATCGTCGAAATGAGGAAGAAACCCTTCAAGAACGAAGAGTAAGGAAGCTTAAGGACATTCCACAAGGAAATCAAAAACCACATGATATCTACATCGACGAAGCATGCGCAGCGAAGATTAAAAAAAGAAATGAGGAGGAGATTGTTCGAGAACGAAAAGGGAGGAAACTTAAGGAGAGTCGGAAGGTAAATCAACAAGCCAGTACACAATTACCTCCTTCTTGACCCCAAAAAATACCACTAAGTTTCAACGCACGTCCGAATCACCAACCAACCAATCCCAACACTTTACAATCCAGCACTCCTATTCCCCTCTCTTCTTCCCTACCAACCCCGAATCTCATCCCGCACAACTCCTTTCCCAGCCCCATAAACTCTCCTCCCCATCCTCAAACCCACGCGTTCCGTTCCTCGAGCTCCCACCACAAAGCCACTGCAAATCCTTCCGGCCTCTTAATACCGAGTTCACAATTCCCACCTCACCCCATGGCCATCACACCCACAAACCAGCACACACACCCAACCAAACCAACACTCAAACCCATGCTCTCCACGGCCACCACACCACCAAACACGCAGCACCTCCAGCTCACAACCGGGATAAAAGCAACGCATTTCCCACCCCAGCTCCCCCTAAATTTCCAATCAAGTATCCGGCCGCAAGAGAACTAGACGGTACGAGTATCTATGTAGAGATTAACCATGATTACCATTCGCCTCGGGAACATGTATGTTTACCTGAGATGGATATTGGAGAAACCACCCGGCCCCGAGGAAAATTAGGAGAGCGGATGGCTATGGATGTGGATATGGATATGGATGGTCGATCAGCGAGTACGGCGCGCTCGCGCAGATATGTTTTTGCTGAGAAGACGAATTTGGTGTCGGGTAGTCGTCGGGTTTTGGGACCGGGTTGTGGATTTATTCGGGGAGAAGGAGAGGTACAGACTAGTGATGGTAAGGTTGCAGTTGGTGTTGGAGGGGGGGATTTATATGGGGAGAATATTAATGTATATTCGAATGGAGGGATTGGGAGAGAGTTGGTGGGAACTGGGGATGGGGAGAGAAGAGCACTAGTCAGAGAGGGAAAAAAGGCTCCGGAGATTCATGTGCGGAGTCCTACGCTCGTGCAAAAGGGTGCGGATATTCATATGAATACCGAGAGGAATTGGACGGAGATGAATGAAGAAATCGACCAGTTGCCAGGACCAGAGTTGGGGCCTGGAACTGAACATATGCATATGGATGCAAAGGAACGGAGAAAACATAGACATGCACATAAGCATAGACATAATACCCATAAGAAAGTTAAAGATGCAGTAGTCGACGCAGCGAGATCTATTTAGAGATACAGAGGGTATTTAGCTTGGAGGTGTGGATGGATGGGGTAGGAATGCTCGGGATGAATTATGTTGGATTGTGTTGAAACTTGAAACTTGAAACTTGAAAGGTGTAGGGAGGTTGTGTTTTATTATTTCGAGGATTTGGGTTCAGATTCGAGGATTGGGATTTGGGGAGGGACAGGGTGAGGGTGAGGGTTATGATTATGATTAGGTGATAAATGGGTTTGTACATAACTCATAGAACGAACTTCTGAGAATGTAGAACATTTTTACGAGGGTAGCCGTCTAGATCACGTGGGAGTGCTCTAGGCTCTCGAGGTAGGTTTATAACTAGGCGTCAAGCAGGGACTTAAAGTAATGACAATAATGATATGCTATTCGTAACTAATAGTAGAGTATACTAAATGATTGATCTTGAGCATGAAGCTCTATACAAAGGAAATCCATCTTGATTATATAGACCTTCATGCCTATGGCTAGTCAGGACCGCTGCGCGGTCCTGGACAGCCAGCGTTCCTCAGCGGTCCATAACGTGACTTTAATCACGTTACCTTGGTTTAGTCATGTGACGCGGCATAGAAGATAGCCGTTGTAACAACAATAATTTAAATCCCAATCTGATATATAATCATTTACTTATTTGTTTCTTTAAAATTATATAAAATTTTTTTCATAAAGTGATTAAATATATATTCAATTATCTTTTAGTCAGTTTTATTCTTTCAGATTTTTATAAATAATCATAATTATTTAATTAAAAAAAGAATACCTTTTACATTGGTGAAGGTACACGTACCATTTTGTATGGTCAGTTCCGGCCTGTTTTTTCTCCTACGTAGAGGGTATGTAGATAAGTCTTAGATTGGATTCTCACTTACTTTTTATTTCAAGATGGGAATTTGGAAAGGGGAGTGTCACGATTCACCATTAGGATTGATGGTGTTACGATGGTAGCAAACTGATTAATTAGGAGAGCTTAGGCCTTGTGCAAACACGATCAGATTTCATCGAATTAGTATGTGTTCTTGGTCACCTGAAGATCGTGTATGCACGCACCATCAGAAATCACGTGATAAGGAGCCCTAGGAGCTTCGTGCTCAACTTAGTTATCAATTAGTTTACCTACATTCTATTTGATCTAGTAACGAATTCACTTTTAAGTGAATACCAGTGATAAAGCCTTAACCTATAACTACCAACCGACGAACCTTAGGCAGCCGCTGCCTTTAGTACAGTATCGTTACAGGGAGACGAGATGGAGATCAAGTGAATAAGCAAATAAGCAACCAACCAACCAACCAAGCGAGGAACAAAAAAGGTAATTTTCAAAAAGATATATTGTAAAAAAGATTATCTATCAGTCTAAATATTTTTCCCAACGCTATCATTACAATCATCCATCCAGATATCCGCATGTTCAACTCCAACCCATTAAATCACAACCCATCCAAATCTATCATAATCCATGTTATCCAAAGCCTATGTTCATCAAGTTCAAGTCAAAGTCACACCTCAAATTTATTGAGGAGCGACGATAACACCTCTGTATCTCATCTTGCCATCCTCGAGTTTCTTCATGGCCTCTTGGATACCTTCCTCGCTCATTGGGAATTGCTCAATGATTGGCTTGATCTCGTGGTGGGCAGCGAATGCCAACATATCTCTGTGGACTTGTCTAGCTGCGACCAAAGATCCTTGGATCTTGAACTCGTTCAAGATGATTGGCATGTATGGGATGCTCATATCTTCGAATGAGACGGTCAATGGGTAGATGGTAGCTTGAGGAGCCATGATCTCCATGAATTGATGCCAGTTTGGTTGGAAAGAGGTGGTGACGATCAAGTGATCAATTGGAGCTGTGACCTTGAGTTCGGAGACACCCTTTGTAGCGACGAATTCAGTGGCACCAAGGGAAAGAGCCTCCTCTTTCTTAGCGTCAGTGGAGGAGAAAACGACGACTTCGCAACCCATCTTAGCGGCGAATTGAATCGCCAAGTGACCAAGTCCTCCAATACCGATGATACCGACACGTTCGCTTGGCTTGACACCACCGTTGAAGGAGCGGAGAGCATTGTAGACAGTGGCACCTCCACACATGAGGGGAGCGGCATATTCGCGGGCAAGGTTGTCAGGGATCTTGAAGAGGAATCCGGCATCCCAGACTGCGTGAGTTCCCATGGATGCTTGGTCCAAGTTGGCCTCACCATACATGACACGACCGGCGCAGAGAGTCTCGTGACCAGTGAGACATTGCTTGCAGTCATTGCAAGAGTTGTGTTGGTAACCCCATCCGACGGAATCACCCTTCTTGATGTTCTTGACAGCAGATCCAACTTGCTGTGAAATTGTTAGTTATTGGTTTTATGAAAAGGATGTTTCCTAGTCAAGTCTAGACGGTAATGAAGATTGATTGATGTTTAATGCATTATGCAAAAGTTCCACTCAAATTCTCCAATCGCGCCAGGAGTAGAAAGAACGGAAGATAAGGAGTGAAAGTACCCACCTCAGCGACACCGGCACCCTCGTGGCCTAGAGCCATATCGGCATGTCTGTAATGCTCATCGGTACCGCAAAGACCCTATTATCTAATGTTAATGATGTGTTCGGAGAATATTCGATGCAGCTGCTGGGATATCCCAATGCTTCGGTTGCATATGCGAGCAACTTTGGGAATAGTGGATTGTGGTACTTGGGATTAAGGTAGAATGGGTCTCTTACCGAGTGAGTGATCTTGACCAAGACTTCATTGGCACCAACCTCTCTGGTGGTGGTAGCCTTAACGATCTTTCCCTCCTTGGAACCCTTGAAGACAGTGAATTGAACCATTTTGATAGATGTGCTGTTTGATGTAAACGGTTTGAAAGGTAGTAGTATTGTTGATTGAGTATTGAGTAGTTGGTAGTTGGTAGTGAGTACCGAAGATGTGAAGATGTGAAGAGTTGATTGTTGATTGAAGTGATGATTGTATTGATGATGTTGATGATAGTGAAGAAGAATATAAAAAGCGAGACCAGACCTGATGTATATATACACCGATCCTCAAGTTGACATCAACCCCGAACCCAGTGAAGATTTGCTGGCATGATGCAAATATTCTCACCTACTCTCGCAAACTCCGAAATCAATGACATGTTCTCGATCCACTCCATAGGGCAAAACTGAATCTAGAATAAATTCCCAAGTAGTCTCCGAAACGACAGGTCTTTCCTAAAATGGAAATAATCCGTTGCCATTTAGCCTTCCATCTTATTCTACGCTGCCAAAAACTTGTCACTTCTGGCTCGAATCCCGCTGATAATCGGATCGAGTGAAAAAAGAATTTGATAGCGGCAGGAGTTTGGAATGTGCCGGAACTCAAAACGGCATCACATCGGTGGGAAAGATGGAGTATCCCAGTACCCTTATCTCAGAAAAGAAACTCTAACTCCGATGAACCAAAACAGGTTATCAGATCTATGGCATTTTTAATTATGTAAGACATGGAAAAGTGCACATTATGTTTCGGGAATGTCAATGATTGGACGACGTGATCTTTCAAACGCCGGAGTACTAGGATTACTAACATTAAAAAGTTATGCTTATTCAGCCTTACCCTCTTTCATAAATTGGAGATTCGGACTTGACATTGACTGTTTCTATCTTTGGGAGCCACTTTCGGCAATAAACTGCTGGTCTGTCATGCATAATCGATACTTGACTGTTTTGGTCAATTGGTATCACGGAGGCTAGCCTGTTGGGAACTGATGATAGGTTGATAGCCGAAAATCTCTTTCCGAAGCCCAAAGTGTCTCCGGAGCTTCAGGAGTTCCAGAACAAGAAAATTTTGAAGGCCGTGTTCATTGTTTCTCTCCATTATTGCCATCAACAAGTAATCACGCCGGCTACTTATTGCCATTCTACCTCGGCTGCTATATCAATCTCCTATTAGAAATTGTATACAATTTTTGTCTTTGATGTTTATTGCATTTCTATCTGTTTCATTAACAGTTGGTTACTTGTTGCCGCCTTACCTCGGCTGCCATATTGTTCTTAAAAAATTGTGTACATTCTTTGTACTTGATGTTCATTGAGTATCAATACTGTTGTCATGTTCCACTTATTAGACTTATGACCCGTTTGCCTACCTCTCCTCCGACATATGCGCTACTTTCACCCTCTTCCTCATCATCTACCTCGACAGCAGCTTCATAGGCTTTCATGACCATTTCTTCATCAACCCTCAATCCTTCTTCCACCAACAATTGAATGACCCCCTTTATTCTTGCAATTTCCCTCCTAGTTTCTGGAGTAATGTCATCGTTTTGACTTGAATACGCCGCGCTGCTAACACTCTCCTCGATCCTTGTAATAGAAGTTTCTCCATCCTTCACTTCGACATTTTTGCATATCCAGATAAATCCATTGACTCCCAAAATGACATCTACCTTCCCACCGTTGTGTACCGTATCGATAGTCCAGACTTGTCTTCTGGCGCGAACCACACCTCCACCACCACCAGTTCCACTAACAGCCATGAAAACACCATTCCTTAGTTTCCCATATTTCAAACTTCTCGTGTGCAAACTAGCACTACCATCCTGATATAATTGTTGGACTTCGGCAACCAGTAAATCCCCTTCGGAAAAGAATGTTCGTATTTGAAGTTCATCAGTTTCCGTTCTCTTTCTTTGAATTCCTCCTGGAAGATTGATCGCAGATAGTGGTAAATTTGCAAGAACAGGAGCTCCAATATCAACACGCCACCTCTTGCTTTGTACTTCTATAATTCGTCCGACAACAAGATCACCAATTTCTGGCGTATAGCGGGCGCGTAATGGTCGTACTGAGAGAAGTTTGTTCGTTTTCTGAACCGTACCTGCGACAGTTCCTATAATTTCAGTACTTCCAGGAGCTACATATGTGCCATGACCTCTAGAAGTATTGTTAGCTATGACTGTTGCTAGGGAATTTGTAGATTAAAGGAGTTATACCTCATCCATTGAGGGTCATCCGTGATTATTTCACCAGGTGTAACAATGTCTTGATGCTTTGCCCGTTTGGCAGGTCGCATATCAAGATCCCCTTCCAAATCAACACCTCCATCATCAGATTGATCAGAGACATCTTCTGTATGATGAGGAATGGCGGCGGAAGTCGGTGCAATAATTGTAATTGCCATGATGTAAATAGACAAGTACAATTTTTTTGACACGAGGCTGTGAATATTGATGCGGAACCAAATGACCCTCCAAACAGATCCAAGCTTCACAATAATCTACTCGTAAACATTTTTCTTAGCGCGAGGCCTCGCAAAGCCAAGGCTGAAAGTCTTGATTTGAGAAGGCTTGGCGCACGGTCAAATGGTAAATCTCCAATCAGGACTTATCGTTTTCAGTGGTTCCAAGAGGGAAACCACTTCTTTTTAATGGAGGATTGACAATTACATCATCAACCAGCATATCTCAGAGCATCCGATACCTGATGCGATTTGATCACGATAGAGAAATGTTACCTTTTCGTAATTATCAAGCACATTCTTTTCTTTCCACTTCTTATCACAGACAATTCAGAACAACACCATCAATCATTTAAAGTTTATAAAACCTTAAACTTTGCAATTCTTTTCATTCGTTCATTGCTTTTTCCGAGATTGCCGTGAAGAGGTCACAAAAACATAGGTATCTGCCCCATGGCGAGCGCATGAACTATTTCTATCTATTAAACATGCCGGAGTTCAATGCATTCAAAGATGAAGAGATCAAAGAGGCCGAACATCGTAACCATTTAGACCATCTAGGACATCACGATGGAGGATCAAATACACAATTAGAGAATGAAGGAATGCAGAATGCACAAGATGTGCTGGACACCAACACGCCACTTCAGCCGCCGGAATCATCAACGCACAATCTCCATACACCAAGTGAAAATTCATCACCTTCACAAACATTCGGGATAAGAGAACCATTACCTCCTTTACACACACCACATCGAAGGAGGAAAACGATATTATGGGTTGGACTTATCCTCGTGACGCTTGACCTTGCTTGCCTTCCAATCACATATTACTATGCATTGAGTTTTGGCACAGGGCTAAAGTTACAAGATAGTAAGCCCTTATTCGTTATTTCCACTCATCTTTTCACCAGTTTAATCATAACACTTAGTCTTCGCTATTATAACAAGTGTATATGGAATGATTAGTTTCTCCCATTACGCTTTTCGATCGCTGAAACTCTTTCGCGCAAAAACGGCGCCAAGATGGAGACCAGTAGGATGGACTAAATGGGGAATGGTAAGCTTTTGGAGTCAATCAATGGTTTGAATTTGTCGCTAATAAACCCTTCAGCTTGAATTCCTCCATATCAACTTCATGATTGCCATTACCTTCGTAGAAATAGAACTAATTATAGGAACCATTCCGCACCATCCATGGGTGCGCTTATGCGCTATGCCTTCCCCTACGATATGCTACTGGTTCGGATTCATGTTTTTATACTCTGCGATTCAAACGATGCGAAAAAAGACACTACCGTTCAACATGTCGTCGACAGAGAAGGGAACAACTTGGCGACCTGCAATATTAGCCATCATCGAAGATGCCGGCGGAGTAGAAGGTCAAGGGGGAGTCGTATATCGAAGCAATGTAATGAGGAGATACGAAGTCAGTCCGATATTCCGACGGATGATGATGGTCCTAACCTGGTTTTGGGGCATTGGTCTCGTATGCATTGCCATCATTTCAACAGTCATCATAATGACGCTACCCGAGAATATCGGGTTCGGAGTCGGGTGGGGATTGCCATATGTTTTCGGTTTCGTTTGGGTTTGCCTCACGATGATATTTGTGAAGTCGCAATTGCGAAAGGAAAAGAGTCATTGGGAGACGAAAGCTTCTAGTGAGGGGCAGGCGGTTGCGGAATATGCTTGAGCGAGCGAGAAACATTTGTATAGTTATTGTTAGATACCATCATGCATTCATAGAACACATTTTTTCCAGGCACCTTTCATCCTCTCATCCATCCTTCATCTGTCCTGTAGTATCGTCTCACTCGAGTGAAGGGAATGTCCCAAGCTCCCAAACGCCAACCTTTATTCACGAGATTCTCGTCCCATAACCCAGACAACCTAATTCTTCAATCTCCAAAGTCCCATGCCAACAAGCGTCAATGCAATACCAGTAATACCAGTTTGCCGACTCTTCATGCCAAACATGGATTTGCTCTTGAGGATTTTCGCTTCTTGAGCTTTTAGTTGGGATTGCCCGGAAAAGTAACTGTAGATACCTAGGCCGATGAATGCCGTGGATCCTGTTGGAGGGGTTTAGAACGTTGTTTGTGTGTTTTTGGGGATAGGTACGTAAAATCATGGGCGCTGTGAGACAAGAGAGAGGGTATATGAGAGGAATTGCAGGGAATTAGAGAGGTGAAAGGCGGAGGAGGGAATTAGAAGGAACTTGAGGAATTGGAGGGGTAGCAGAGGAAATCATACCGGTAAGTCGACATGGTAAACAATCATCTTTCCATTGCGCCTCGTCTTTTTTCAGCACGTCGGTGAGTTTTTCCTGTCGATCGAGGGAGTGTATAGTATTTGGTGCCATTCTGAATTCTGGGAGTTGTGTGTCTTACTCGTATATTTATTCGAAGCTTGTTTATAGCTGGGAATTCCGCACTTGAGAATTATAAGCGGCCGCATCATTGTTCCGCTGCGGGTCGCCCCACGAGGAGCATCACAAGCATGCATCCAAATCATTATCCAAGGTATAAGTTCTAAAACAAATGTCTTGATAATATTCAACGGAAAAATGAATGGTGCTATTGAGGCATTGTATATTTATGATGAACATAAGTAAGTAATTCCCTCTGATTTATAGCTTCAATCCTTCCTGGCGCACTGCCTCTCTTACTCTCCATTTTGCTGGCTCCTAGGTTCCTAAGCTCCCATGCTAACCAATGCAGTCGACCTCTTCTACAAAACACCTATACTTCGCGGCCTCTCTCCTCCACACAGCTCCTCCCGCTTTACCTGGCCCATCCTGCACCGCGACCTAGTCTGATATACCTCCCCAACACATCTCAGCCCACTCTTCTTTTCAGCCTCATCCATTCAAACTTGCTATTTTGCCTCACTTCCTCCTCAGAAATCGAACCCCTCCTAGCCCTCGAGTTCTTACATCGAGTCATTGATGTCTTGGAAGAATTTGTGGGTGCGCCATTACTGGCGCAAAAGATAGAAAGTAGCTATGATGTTGTGGCTCAGCTTTTAAATGAGATGTGTGATGCGGGCACAGTTAGCTCAACGGAACCTAATGCTTTAAGAGATATGGTGGAGGTGGAAGGATGGATTGGGAAGCTTCTAGGGGGTATAACTATTCCTGGGTTAGTATATAGACTTCATGAGATACGATTGGAAGTTTAGAAGGAGTACTAAGATCTCTGCAGAAAACCCGGCTTTGCAACTCCCTCCACTTCGGGCATGTCTGGATTATCCTCCACAGGAACACTTGCAGCGAATACACCAGCACTACCTTGGAGAAGAGCAAATGTACGACATACTTCGAATGAATTATATGTGGATTTGGTTGAATCACTCACTGTTACTCTTGCCCCGTCTGGTCGACCATTGGCTGCGTTTGCAAATGGAACTATTGCGTTTACATCAAAGATATCTGGAGTACCGGATCTCCTTCTAAATTTGTCCACGCCGTCTGGTAGACAAAATGTGAGCAGTGTTATGGAATTACCAGTATTTCATCCATGTGTGAGGTTAGCGAGATGGAGAGAAAAGCCAGGGGAACTAAGCTTCGTACCGCCAGATGGACGGTTTGTTTTAGCTGGATATGAAGTCGATTTACTCCCTTCTACGGGTGGAAAATCTGGTACTACAAATTCATCTCATCTAAAATTACCTGTCAATATCGAAGTTAAAACTAGTCTTGGTCCAACCGGGTCTGATTTCGAGGTTCGACTATTCATTGTCAAGGTTTCTGGTCAGGGTAATTCCCCTTTATCCTCGGGTTCGAATTCAAGAGGAAATAGCAATGCCGTAGCACATTTGAGCCGGGCCGCGTCACAATTCAGCGGGGGTCTTAGTGGCAATATTGGTGGCAGTAGTGGTAATAGCACATCACCCATCATCGAAGACTTAGTAGTTACAGTACCATTACCAGCTGACGTACGGAATTTATCGGAGATTAAAGCGAGTAGAGGCGACACAACATATAATCCAGGTGAAAAGAATCTAGAATGGCATATACCAGCCAGAGATGCGATGGCAGGTGGAGCAACCTTACGATGTACAGTCGTGGGACCATTATCAAGCGAAGAAGAGTACGATGGGAATGGTTTCAGACTCGATGGGGAATATGATTATGACACAGAAACATATCAAAGCGCTCCAGAGAAAACGAAGGTGGAGACTACCTCAAATAATGAAAGCAAAGATGCAAGAAAAGTAGCGCAGAATAAAATCCTAATGCCTAGTTCAGCAGCAGTTAGCTTTTCAGTTAAAGGGTGGCTGGCTAGTGGGATCAAAGTGGAGAGTCTAACGATTGATACGAGGAAGAGTAGAGGATTGGGAGAGGGCATTAAACCTTATAAAGGGGTGAAGTATTTGACTATTAGTAGGGGTGGTATTGAGGTTAGGTGTTAAGTAATGTTAAGCATTTCGGTCCGGATAAGGCGGATTTAGGCGTCTTGGGCGAGGGAAGGTATGCATATTTATAGAAATGAAGGAATGGAGAGAGAAACCACTCCTGAGAATTGAAATTCAATTAAAGGGATTCATGAACGCTACCAGAGTTGTGTTACTAAAGTAGAAACTTAGTAGTTCTACAAACTACCAATTCCGAATATCCAGGCCAGATCAAAAACAAAAACAAAACAATAAGAACAACATATCCCCCTCCCTTCCTTCCCCAATCCTAGCTAACAGACCCCCTCAATATCACCCCCTCTTCCCCATCCTCATCTCCTCCTCACTCATCGGTACATAACCCTCTAAAATCGTCCGCTCCATATTCCCTATACATCTCTTTTCTCTTCTCTCACCCCTCTCAACCTCCTTTGCACGTATCTCTTCCGCGTTCATCGGTACATAGCCTTCGAGAATCGTTCGTTCCATGTTTCCTATGCATTTTTTGGGTTGAGGGTGAGGTTCAGGTTGAGGAGATGGATTGAGATTGAGGTTTTGGTGGGTTAGTTTTGCTGGTTTTGCTGGGGCTGGTTTTGCTGCTGCTTTATTTTGTGGTTGTGCGGGGATGAGGGGGGAGAGGAGAGCGGCGTCTTTGTTGTTGTTATTGTTGTTAGGGGAAGGTGGGCTTGGGTTTGGGTTTGGGTTTTGTATTTGTATTTGTACTTGTTTCTGAGCAAGTAAAGCCGCTACTTTCATAGCAGCAGGCGTATAATTAGCAGGTGCATTTGCGCGGATCCGAGCAGCGTCTAACTTAGCCGCTTCAGCTTGTTTGCGCAGACGCTCTTGGTGTTTTTTCTCTTCGTCTGCTTTATAACAGACTGCTTTTTCTGCTTCGGCTTTGATAGCTTGGGCTTTAACGCGTTGTTTTTCGAGAGCTAGACGTTCTGTTTCTGCTCTTTTGCGTGCTTGTTCTTTCTCTCTCTGCTTCTCTGCTTCTTTCTCTAATTCTCGTCTAACTTTCTCAAACTCGAGTGCTCTACGTTGCATCTCTAAATGTCGTTGCGCTTCGATCCGTCGTTGGTTTTCTCGCGCTAATCGTTCTTCTTCTTCTTTCTTTCGAGAAATTTCTCTTGCCTGTTCTTGTTCTTGTTCTTTTTCCCGTTTGATTTTTTCAAGACGAATGGTTTCGGCTTGAAGAAGTGCTGCCTTTTGCTGTGCTAGACGCGCTTCTTCCTTCTGTCTCTTGATACGGTGAGCGATAGCTTGGTGCTGGGTATCTAGCTCAACTTGCTTGAGATGAGCGGGGTGTTCTTCTTTGGCTTTAAGAGTAAGTTCTAGGTGGTGGTTATTTTTCCGTTGTTTTTCTTTTTCTTTCTCCAATGCTAATTTCTCTTTTACAGCACGATCATTTTCCTCTTTTTCCCTTTTCACTCCCTGGGCTTCGAGGGCTTGGACTCGGAGAGCTTGTTTATTTGTCTCTTGTTGTGCTCTTTCGCGTTCTTCCCGAGCTCGTTTGGCTATTTGTTGTTGTTTTGCTTCGCAGAGGCGGAGTTCTTCTCCTTCTTTCCCGAGGCGTTTTGAATCAGTATCTTTTAGCTCTTTTACTGCCGGAGAAGGTGATGGTGATGGTAACGGTACTGGTTTTGCTGGAGTATTGTCTAAACGAGGAGGAGAGTCTCGAGCTTCTTTCTCCCTATGATTATTCCTAGGCTCAGGCACCCGTAGAGCAGATTCTTGATAATCAGATCGAACTAGCTTCTCCCCGGAAATGCTATCTCGTTCTTTACCATCCGTTTCCTCTCCCACGGTACTGCGTCTTACTCTTCTCCTCCTATGTGGCTCATCCCCGCCATAACGATCAATCCTACCTCCTTTCTCCCTCCCCTTCTCATCACCCTTAGGATATAGAATACCTTTCCCCACAACTCCGCTCCTAGTTCCAACTCCACCTCCGCTTTCACCACCAGCAACCTTCTGTCCCAACGCCATAATTTTGCTCCCAATACTCTGCCGGCTTTTCTGCAGAATTCCTCGTTTTTCTTCTTTCTCACCTCTCTCATCCTTTCCATCCCTTTTTCCCGCCGCTCTCGCTCTACCTCGTCTTCTCCATTCCTCAGTATCAGATTCAGTCTCGTGATTAGGAAGATTATTTAATCCCCTTTCTTTTTCTCTTTCCCTCCGTATTTTACGGCGCACTTCATGACGTGCTAGTTTCTGTGCTTCTGTTTTGTTTTCTCGAGGTTTTCTTTTCGGTTCTAGGGATGAGGTTGGGGCTTGGGTTTTAGGGGTTTCCGGGGGAGGGGGTTGGTTTGGTGAGGGTTGTGGTGGCATGGTGGGGTTTGAAGTTTGAGGTTTGAAGTTTGAGGGTTAGAGTGGTGGGTTGGATGGAGATGCGGGGTAGAGGATGAGGATTCAGAGGGGAAGAATAACGTGAAAGTGAGTTGTAAGAGATGTGAAAGATGGTGTAATTTTCCTATTCCAGGAATTTGTAGATGGGTAGATAGATAAAATACATAAAATAGCAGATATGAAATACCCAACAAGAGATATTCTCACCAGGAGAAACCTAATGGGGGAAGAACAAAAGCACCTAATGTATTTGTTGCATACGTAGGTAGCTGTAGATATCAATAGAAGTAAACCAAATTTATAACCCCCCCTACCCCCCAAAAATCAAACCTTTTATATGGATGGGTATAGAAGCTCTGGATCTACTAGATATCTGAATCTGAGGATCTGGGGGTAATGGTGCATTTTTTGATTGTTAATGTTGTTGTTAATGGGAATGTTAATGCGAATAGGTGAATAGGTGAATACCTAAGGAACAGTTGGTGCAGACGGAAGGAACTGTTATTGTGTCGTATCGTATCGTATTGTATTATGCTTTTGAATGTTCTTAAGCTTTGGTACCTACCTAATGGTTCCTAATAAGATATTGCGTTTGTAAGATTAATTACCTAGGTAGGTAGTTTATGAATGTGATGTGATGTGAAGTGATGTGAGTAACTTGATATATTAGGTACCTAGTAGGTATAAGATCTTATAAGTGACATAACTAATACTTCTTAGCAATTAATGAAGGTGAGCTGATGTTTAGATATTGTATTTTTTCTATTCAATCTTGAGTACTTGAGTACTTGAGTACTTAGGTGTAAAGTTAGGTAGGTAGTTGGTGATATTATATATGCATGGTGTGTATGGTTATTGGGTATTGGGTATTATAGGGTTAGTTATTCGTAGTATTGGGGGAAATGAGATGTGTGTGGTTGTGGTTGGGAACAAAACGAAATGAGATGAAATGAAATCTATTCTGTGTTCTATATCTATCTATTGTGGTATTTGTATCCTTGGTATCCGAAATCCGTAAATATGCTTTATATCTTCTAGCGGCTCCTTCTATTTCTCCTGCCCTTTTATTTTCTTAATTACCTATCCACCTTATATCTTTCTTGAAATATATAAAATCCAGTTATGTATTTATGCATCCATCTTTTTGCCGCCTCATTATCTCGCTAGAAGGTACTATTAAATCAAAGCATCATGCAACAACTTTCCCCTTCCACTCCCAAGTCATTTCGTCGATGAAACCATATCTTCCAAATATCCACAAACCCTCCACAAATCCATAATTTCTCCCATTAAAATTAACACTCACTATCCCCTTTTTCCCACAGCTCTTCAATGTCAACCATTCCCCTAATAAGTACCTCTAAATTCCCTCTAGCTCCTTTCTCCCCTTTGTCACAATTCTCCAATACTTCCCACACAGCTAACCATTCTCTCTCACTCATTTCCCATCCCTGAAGTTTTATCAGTTATTTTAAGGTTCTACAAGCTAAGAAATCTTCAGGTAGGATTTCATGCGCGAGTGAGGGGATGAAAACTGCGCCTTTGAGACGAAGGTCTTTTGGGAGTGGATGGAGGGGAGAGTAGTATGTTGGTTCTGGATCGGATTTGCTGAATACTTTTGCAGGTTTTATGGGTGGTAGATCTGTTGGTTCTGAAGATGGTATTGGGGGTGTAGGTTCTGGGGTTGGGAGGGTGGAAGAGTGTCGTATTTATAGAAGAGGGGAATGTAGGATAGTTTGTATGGTTTTTGAGCAAGGGAGGGTGGAGGAGGAGGAGAAGGAGAAGGTTTATGAAGACGAGGAGAGCGCCAAATAGGAGGAGGTGGCGGTGGCTGTCTCGTGGGTGCCGCTGACTGCGGTTTATCGTTTATCTCCGTGTCTGAGGGAGGTTCAGCTTGTAAACGATCTGAAAAATCAGCTGGAGGTCGATGCGCGTTTAGTGAGTGTGCTGGGGATGGCGGCTCGATTCTAACATGAGGAGGAGGAGGCGGAGGTGGGAGAGGCGAGTGTAATGGGTGGTGTTTAGATTCTGAAGGTGTGGCTTTTCGACTCGCTGCTTGTAAATAGTCTGACTCCATTGGAGATTGTTTTGTGAGTTGTGGTGAATTGTAGTTGGGAGTATGTATTGATCGAGAAGGGGGATATTTCGGAGGAGGCGGTGATGCGTTTGTAAAATAAGGATTTAATGATTGCAGAGTAGAAGGTGATCGAGACGATGGCGGAGATGGTGATGGGGGAGAAAAGTAGGGATTTAATGATTGGAGGAGCCTAGATGGTGGTGCTGTGTTGAGAAGGGAGAATCTGATGGTGGAAGAGTAGACGATGGTTTAACTATTGATTTAGAAGCTGCAATCGGAGGTCGTGAAGAGAAATGTTTCTTAATCAATAAGTCCGATAACGATTGTACCTTTGAAGTTGATGGCGCATGAGACAGTGGAGGATCTTTGAATAAAGACTTAAGCTCAGTTAAAGGAAGCGAGGTTTAAGGCGCAAAATTTGATGCTGAGCTAAATGAAGGAGTTCTCTGAGTTGAAGGAAATAATGTTTGAGAGGTGTGCAGTGAGGTTGAGCTAATTGAAGGTGTCTGCTCAGCACGGGGACCAAACAATGATTGATATGAATCTCTAGGTGGAGTTGTTGCAGCACGAAAAGGATTTAACGACCCACGAGCCGACGTTGGAGGTAAGGATTTAGATATTGGTCTAGTTCCCGGAGGTTGAATATACACGGTGTTCCGTACTGCAGGTAAAGGGTCTTTGCTTGAATTTGACGACAGATCATTATTTCCACGCAATTCGCTTGAGAAACCTCCTTTTGTGCGATGAGATTCCCAAGAGAATCGTATACTGGCTTAAATGATTTTTCTTGTCCCGTATATATATCGAAAGGTGGCGGATATTTTAAAGTTGGTTTCAAATGCTTGGGCGGTGGAAGTTCTCCAAGAGAACCTGTTTGAGGAAAAGCATATTTAGTAGCATTTTGGACCAAAGTATCGTGGAAATGTATAGCTTTACTTCCTTGTCCTAATCCACCTGACATCGAATAACCTTGAGGTCCCGAAAATTTTGAAGTTGATGGGATGTGAAAAGGTGTTTGTGGAGGTGACACAACATCAATTTCATCAGCAAATCTAACCTTTCGCTTCTTAGTTACCGGGCCAAGTTGAAGAAGTAAATTTGATTGTTCCATGTCTTCATCTGGGTCTGATAAACCTAGTGCACTTTTGACACGTTCCGATCTCTTGGTTTTCTGCTCATCATCACGCCCAATCATAGAGGATGCATCCTCATTTTCCTGCTTAAGCCCCTTGTGAAGGGTAAGATCCAGAGTCCACACAACAGCATTTACCGTTGCTTCATCCCCAATCTGACAACTTTCCAACGTCTCGTCACCTGTTAATTCTCTACCTGCGTAAGAAAACGCACATTCATAATCACGATGAGGGATGATGTTTCTATCAAACACTGAAATTATGAATGTTTCTTTGACAAATGATATGCGAGAACTTGGACTGAGATTTAAGAGCGTATGTGTATCGGTAGTGGTCGATATATAGAGAGTTTTGCATGGCCTATAAGTTTCAGCTAGGAGACTTGAGTCGTCGTCATGACCTCCTTGGAAATCATTACTTTGGAATGTGTTGTATGTCATGTTTTTGAAATTATATTCGTTGAAAATTTCCATGACAGGAGTGGTATCCAGAAGAGCGCGCGAGAAATATTGTTTGGCTATTTGGATGGTAAGAATAGCCTTTGTTTGAAGAGAAATCTAAATTAAGAAGTTGGAGAATGCTTTGCATGTTTTTAGCTTGGATCATCCCTTTGACTCATCTCTTTGTCTTATGAAAGACTTCAAGGCCTTAATATATATTGACAATAGCTAGGTATTTATATCTTCCAATTAGAACCGAGAAAAGATTATGAATATTGACCGAGGTCAGGACTGGTGTTCCTTAAATGCATCTTTGAATGAACTAAAATAATAATAATATGACTAGAAGAACAATCAGCCCATTAATAGGATTTCCAGTAGCCTAAACTGCAATGTAGAGCGGAAGTCAAGAAACTGCAAAAAGCCATGTGAAATCTCAATAGTCTAAGCATAGTCATATTCTGGGGTTGTTTATGATTCTATATAGATTCAATATTACCAATGTGAAGATCAAGACCTTCTATTATTCACGTACGGTTTGTACGATTGATGTAGTTCTGAATAGGATCAACTTAGATATGTTCTCATGTCACATTTGTATGATATGTAAAGATTCAGAAATAACAATGAAATATTAGACAATAGTGAGTTCTCAACCATACCATGATTTGAATTGAGAACATCCAAAGGGAATGGGGATCAGGATTCATTAAATCCAGTTGAATTGTCATCAATAGTACGGGAGACAGCTGGCTTAGTATGATCTCATTGGGTCAAACCTAGGGAACTCAGAGATCCCGTGATATGTACTGGACAGGACAGACCAATCTTAAATAAACGAATTCAAAGTGCAAAGTGCTCAAATGCTTCACCTTCCGGTCAACTCTCGGACACTACTCCAACAAAAATTTTTATACACAAGCAAAATGGTCCGGAAAGAAGAGAAATGAATCATTGGTGAGATGTTAGACATCCGGAAAGAACTCAGAACAGTCCATCGGGACAGACGCAAGAATATAGGAAAACTTGTTGATGGTAAATGGGTTTGGGGTAAGTGGCATAAACTTTCAGCACGCACGGGATTCACTTCTAGCTCCTCTATCAAATATCAACAAAGTAACGCACCATCCTCCCCCACACAAAATTCAGTTATTTCTAATGAACTTACAACTGAGCTCACAACCAACCTCGAGAATATTGTGATTTCTGGTCAGCAGCAAGACAGTATTCCCCTTGATTTATCAATCTTAATCATGGGTAAAAAACGTCATCAACGTGGAAATCGAAGCATCTCAAGTGGAGGTCCTTCATCAACAGGAACACCGCGACCAAATCCTCCACCGAGCTTCCTCAATTCTATTGATACACTTGTCGCAACACCAAGTTTCCTTGATTCTGTCCCATCACCTTTTCAAGCTGCTGTTACTTCTCCTCCTGTACAAGCTCTCAGGGATGTCAACGTTCTTGATTTTCCTACTACTGAACGCGTTGAAGATAGCCCATTTATGTATTCACCAAAACTATCATCAGATGGAGAGGGAATGGTTGAGAAGCCTAAGCCAAGCAGCATTGTTGATAAACCAGCTGGAGACAAGTCATCCAGTCTCGTAGTTGACAAGGAAGCTGATGAAGCAAGAACTCTCCAGAATATTAGGTATTCGGAGTGGAATATGGAACCTGAGCCTCAACTCTCTGCCCAAGAAACCCGAACTTTTACCAAAAACGTTCAGCCTCGTCCTAAAGAAGCTCAATATTACCTCAAAGGTCGTCTTGGCAAAGGTGCACTTTGTATTAACACTAACTTCCCACCAGATAAAAAAGTCCCTGGAGCAACCACACGAAAAAATAATATCGAGTATTCTCATTCGAGCCAAGTCAAAAAAGACACTTCAGCCATTACAAAGCCCACCTCGAATGTCAATTCACATTCCGGACAACCACAAAAGCTACAGTCTTTACCTTTCAAGTCAAATAATCAAATGCCAGAAAGGTCTCGTCGTCAAAAATACGAGACAATCAAGGTTGATACATTGCCAAAGGAGCTTCAAGAACATGGTGCTCCAGTCCTCCACTTAAGTACCCCACCTGCCATAAAGGCCTACAGAGAAAGATATTTACCTTCAATTCAAACTGGTTCTCCACCCTCTAATAAATTGAAGACAACTGGTGGATCAGCATTGGAATTGTCAGCGCCAAAAATGGGAACTGCTCTATTGACTTTATCGCCAAAGAGATTATTCTCAGCACAACCCACTGACCCGGTACCAGCAGAAGCAAATAATGGACTTATGCTCCGAACAAACCATCCATCCGTTACCGACCCTGGAAAATATGGATCATTCCAGACACCAGGTGCCGTGCCATACAACTTGACCCCTTCTCCTGCTGGTAGCGTGCAAGAAAAAGATTACTACAAGCCTTATCATGGTCGTTCACCATCCCGCTTCGACAGCGGTGTTAATATCGCTGATTCTCCTCACATTTCGGTAAATAAGGCAGCTCCAACTTCAATAACTAAAAGCATTTCTCCAGTATCTAGAGCTTACAGTGTTGATACGGCAACTCTAGCCGACGAAGAAATGAAAAACACAGGCAACCAGGCACACAACTCAACCATCAACAACCACGCGACTTCTGCAATCCTCGGAGCTCGAAATCCCGACACGCACGCTGCAGCTAACGGGGGGATGAGGGAAATAGTTGATTTGACTGAGGAGTCACCCGTGATAAATAGTGGAGCTTCTCCAGCCTTAAGCAGTCCCGATGCACAAAGCCAGACCGACGAAGGCATGCCGGATGTACTTGAGGTGAAAGAACAGATCAGGAACTCAATTAACTCAATTGGAAAAACCTCGGATATGGTAACCTATACGAATTCGCTAATCCCCAGAGCTCGCGGCTCCAATTCTCATGTTAGAATTCCATCTTCCAATTTCTGCGAGGGCCATCTCCCGTCGCAGATCGGCTCAGTTCCAGAGCGGGCGCGAGATTTAACATATTCCTCAGACTCAGACTCAGAACCAGAGCCAGAGCCAGGATCTGAGGCTGAGGGTGAGCCTGAAGCTGGAGTTTTGCTGGATGGAAGCAGGGTCGAACAGCGGCAAATAATAGATTTGACGTTGTCTCCAACGCCCATGTCGAAGCTCGACGGTTCGCCAGAGTATGACCACCCGGTCTGTCTTGAGCAAATTGTCGATGAGGACACTGGCGCCAATCTTGCTGGAAGAGACGGATTCATCGCACAGGGCCATCATTTCCACAATCGTGATGGACGCGCCCCCTCTCCAGAACATTTAGACTCCATGTCAAGCGGAAGAATCCCTGCGCAAAATATGTGCGACTCATCTGAGGAGATCAGTTCTCCGACCGAGAACCAATCCGGCGACTCTCTAGATCAATTTGAAGTAGCTACACCACTAGAGCAAAACAGATCGAATGCCAGATCTCCACACGGCAAATCTCTAGAAGATAACGATGCTCATGATGAGAGAAGCCCTGTACCATCGAAACCATCTGCTGAGGGCGCTACAGTCAATGATATGATCGTATCTATCGAGTCTGACACATCTTTGGAGGTCGAAGCATCTGCCAAAGGAGACGCGATGGAAGTTGATGGATCTGCTGAGGCTGGCCCCTCCTTCGAGATCGCCGCAGCTGCTGAAGGTGATGCTATGGATCTCGACGAACAACTCAGCTCTGATCTCTCCGATGTCCCTAGCGATACTGAGTTGGGCCCTTTCAAGGAAGAAAGTGACAGATTCATGAGTGGAAAAGAGGTACAACAGGCAGTACTTGACGCCCTAACGGTTTCTGTTTTCCCAAAATCACCACCGTCAAGCATGGTCGATGATAAGAAAGCTTTTGAGTTGGCAAAGGGTGGAGCATATTTTACTCTGTCATACGACCTCTTTAGTGCCGTTCCCAAGGAAGTCTACGACCAGATTTGGAAGGATGAACACGTCCGTCCAAAGATTAGCTTGTCGGTTAACCCTCCTAGATGGATTCGTCCTCTTGATCCTACGATCAAACACCCAGCCAAGGCGGATCCTAGCTCTACTGAGATAATGAAGGTTGTACGTGAAATTGAGAAGTTGTTGGTTACCATTTGGACTGCGGTAGAGTCAATTGTTGTTGTATTATATTCTGATATTAGCAGCAAGTATCTACCCTCCTTCTCATATAGAAATCTTGCTAACAATCACAGGGGAGTTTACTGTACACGATCTTGATGAGTATTTTCGTCGCTACCAAGTTCAGATATTTGTTGAATGGACGAGTCTCCACGGCCACCTTCTCACCTTGGCTGACTGGAAGGATCGATATTTTGCAATCAGTAATATCAAGAAGCGAGCTATCCGTAATAATACAAATCCATACGCTCGTTTGTTCACTGCCAAGAACCCAGCCGGCATCCTTTTCTATGGAACTGAAAAATACCTTGAAGCTATGAAAGTCGCACTTGCGGATGCTTATCAGGCCAACGAGTGTGTGATGATGAAAGGCCGAAGATGGAAGCATTTGATCGGGATGCACAAACGTGCTTTGGGTGAGGAATATAGTAATTGTCTTGATGGGTTGAGGAAGTTCAATACTGTTGTTAGGAGAAGAGATTGGAATGTTGAAGGTGCGCCGGTGGCTAAGGTATCCTCTCCTATGGTTGATACAAAGATCCCTGCCAAGGTTGCGTCCAAAGAAGTATCGTGTAAATCGAAGGAGAAGGAGATTGCTGTTGAAGATGACGTCAAAGAGGAGTAAGATTTACGCCTTCCATTGACATGAACTATTTTACTGACATCAAACAGGTCTGGTGGTTTGAGCGATGGCGATCCACCCTACTACGAGGCCTCATCCAAGTCCAAGGGGAGGGAGGTTGCTGTTGAGGATGACGCTGTAGAGAAGTAGGATATCCTTATCTATGGTTATGCAATACCATACTGATATCAAACAGATCCGACGATTTAAGCGACGGTGACCCACCAGATTACTCCGAGGAAAAGGATGACGAGGACGATGAAGACTACGTTGAGAGTCGTTCCCATCATCGCCGGCGTGGTCCCAAATTCTTCGTCCAACCACCCACTCCTCGTAAGAAGCGTACCTCTGCATTTATCGCCCGTTCAACTTCTCGTCACTTTTCATCTGACGATGAGATGGGAGTCAATGGAGGTAGAAGTGCAACCGACACTAACGCAATAGAATCTGGTGATGAATTACCTAGAGGTCGTTCACTTTACCGAGCTGGTTCCGTTCCAGCACTAGGTCCTATTAAGAGTATCCCAAAGGGAGCTAAGCGACTCATGGTTGAAGTCGATAAGAGTTCAAGCCCCAATACGCCTAAGGATTATTTCGAGACACCTTGAAAAATTGTCGATGGATTGTAAGCTAAGGAGGATGAAGCGTTATGAGGTTCCAGAAATCTATTTGTTGTGTGGCTCAGGCTGGTGCGAACATTTGGTAGTGTGTTATGGTATGATAGGATATGCTAGGATGCGAAATGATGTTTGACTAGAGTATCTAAGCTTCTGAAAGCCATAGTTTTTTCATCAACAGGATTTTTGCATCTTTTGTATCTGATAGCGAGTGTCTTGACAATCGAGCTTATTCTCCGCTGTGTACTCAATCCTCCATCAGATAATACTTTTCTGACTCCGGATCGTTGATTGTGAGCATGTACATAGGACGAATAGAATGCTATTTCAAATCTGGTGACTCTCGTTCGATATGTGAAGGAATCGAATCCAAATCTTTGCTTGAAATATCATAGAGCATATCATACACAACACAAAGCCAGCCCATATGGGCGACTGAGGGAATAGTACTTGCATTGTATTACATAGTCCCGAATATCCCCTCTAAGCCCAGCCAAAGGCAAAGCAAATCAACTTTTCTATAGCACACTCAGCAAGCATATCATAGCATAGCAGAGAACATCATCTATTTACACTTTTTGATAGTACACCTTGATCTCCCTTTCGCTTAACTATTCATCTTCTTCATTTAAACGGCTCATAGACCTCTCAGAGTACTATTATCTCTTTGATCAATAGGTGTATATCTCTCTTCCAGAGCCTGCTGCACACTCTTATCCAAGTGAGTGGGCCCCTCAAAACGTTCCCTCAAAGCTCTCTCTACATCCGAACTCGCCGTCTTCTGCTCTGTAATTCCTACCGCTGCACCGGCTTTCTGGGCAATATCCTTACCGGCTTCGATACCTCGAGAAACTGCATTACGGACCGATTCGCGTGCTGTATCTACTGTTCCTCCCGCTTTCCTTTCAATTTCAGAATACGAAGGGATTTTAGCTTCGGCCTCTTTTAATTTCTGCGAAGAAGCATCGATGGCCCCCCTTGTCCCAGCAACCGACCTCTCAACCCCCGCCACCGCACCCGTAGCAGCCCTCCTAGCCTCCTCTCTCGCCTCCTCCCTAAAATCCCTCAATTTCTCCCCCGCAACCTCCTCTCCCTTCTCAATCCCCTCTCTCCCCCTCTCCAAACCCAACCCAAGCGCTCTACTAACCGCCCCCTCAATCCCATCTCTTACTCCCTCCCAATCCGTCCTCTGAACCCATCTCACTCCATTTTCAATCTCTGCATTCCAGCGATCCTTCGCCGCTTCAATAAGCGTACTGCGTTCTTCGCGCGCGAGCTCGGCGCGCGTTTTCGGAGGCGGAATCGGCTGTTTTTCTAAGATGGAGGTGAGGATATAGGATTGCTGGTGGAGGTGGAGGGATTGGGAGGCGCGGTTGCGTTGGTGCGCGAGGACGGTTAGGTAGGCTAGGGAGAGGGTTAGAGTTACGCCGCCGGTCTGGGTGCGTGGTGTGTTAGTTATTTAGTCTTTCTTTCTTTCTTTGGTTTGGGTATTCATCATTTGTAGAAAATTATGAGCTGGTAAGCTGTGAGGGGAACATAAACATACAAAACCGGTAGTAAAACCCATATTTGCGTTGAACTGAGTGCGCCGATTGCGCTTTTCAATATGATAATACGACTCTTATTTCCCAGCTCGTACGGAGAGATACAAAATCAATTGGGAAATTAAAAGCTCGAAAGAGCGTTGTGTGATAGAATTACCTAGGATAGAGAGGAGTCGTTTATAAATACCCAATACATACGAGTAGATAAAGAAGGAAAGCCCACCACCAAGAATTTTGACAATGGCGGGCCGAAATCTCCAATCTTTCGGCCTCGCCAAAACTTTTCCGCCTCGTCCATCAACCACCTCTCCTCCCCTCATTCACCATACTATATAACCGCACCTCCTTTCCCATTTCGTAAATCATCACATATACAAAATGGCGGGTGGACGCATGAAATATAGACATCTAGGTCGTACCTCTTCGCATCGACAGGCGCTTCTTAGAAATCTTGTTACGTCGCTCTTTACACATGAATCTATCTCGACTACATATCCGAAAGCGAAGGAAGCGCAGAAATTGGCGGAGCAATTGATTACGTTGGGGAAGAAAAATACGGAGGCTAGTAAGAGGAGGGCGCTGAGTATATTTTTTGTGAGTTTTGATTCTTATTTTATTTTATTTTTGGGAAAAGAGCGGGTTTTGTTTGGAAGGTGAGCTTGGAGAGATAATAGGATATCGATTTTTATATTTCCCTAAACGTAAATTGTAATTGCACATAAAAACCAACTAACCCGCACCCCAGACCCCCCACGAACTCCTCCCCAAACTCTTCGGCCCCCTCCGCGAACGCTACGCTCAACGTCCAGGAGGCTACACCCGCGTTCTGCGCATCGAACCACTCAAACCAGATCAAGCACCTAGCGCCATTCTCGAACTTGTGGATGGACCAAAAGATACGCGCTGGGCGATGACGGCGCGAACAGTCGCACGATTCCGCAGTGAAAAGATCCCGCTGAATGGTATTACGGAGAGGAATGTAGAAAAGGTGACGCAGTTTCGGAAGGGGGGTGAAGAGGCGTTTGAGAAGTTTGTCACGAGGGTGGGACAGTTGGGGCTAGGGAAGAAGATGAATAGGGAGGATGTACCGTTTGATGGAATGGGGGAGAAGGGGGAGTTGGAGGGGAAGAGGAGGAGAGAGAAGAGGTGGGGTGGGTTTATTTAGATCGTTTTGGTGGGGGAATGTATGCATGCATGGATGGAAGGTGGTTTGGCTTGGTAGGCAGGTATTGGGCATGGCTGGGTTATCAATGTCTAAATGGTTTGGGGTGGAGGGGTGTACAAATCATTTTTCTGAGACCATGCGCCATAGCCACGATACATCTATTACCTACTTTAAGCGGTCTCCAAGCAACGATAGACTTATCACCACAGTCCTGGAGTAGATTTAAAGTGGCTGATTGGAGCCAAAGAAAGGGAAATGGTCATGAACAATATCGTTCACAAAGTACCAAATGTATATGTACCGAAGTAAGATTTGCATGGACAAGGCGTTTTTCTATGTCTATATTACATCAACGGATATCAAGACCCAAGAATTAACTAGCTAGAAAGGGTATTATAAGAAATCAAAAGTATCGCCTTTCTCCTTGATCATTTTCCCCACCCTTTCTGTCCCTGCTATTCTTTCCAATTTCATAACATCCCATTTAGAGAATACCACACGTACACTTCCATCTCCAGGTTCTAAATCGCCTTCTCTCACACTTCTACTCAGATATCCTCCGACGATTTCCTTGTAGAAGATAGGGTTGTCGGGTAATCCGTACATGATAACTTTCTTGACACCTCTAATTTGATATCTTCTAAAATGATGGGCTCTTTCTGTATAAAGCAGAATGGTGTGTCGACCACTGTAGAAATGGGATCTTGCTCTCGCAACTTCTTTTGGTGTGGTGTATTCAGAAATACTGCCAAAAGATAAAGTTCTCGTGGTAGCTGAGGTTGAAAAGTAATTTCTCACTCGGACGAAATCGAGATATGAGGGGATGAATAGAAGAGTTCCCGCACTATCCTTACTTCTACGGGTCAAAGTAGGTATTATTGCCGACGTAAAATATTCGAAACGTGAATCTGGGTCTGAGGCGAATGACTGAGAGTCGAGTCGTGAGAAAGTCTGTTTGACCTTCAAACCCAATTCCTGAATAGCTCCTGGATAATTCGAGCTGACTTTAACTTTTCCCGCCCAGTTCTTAGATTGGTTATAAAACATGGTATTGAGTTCTGGTGTATTGAATCCCGCCAAAGCGATAGTTTGACGGAAGTATTTAGCATTGTTATCCAAATACCAACTTCTTACACGACTGAAATCACAACCATGAGCTTCTTTGGGCTGAAGATTGAGATGGTCAAAGATAAATTCAACATGTTCCCAGTTCTGCATAAGAAGTGCATCAGCTTGATCAACTATGACCATCTCAATCGAACTGAGAAAGTCATGGTCTACTTTCTTCGCATCTTCATTTCCTATGGCCATTCTCAGACCAAGAGGACTTGCGAAGATGATGTCAGAATTATAAAACTGTGAGAAATACTTGACAGTCTTTCTTGTGAATTTCAAACCAAGACGGAACATATCATCATCGTTGCCTGCAAAGAGTTCTCGAAAATCTTCTGGTTTATCAGTGGAATATTTCTCCTCTTTATCGACATAGGAATCATTGAATCGTTTTCGGTTCTCTTGCTGATCCGGTTCACATAATGAAGTGATCATGTCAACCATTCTAACGCAAGATTCGCGGGTAGGCAAAAGCATAAGAACCTTAGGTCTCGTGAAACCCTGATCTCGTAGTTCTAAGTCATCGCTGTTATCTTCTCGGGCAAGGCGGGAATTATTTTTAATGACACGATCTCGAGTCCTGGAATCATTAGGTTACGCTTACAGCGAGAAGGGACTGACTTACTTGAACACATGATTTACAGCATGGAGACAAGTTAACCTCCTCAGACTCTCTGCATTAGATGTGTTGCGCTCACAAAACAGTAAATCCTGATAGCCAAATATCAGGGGAGATATAGACTTTTCCAATGTATCGAATGTCGGACATTGCTTCTTCATCACGCCTGCCAACTTTTGCTTCAATTTAAGCTCTTCCGGACTATTGATAATTGATGATTTCGTCTGCTTTGCTTCATCATCACCTGGTACACTCGTAATAGCTCTTCCAATCTTTGCAAGTATTGACTTTTGTATGGCCCACTGTCCGTTTTCCAAATGTTTTAATCTCCTTGATAATATGTTATCATCCGGATTGGCAAAATGAGCTTCGAAAGGATCCGAGTTGTCTTCCTCATCTTCTTCTTCGAGAAGGCCATCTGTTGCAGTTTCGGGGCCCTCTTCCGCTTCCTCAACATGATCTGCATCGTTTGCATCTTGGTCCATGAGGTCAGCCTCTTCGTCTTGCTTTTCCTCTTTGTCAACATTAAGTTTCCTCCGTTTAGCTTGTGGTGCAGAATCAGCAGTAAAACTCTGCATTAAAGCTGCATATGACTTTACAGCTGGTGCTGGTTCCGCATCATCGTCATCGCTAGATTCCTCTTCACTCTCCATAGCTTCATCCTGGCTTGATTCTTCGGATTCCGAATTGCTTTCTTCACCCCTATATGTATGAGCAAATGATTCAATCTGAATAAATGAAATGTACTTACTCTTCCTTTTGCTGTGCTAATCTAGCACTATCAAATACAGGCCTTCCTCTTCCTCTCCCTCTTCCTCCTCTCAGCCCACCCCTTCCTCGTGGGCCACCTCTACTACCTCCTCGGCCTCTAAAACTGCTTCCACCGCCACCACGACCTCCTCTTGAAGTATTTCTCTGTCCAAAAGCCATATTTTTGTTGTGAAATATCAATGTAAGTTGAAATACTCAACGCTCAATGGCTGGTACAAAAAAAAGTTCTGGCGAATCCTTATCTTAGCGTCATCAGGGCTCAGTAAAAAAGTTTTGGATCAAAGATTATCGACTTTGGAATCAATTTTATTGTTAAGAACAATACTAAAAAAACAGCAAAAATCTACAGCTTGCAAATAGCCAAATCCAAAGAACCAACCTTCAAATATCTCAATCCATTCTCTGAGTAGTCAGTTATATATATCACAAATCGAGGGGAAATTCTTCACAACTTTTAACGAAAGCTTATCTTAGCGCGAAATCAGATCCTTGCGTTGCGCCCACACAAAAATCCCACTTGCGCAACTGGTTTGCAATCGACGACGACGAGGACATTCCCATCTCAGACCTGAACACCACACTCGTCCGCCAGACTCGATACCGAAATAATTTTAGCCCAGTATGGCAGTCGGTACACAGTCCTTCCTTCATCTCGCGCGGCCACTAGCTCCCGCTGCCATTGGTGTTCAGCCCACCACCGCACCTTTAAATGTTATAATTCAACCCCAAGTACGATATTTTTCCTGTTCCAAACTCCGTCCTCCAGAGACTAACAAGGATAACAATAGGCCGTATTCTCCATTCTCGATCATGCTATCCGTCGCGATACCAGCGTCACCCAAACCCCACGTGTAATCGGTGCACTCCTTGGAATCCGCGCTGAAGATGGCATGGAGTGTGAAGTGCGCAACTGTTTCGCTATTCCCCACACCGAGACCGAAGACCAAGTTGAAGTTGATGTCGAGTATCAAAAGAACATGCTCGCTTTACAATTGAAGGCCAATCCTCGCGAAGTGCTTTTGGGATGGTACACGACTTCTCTTGAACTCAACAGCTTCAGCGCCTTGATTCAAAACTTCTTCGCTAGTCCCGAAACTGGAACTTTCCCCCACCCCGCTGTTCATTTGACTGTTAGCACCGAGGCTGGAAAGGAGATTGAGGCAAAGGCATATATCAGTGCACCGGTTGGTGTAAATGCTGAGAGGGCGGCTGAGAGCTGTCTTTTCATTCCAGTACCATATGAGATTCGATATGGTGAATCCGAGAAGAGTGGTTTGGAATTGATTTCTGGTGCTAAGGATAGCGAGAGCCGTGCCGCACCAGTAGTTTCTGATATTGAAGGTTTGGAGCGAGCTGTTGACCAAACCCTTGATCTTCTGGAGAGAGTATCCGAATACGTTAGTTCAGTCTTGGACGAAGAAAGAGAGCCATCGAATGCGCTTGGCCAATTCCTCATGAACGCATTGTCCTTGGCACCAAAGGTCGATGCTCAAGACATTGAGCGTGACTTCAACAACCACATCCAAGATGTCTTGGTCGTTTCTTACCTCGCCAACACTATCCGCACTCAAATCGACCTTTCCCAAAGATTGGCCACCGCAACTCTCACCATGGGAGGTTCAGATGTTCTTGCCACATCCGGCAGCGGAGAAGGAGGCGAGAAATCCGAGCAGCGTGGACAAAGAGGCGGCAAGCGTGGAGGAAGAGGAGGTGGCCGAGGAGGCGGACAAACACGAGAGCCCAGGGAGCCAAGAGAGCCAAGAGAGCCCAGGGAACCCGTTGAGTAGTAGACGATGATAAAAATAAAGCCTTTCCATAATTTACAATCTCTGTGCATGTGGATGGAAAAGTATGGCGTTCAGGTAGGCTCTAGGCCGATTCTTATAGAATTTCAAAATTATCGTTTTCATGTCACCATCACACATTCATAGGAGGAGAAAGGAAATAAGCCATAAATTGGTGCATGTGCAAAAACTTCAATGTTCTCTTGTAGTCGAAATAATGGATAACTTGACGCGAATAAGTTCAATGGATTTCAGTTTCTAATCATAGAGCATCAAGGAGTGTGGAAATGAGGATGATTGAGGACAGGATAGCATAGTTAGCGAGGTTTGTGTTTCATTGAGACCCTCTGCATTTGAGTTCAGGGGCACACTAGAATTACAACGTGTTAATTTGACTTATTCATGTTGGTCACTCGTTATTCCCTACGAAGTGCGACGTTAAAATTGAACAGTATAATCAAATGTATTGTATTTGTAATCGTGGGTCTATCAGCCAATATAAACCTGGTACTTAAAATGAGTTCGTTTTGATGCCCATATTTCCCACTAACTCCACCAATGCTACCATACGCCACCGTCTGTTCATCACAGAATTTCCGTAATCCCTCAAAAGACACCTAAACGCCAGTCGGAGGCTTTGGAGGTAAAGTTGCCGGGTTGCCAAAATTTGGGAGGTGACTTCCAACTTGGCCATTGAGCACTGGACCCTGTGGCATTCCTTGTGGCATACCATGAGGCATAGCTTGTGGTAAGCCTTGAGGATGACCCTGCGGCATATTCTGATGCATCATTGGCCTATGTGCCATGTGTGGAGATGCATGATACGAAGGCAAGGAGTTGTTGGATCCTTGTCTCGCCATGCTATATCCCATTCCAGCCCCATACTGTTGTTGAGGAGGAGAGAAGTTGCTGTAAGATAGATGTGGAGATCCTAGATGTGGAGATCCATGGTGTGGAGAGCCGTGGTGAGGAGATCCATGATGAGACATGGGCTGCGGAATCGGAAGACCCTGATTGCCCGGGACAAACGACTGAGTCTTTGGATTGAACGCGTGCCTGTTTATGAAACTTCCAGGTATCGGGTGCTGGCTTTTAGGATCGGCTGGGTTCGCTGTGCTAGGCAATTGTCCAAAAGCGTAAGGGATAGTGTTGGGTGGTCCTCCTGTAACAGGTCCTCGTGATTGATACGGGGCACTAGGGTATTGATTTTGTGGAATCCATTGCTGCGGAGGTTGTGGAGACTGTGCAGGTGTACCGTATGTCGTTATTGGAGCACTATGAGGTTGATAACGTGGCTGGTTTTGCGGAGGAAATTGCTGATCGAATGTCAGTTAACAAATTATATCAGCGGAAAATGATTTAACTTACTGGTGGTGGCATATTATTGTATGATTGCATATTCCCGTTGTTCATCATTGCAGGATTAAATGGCTGCGGAGGTGGAACAAATTGAGGTTGCATTTGGCTTTGATAATTGTTTGGTATAGCACCATTGTATTGCTGAACTCCCATAGCGGTGTAGTTTTGGGTTGGGATCCAAGCTGGCTGAGTTTGTTGTTGTGGAAAGTATGGGGTATACTGAGATCGAACGTCAAAGCTTTCGGAGTCGTCGCGACGCTGCTTTCCAATTTTACCCCTCTTGCCTTTGTCCTTTGTGGAAACAGAGCTAGAACGCGAAATCTCATTCCCTTCTTCGGTTTCTAGATCATCATTAGCAAACCGACAGACTCGTCTTAACAGAGATCTTTGAAAACTTGCCTGGTGTAGCGTCGCCAGATTTATCTTCTTTGCCGAAGATTCGTTCCCGGGCTGCAAGATAAACGGCTTCTCGCTCTTCTCGGGAAAGCCTTCAATTAAAGTCAGCTCAAATCATGATAAAGATGTAAGATATCATACTTTTCTTTAGCGGACTGTGCTTTTTCTTTGGCTTCGCTTCCCGTCTCGGAGGTGGCTTTTGAAGGGCTGGGTCCAGTATCACCATCACCACCTCTACGCATGATCTTCATGGCAGGTAGGTTAGGAGGAGGGGTATTCCCGGTAGTAGGTGGGTTGGAGATGCTCGTTAAAGATGGCGGAATTCTGCAGAATGGCGTTCTAAAGATACGAACTGCTCCAACTACAGCATCAACTTGATGTGTCATGTGGTAGTAATCCGCCAGCTTGTGAGTTAGCATTCTGCAGAACGAGTTGCATGGTGGCAGATCAATGAAGGGCTCCCTGTAAGCATGTTAGTAACAACGATCGTTCGCCAGGGTTTAAGCCCTTACTTAGAATCCTTCACAAACTCAATAACATCTTGCTCAAGACGAAGCAGAAATATGCGATCCTTTGGTGATTCCAGTGCCTCTAGAAGTTTTTCATCCGGAGTCTGTCGATAGAACAGCGTAAATGCCTCAGTTGACCCCGCTGGACCTACAAGCGGCTTAGATTTATCATCTGTGGTTTGCTGTCCAGATGATCCGCTTTGGGGAGTAACAATGCCCTGGGTTTGGCGCTCCTGCATGAGTTGGATACTACGTCGGTCAGGGGCTTCGTAAAATTGAGCACGATAAGCTCTTGCAGCTGCTTCCGACCCAATCCTAGAGCCGGCAACGATGGAACCGCGACCCGAAAATGTATCATCATCTTCAGCTGCTTTTACGCTTGCGCTATCATCGGGACGTAAGGACTCCTTCTCATCCAAAGCAAATGTTGTACCTGAAGTTATGCTCTTTCCATCTAAGCTTGGAGGCTTCGTGCCCAGATCGGACCCGGATTCTGTTCTCTGAAATGGGTCATCGGGAAAACCTTCTCCCAAGTCTCGCTTGTGGGTAGCAGGTACTATCCCCGAACCATTGACAACAAGGCTTGGTGTAATATCACGAATATGCATCGCTTTGACTGTTTCCGCCAAATCAGGTTCCTTTTTAGCAACCACAGGTTTGCTCTGTGCAACCGTCCCGCTCTTTGAAGTTTGATCGTTTGTCGCCGCGACCGTTTCCTTGAGAGTGGTCATGCCAATATCATTGCTTGTAGCACTAGGCCTGTCTGTGTTTTTACTCTCATGTACGGTTGGAGCTGTATTCTCATGTTTCGTATCTCGCACAGCAGTTGAGGAGGCAGCAATTTTTGCGAAAGAAGCGAGAGCTACATTGTCCTTCCCAGCTGAGGCAGCAACCTATGACCAATCTTGTTAGCAAAGCACTTGGATATGATAGCGAATCCATAAGTCCACCGGTGACAATTCACCAAGTGGTCTGAGGGAATACCTGATAGATCTGCGCACCTTTGCGAATGACAGCCTCGAGGGGTCCGTCGTCATTGGCGCGGTAGCCATGATAAAGAGTATACTTTTAGTAAATCAAATCGCGGAAATGAGTGTCGATGTCCAGATTGGACAATGTCGAAATCGCAAATTGGTGGAGGAGCGGTTGTAGAGTAAATACTTTCGAAGTGATGTAGATTAAGGGAGTAGATTAACAAAAGCGTTTAATGAGAAGAAGTGACATCTAGTCATTGTCGTTGCAGACAAGCTTTGAGTAAAATAATAATTATGATTGAAAGTTTTGGTTCTTTTTAGAGTAATCGTTTTTCAGTACCGAATTGACTGGTGGAAGTCCTGATGTGGTTTTTGGTACAACCCACTTCCTTCAAAGATAATCGATACGCCGATACTCCTATTACCGGCAAACTAATTCCGCCCACAGTATCGGATCAAGATACTGTAAGAGTTTGCTGGATATTGGATATTTGATATGTGATATTTGGGTATCCCGTGTCTCGTATCTCGTGACTGTGTCGGGATAGAAGTGATGTTCACATAGGAGATTTCAAAAATCTCCAAGGTGCATCATTCAGTAGGGAAATCAGATCAAATCAAGAGATTGATTGATTGATTGATTATTGATTGTGCTGGCCCGGTGGATGGACAAGAAGTTTAAGGCTAAGACTGCCCCGAGAATTCTTTAGCGGGAATCCTGAATTTAAAGTGGGGATGTCAGTATCAAACTCAATATTAGAATGAATAATTGATCAAAACGGCAAAGATGCTCTTGATTGATCGATATGATAATAAATCATTGATGATAAGAAGATATATTCATAAAAACAATATAATTCCGTGTATCACCACAACATATCTAGGTATTTTACCCTAACATATTTCCATCTACCCAGACAAACTCTACATTGTTTGCTGAACTCCTTTTCCTGAATTACTCTATTTGGTGTTGCAGAAACAGCCCACGCATCAGGTCGACCACATAGCTTCTATATTACAATACACTACTCAGCTGGAAGCTCACTTGAAGCTTTTAAAGTCCCCAATCCAGCCCGCCAGGATTGGCAGCATATAAATTCATTCCACATATCCAAGATTCTTCTTCATCCACTTGCTTCTTAACAATACAAGATCACCAAGCAAAACACCAATATCATGAATCGCTACCATGGCATCAATAGGCCTGCTACCATTGGGGGTCCTTCAAGGGCATCTGCTTCAACTACGTGCCAAAAATGTCTAAAGAAAGATATGTCCAAGTTCTAATTTAGTCTGGATCCTCATAGCTGACTATCATTACGGCACTATAGTTATGAATGCAAAGCAAATGCGCAGGAACGTCCATATGTCTCCCGACCCTCCCGTACACAGCAACTTTCCAATCCCAAGCTTGTTCCAAAATTGACTAGTGATGTACCACAAGATCTTTTGAAAAAGTACGTGTGTTTCTGCTCAGCTATGCCCGCGTCGTCACTCTTCCTTCTTTGCCCCCAATTGTTTCCAGGTACTGCTAGAAGGATGGTCTTAGGCTCCAACTCCTGCTGGTTGACTCAATTGGGCATTGCATATTGGGGGCACATTACGACATTGTGCATTTGCCAAAATTTAGTCTACAATGGGGCTAGAAAGTTGTGCTGACTGGTTATGACAGGAGGGGCATTGCTGATGAGCAACTTGCGAAAGTGGAGCAGGAAAGAGGCCGTAAACGGGAGAGACAAAATGAAGATTTGGAAATGGGAGCTTCCAAGCGGAGACGGTCAATTTCTTCAGCGTCAGTCTCGACAATATCTACAAACATGTCGCGTTCGCCTTCACCAAGACAAGCTCGGCCCGCATCCGATACATACGATTCTAGACAGTCACATTCACCACCTCGACCAGCCTCCAGTCAACACAAGCGTAGAACCCCCAGCTTTTCCCCGTCACCACCACCATCTCGACAAGATATACGGAACTCGGGAACGAAGCGGAGAAGAGACACATCCTTTTCCGTAGACTCATACAGTTCTAGAGAAGAACAAGACATCAGAAATTCGAGAGAAAGAACAAATAGCCGAAGTACGAGAAAGAGATTCAATGACCGAAGCCCCGAGGTGCGTGGGAGAAGAACTGAAAGCCGAAGTCCTCATAGAGGCAGAAGAAACTTTTCACATGATAGGAGACGGTTTGATGAGCCTCGCGTCAAGGAAGAGCGAAGGGAATCTTTCGTGTCTTCTGAAACCCATGCTCCACGCCCACTGAGAGAGAGGAGTATGAGCCCTTTTAGCAAGAGGCTAGCGCTTACGCAAGCGATGAATATGGGTCGGTGAGGAAAAGGGTGGTGGAAGGCCAAGAATGGTTGCGTGGTTGAGAAATACCCTTTGGCTATCTGCCACTTTTGTATCTATATTAATTTTTTAAGACGCCCATACGCCTCATAGTATGCCTGTCACGAAAAGAACGCCTTTTGTACAATCCATTAAAAAATTTCGAGGTTGATCTCATTGTAGATCTTCATCCTCTTTCTCCCTTCGTTCTTCTTCCTCTTCCTTTTCCCGTAGCTTGACTCCCTCCACCAAAGCAACACCTTCCATCCCCATCTCCTCTCCATCCTCAGTTGCATTTATTGCGCCCTTCCCATCCTTCATCCTAGCCGCCTTTTGTGCGCTTTCAATTCGTTCTCTCACTAGCCTTGCGATCGCATTCTCCGTCCGTACATTTAGAACCCCCAATTTCTTTTCCAAATCCCTCTTTAAGTCCCAATTAGGTTTCTTAGGCTGTAATTTGAATAGATCCACCCCCTTATCATCCTGTTCTTCTTCCTCCGCCTTCCTCCTAATTTCCTTCTCGACCTCTGCAGCTTGCTGCTCAAGTGTAGGTTTCTCGAGCGCTAATGTGGGAGGGGCCTCAAAACCAAGCTTGGGGCCTTTGGCTTCAGCATCGTAGTTCCGTCCCGAAAGGTGTAGTTTTGCGACGTCGGGTGAGGCTGGTGGCGAGGGCGAGCGTGTGGATTCTGGTGCTACGATTTCGTCGGCTGGTTGCTTTCTTTTCAGAGATTTGAGTTTTGCGAGTCGCGCTTTGCGCTCATCTGCTGCGGCGCCTAGAGTGGCATGTGTAGATGACATTGCCTGGGTTTATAATATTATAAATTAGGCGTGTAGCTGAAACGGGGAGTTTTGTATGTTCCAGCTATCGAGAATTCAGAAGTTCAAATTAGAGAAATCCACAGCCGGGAGAGATCTTGAAGTTCCAATGCGCAATATGATTGGCTTATTATAATCTCAGCCTCGTCTCACCCCGGCCACTAAGATAAACCTTAATTTTTTTTCCGGGTCGCCAATTTTCGAATTGAAACTGCCCTCGCTGTCGATATACTAAGGTGCTAGTCAATGGATTAGAAAATGTATGCCGGCAGCTGATGCCTCCATTTTATAACTCTCTATCAAGACGATGGTCGCCATTGGAATTGCCAATTCTTCCATTCCTTGCACCTAGAGTCTTCCAACCATGGCCCTGCAAAAGTGCCAGAGTCTATCTGGGAACGGAAACGGGACAAAACCAAGACGATCGTGAACTTATAGTAGCAAAAGCTGCGAAGAGGGAAGAAACATTAAAGCGCCTTGGAAATTCATCAACAAATGTTCCAGTGCAACCAGGCACAAAATATATCAGATTCAGCAAATGGCCAACGAACCCCGCTTCTTTTACCCACGTAAACCTTTCTGTCCGTGGCCCCATAAGACACTTCTCTTCGAAGTCTGGTTTCGGGAAAGTAGCTGAGAGCAATGGGGAAGAAGGTTCGGCCACAGAGGGTCAGTTCAAGGCACCACATGAATTTGGATCTAATGCGCGGATGGGGACCCAGCCAAGTAGTGTCACATTGACTCATCAATATTCAGAAGACACGGAGGGCTCTGCAGCACGCAGTTCACAAACAAATGGTTTACCGGATGTTTCACCTGGAGCTCGTCATTTGCATTTGAATACCGTACCGAAGACGCGACATTTGCGATTAAGATCAAAGTCCCGCCGAATTCCTTTTGGTAAGGTCGATACTATCCCGTCAAACAATGCAGAGACAAAGCGCTCCAGAGGTTCTACCATTTCTTCCTTACGAGGTCGCGCACAGCCCACATCTCCACAATCGTCGTCGTCCGCACCTCCATCCATAATCGAAGCTGAAAGTCTGGCTGGCCTAGCATCACCACCTGCTGCTCCAACTATCACACCACCTGAAAAGGCCAGTAACGATGCCAATTCATCATATCTACCCGCCACAGCTGCAGAAACAGTCACGTCCAAAAGACCCCGCCAGAGGTATACAAAATATGATTCAAGAAGATTAGGACGGCCAATCGTAGGGACGCGCATTAAAACCAGACCCTCGAGAAAATCCGTTTTCTTTTTTCGACGACCTTCCGGATATAAATTTCCCCGTGAGAATTTTAGACGGCCGAAAGGGCTATCGTCCATATATCTGAAGATTTCTTTGAATCGGCAACGTCTATACTCTCAACGTTTTGCAACTATTCATGCGCCATTTCAGGCATTGCATGAGCAATATGAAATTTGGGCAAAGCAGCAAGGCCTCCCACAACTCTCGACTAAATATTTAAAAGTCGACATAGATACAAAAGCCAACATCATGAAGTTACGGATGTGGTCTTGGCGATTCGCTATCATCAATCAGCGACATGAAGACGCTTTGAAGGGTTACCCTAAATTGGAGTATAATAAGGTCGCTGTTTCAAAGTTTCCTACGGCATCAAGATTGCTATTCATCAAGCAAGACAATGTAGCTGCTTTGGCCACCATCTGGCGCCGAGTTCCTTCAGAGATTCGTTCTGATGTTTGGGAGGAACTTATGCTTACATCAATGGACCAATATCCCGCATCTACTCTCAAGTTACTGCTGGCGACGTATCAGGCACCGTCTCTTCCACCTCGCTGGGCTGCGAATGATTGCCTCGATTTTGTAGTATCCCATTATTTCGGATCAGAAGAGCGCAAACCCACTCGAGAATCCTTCACTCCCCACGATCTTCAACAGATATTTGAAAGTATTCGATATCTTCAGCTTCGTGGTCTCCGGCTTAGTGCACGCTCAGTGTACCTGTTACAATCAATCATGAATCAAAAAGAATTCAGAACATTCTATCTCGTGATGGCAGGGACAAGGCAACATCTCACGGGCAGCAGTTTACTGCGATTTACCTATCGATTCGCACGGTCTGGAGAGACTGATTTGGCTTTTCAAGTCCTTCAGCAGGCCACTAAACAAGGCTTTAATCTGAACCGCTGGAGATGGCCACAAATGTGCACTGTACTTCTGGCCAGAAGATATCGTGGTCCTCATGCACAGGTCACCGACACGGAGCTTTTTGATTTCATGCTACATCACGGTCTAAAGCCAAGTATTGTTACTTACAACGTCCTGATTCAGAATTCACTTCAGGCTGGTGACCATGTGACGGCGTGGCAAATCTATGATATGATGATTGAAAATGGAGTCAAAGCGGATGCATACACTTATTCAATTATGCAAAATGATGCCAAGATTCGTGGAGATGATATCGCGCTGGAGAAACTGGCGCATTGGATGAATGAAGACGGTGTTGGAAATAATTATACTGTCACTGATACCTTAGACGCAGTATTCCGCGTAAACAGACGGGAGTACTACAAGCGAACCCCCAGCGAGAGGAAAAATCTTCAAACGCCATTCTCACAAATGATTCCGATTTATTTGAAGAATTTTAACATTGAATCATTAGCTCAACTGATTCCTACTTTTGAGGATAGTTTGCTAGCTCCTGTGTCAACAAAGGCTGTCGAGGAGGTAGATGACATATCGGTTGCAACCACCAATCAGACTCCAGTTCAGGCTGAGGAAGGTCAGCGCCGTCCCGACCTGGCTGCTTCCGAGACTACGGTATTTAGCCATGACTATAATATTGAGCAAGTCTTGATGGACCCCAACCATGTGACGCTGATAGTGATGCTCAAAGCATACATTGCAAGCGTCCGTCACTACAAGGTTTTATTAAGATTTTACGATCACTTCAAATCCTTAATATCCACAAAGAACCCAATCGTCGTCCCTTTACTGGAGGAGGCTCAAATTTACAACCATTTGCTTGTTGGATTGGGCAATCTAGATGCACCAATGCACGATTGCCTTAAAATCATTGCCGACATGCAAAGCCCGCTTCCCAAAGCAGGACAGTCCGTACCGGCTACCGAGACTGATCAAATTCAAGATGAAGGCAACATCGGTACGCTGCCCAGTACTTCAGATGAGAGCGACGGCGATTTTGAGTCAGACGATTCGTTTCCAAATCCAGAGGACAGTTTCCGGCCACCGGCACCAAGTCTTCATACATGGAATACATTACTTAATGTATTCATGCAACGTCGTCAACCCCGTGCAGCTGAGAAGGTGCTGCAGATCATGATTGAGAAAGAGGGTTTGAAACCTAATCAAGTCACTTGGAATGCCTTGACCATGGGCTACATGAGACTGCAAGACCCAGTCATGACAGCTGATGCCCTCATCCGAACAAAGAAATCCGGATTCATCGTCGACCAAATCATGGCAAGTAGGTGGTGGCTCAGATTCCAAGCTAGAGCTCGTTTAAGTGAGGCCTTGGAATCTGCCCCCGATGGCAATGAAACCTGCTTGGCAGATGTAGCCAATGCTATGGAGTCTGGGTCTGAGGTGGTAGATCCGGCCGATGAAGATTTTATCGATGAAGAAGTTTTAGAGGCTACCACTTCGAGAACAGGGGATATATACCGTATACTTAAGCGACGTTTGCATGCTGTCAACTCGCCTGTCCATCCAAATTGGATATTTGATGCTATGATCCGGGTCGGCGAAGAGAATATCATTGAACAGGAAGCCGGGCGAATGTCAGACAATGGAGCCGAACAGATTTCAGATGTAGCCGAGTCCGAAGTGAATTTGATTCAATCATCGGACAGACCAAGTAGTGCCATCGAAGAAGATTTTGGTCAGCCTGCAGACAGTCCAGAGGCGAAAGAGTCGTCAGTGGTAGGCGGGTGCGTTGAACAACAACCACTTCTATCAGTGACTGAAGATAAAAGAGAACCGAGGCTATTGCCAGCCAACAGGCTAGTAGTCCGGAAGGTGACACAGTTTATGATGTCCCCAGGTGTGAAAGCTTTCCGCCGCAAGACTCAAGCGAAGGGTTTGCCTACAGGAGTAGAGCCACCTCACGCCAATTTTAAAAATGACAGAGATCCACTGTCATGAACAGGCAGTGGATTATGTAATATACATCTAGATGAGGATGAGTGTATAATTGCTTGTACCACTTTTGCATTCGCCAGGGGTACAAGTGCTACGGTTACTTGGGTTGTATTGGACATAGAATTGGGCGTAGATGGTGCCATCTGCCAGTAAATGCGGGTGTAACTTATTGCAGTATATGTAAGATCCTAGCAATAGATTAGACGAAATAGGAAACATTCTCAATAGCGCTACGTTGATTATCTTTTCGCAGAAAATATATACGTAATATTCGTTTTTCGAAATTCCAGAGATGCTTCCGGTGAGCTCATAATATTCACAATCGATGGTGAGCCTTTTTTTATTTCTTTTTATGTGAAGCTCATCCGATAAGAATGAGGGCGGGGTTTCTTATCAGGCACACTAACTTCCTTGGTGGGGTGCAAGTCAAGTTCCTATAACTTCAATAAAATTCGAAGCTATCAATTGGAGCATCTGTAAATTTACTAGGTATCCTCATCATGCCAGACAAGGACGCAGGTACTCCGAGAGTCTTTCTCATTCGACAGTAAGTGTTTGCTTATAGTTGATCGAAACGTCCTTCCGTAAATCTGCCAAGGCATGATTATACTTCAATTTCCTCACTCCGATGCAATCGAAATAGATACTGGATACTGACTCTGTGTCAGTGGTAAGTCACTTGTGGCTGTTTTACTATTATAGTTCATACTATCGATAAGATGATTTGAACTCGCAAACATCTTTTAAGGAAATCAAAGAATTGCATAATCAATTTTCTAACCCCATCATGTATCAGGCGAGACAGAATGGACCATCTCAGGTCGCTACACAGGCCGAAGTGATATTCCCCTAACTCCCCATGGAGAAAAGCAAGTTTCCTCTTCCGCAGGCGTTCTAGTTGGTCCAGGCAAGATTATCGATCCATCCAAACTCGCCCACCTATTCATAAGTCCACGAACTCGAGCTCGTCGCACATTCGAGATTCTCTTTGACGGAAATACACAGAAGGAACTTGAAAATAAAACAGAGATTACTGAAGATATCCGGGAATGGGAATACGGTACCTATGAGGGGCTTCTTACTGCTCAGATCCGAGCCGCTAGAAAGGAGAAGGGCTTGGATAGTGAGAGGCCGTGGAACATTTGGCTTGATGGTTGTGAAGAGGGGGAAACGGCAGCTGAGGTATCGAATCGCTTGGATTCGGTGATTGCGAAGATTCGTGAAATTCAGGCACCTTACATGCATGGGGAGAAAGGTGTAGATGTTGTGCTGATTGCTCATGGACATATCTTGAGAGCTTTTGCGAAAAGATGGATTGGATTTGAGATGGGGAGAGCACTACCTATGATGCTTGAACCTGGAGCTGTGGGAGTGTTGAGTTATGAACATCATAAAGTTGATGAGCCGGCCTTCTTGCTAGGTGTGAATATGGGCGCCAGCGAGGTGTAGAAATAGAAGTCCTCGATCGAAACGTTGGACTGGATAGAGAAATTATGCAAATGCTTTAGCTACTGTATATATACTTCTTTTTGCAAATTTTGGGGTATCATGATTTTCGTTTAAAAGTGTACAAGAACAGTCCCTCTCTAGTAAAAGTCTCTCTATCTTGATCCTCAATTTCTTCCACTAAGAACTTCTTCTTTGCATTTTTCATGAACTGCATATCTGCTCTCCTTCTCTTCTTAAAACAGAAATAGATAACTGCATCCTTTGATAACTCTAAAAGCTCTTCCAGGGTCTGAAGAAGTAACGGAAACGCCGGTTCGAAATAGACGCAATCAGCTGCTAGGATAACATCTGGTTTATCTTTCACTACTAGCTCCGGTAATGGTTCACCCCTATAATTTTGATCAGAGAAACGAACATTACCATGAATAACACTGGTTAACATACCAATTTAAAATCAACGGCTCAACTTTCGACTCGAGTTCATTAAGAGAAACGTTCCTCTTCATAAGTTCAAACATGACTTCCATATCTGAAAGTATCAATGGATGTTGAAGATCACATGCAAGAGCCACAGCTAATCCCACCAAACCACCACCAGCCCCAAGTTCGAGTCTGGATCCTCATTAGTTCACGAAATTGAAAACTTTTGTAATGGGGATAGAAACATACATTCTAGCATCTTTCAAAGAATCTCTTTGATACCGTAACATATGCTGCCCAAGCACCATACCAGCAGGCCATAGTTGACCACCACATCCTTTGGAAAGATCTTCGTGAAGCTTGAGTGGGGGTTCGAGAAGACCGGAAAAGTTTACAGTGCTGGTTGTTGCGGCTTTATAGGTAGGAAGGGGGGCGAGATCAATTCCTATTGCTAGTGGTGAGAACTCTGGGGAGGGAGACCTAGAAATCATTTTGGTTATTTTAAAAATTTAGAAAAAGCCTATAAGTGGATGGGCATTGTTGTCGCGGGTTTGATATTGCCCCACCATCCCACCAGGAATTCTGCCAGGTTATGTAAGTTGCATCGCATGATTAAATTCACCGCCTAAGATTGATAGCCAAAAATGCTCATCCCTTCTTCCACCAGTGATCTTATCCTCCCTGTCACAATCCTTTCTCACGCACCAAAAGGATATCTCCCTGGCCTGGACAATTGGATATACTCGGCAAGGAATGCTACCATCGAATAATGATGCAGGATTTGCTCCTAAAGGGACGTTTGAGGATTTAAACAATCCTGGATACTAACTACACTTTGTGACCTTTTGACCTCCCTCTATTGCTATTGGGACACCGCGAACTATCTCAGGTAGTTATCTGAGAGGATTGAACTTTGGAAAAAAGATCTAAGAATGGCATGAGAATGTTTTCTCGACAATTTCTTACTTTCTCTCAAACTTGCCACAAGATGTTGCTCACTTCAGTGGGGCTGGTCAAGGAATTTGAATAGTCTATGTATAGCCTCAAATCAGCATGTCAACCTCCGTTAAACAATATTTCGATTATCTGATAAGGCAGGGGTATGATACTATCTTACCCCTTACGTCACGATGGATGTCGAACTCCAGGTAAGGTAATGCCTATAGACAAATCTCCCTCTACTGCGCCTTTAGAATACCTAACGATGGCAAGTCCCTGATATCTAACTTTTCCCATGTCGAATTTCCCCTCCGTCGCTGTTTTCATGTAAAAGATTATGTTGACATGTATTATTTCTCATCCTGTATGCAAGTAGTATCTTCATCTGGACTCATTGAGAATAACATCTGCAAGACTCTCTGGATATGGCACTGAGGACCACTCTGTCTGCTATTGCCGTCTTTGGAGCAGTCGCTGATGCTATACCGTCAATCGCATACCCGGTCAATGCCCAATTCCCTCCTATCGCGCGTGTGTCATCACCATACTCATATACATTCCCTCAATCAACATTTACTTCAACATCCCCTCTCAGATACAGCTTGTCAGGCTCACCTCAGTGGCTCTCCATCGACACCACTTCTCGAACATTATCAGGCATACCATCTAGTAGTGATGTTGGGACTGGAACGGTGACAGAAATCACTTTTGGAGTGATCGCAAGCGACTCGTCTGGATCTATCACCTCAAATACTACTCTAGTTGTTTCAAAGAACTCACCACCGTCGATTAAGATACCAGCGCAATTACAACTCTCTTCACAGGGACCATTCTCAGCACCTTCTACGCTGTTATACCACCCTTCATCACCATTCGAGATCAGCTTCGACCCGGCAACATTCTCTAGTAGTGGCGGAACAAATCTTAAATACTATGCATTGTCAGCCGATGACACACCTCTGCCTTCCTGGGTTCTGTTTGATGATCGTACACTTACTTTCAGTGGTCAAACTCCAGAGTATGCTTCTCTCATACAACCACCCCAAACTTTCGGTATTCAGCTTATTGCTTCGGACGTAGCTGGATACTCTGGAGCATCTATTCCCTTCAACATCAGGGTTGGGGTACACCTCCTGGCATTTAGCACAGTAAACTCTGTTGTCAACGCAACACCAGGGGTGGAGGTTAATTGCACAGGTTTAGAGAATAGCCTTCAGCTCGATGGACAGCCTGCCAATGATTCAAACATAGTCTCTGTTACAGCTCAAACACCGGAATGGCTTACCTTCGATAATAATACTCTCAGCCTGACAGGAACACCGCCATCCGATGCCATTTCGTACAACGTCTCTGTGCAAGCAGTGGATATATATGGGGATAATGTCAATACTGTGGTCTTCATCAAAATAGCTACCGCATTATTCGTTGGTCCCATCAAAGATGTGAATGCAACCATTGGTTCTAAGTTCTCCTTTAGCTTTGGTGCCTACATCGAAAACACTTACGATACTACGTTGACGGCTCAAGTATCTCCACCAACAGATTGGATATATTTTGATGCTCATGGCTTTGTGATATCCGGGAAGGTGCCTATCTCTGCCAAGCCTTCCAATATCAATATTACGCTCACAGCAATCTCTAAAACATCAAAGCGCAGCAACTCTGAATCTTTCAGCTTAGCCATTCAGGCTTCAGATGGCAGCTCACCTACCGGCTCAGATTCCACTCCATCATCATCGTCGGGTACATCTGCAACCTCTGGCAGCAATCACTCTGCAAGCAAAGACATGAGCAAAGGAGAGATAGCAGCAATTGTGGTCCCGATACTAATCGTCTTTATAGCACTCATTCTCTGTCTGTTTTATTATCGAAAACGGCGTAATTCCTCGATACGTTCGGGAGGACCTTCCAAAGAAGATATATCAGGTCCTTTAAAAAGCACGTCTAGCATAGAACGCACATTCTCTGCTAAAAAGATTGCACCACTTCAAATCGATACGTCCGGTTTTTCTATTGATGCTAGTTCTAGTGTTTATACGTCGACCACGCCCAACTTTGTGGTTCATGAAAACCGGCAATCACTCCGGCGCTCTCAGACTTTGGTCCCAAAATCCCAAGTCCGCGAATCTCAAGGCTCGGGAAATCGGGCAAGGGCATACTCGGAAAATGCTTTGAATAAGACTCCCAATGGGAGTACGTGGAGAGATACTCAGGATACTGGTTATACTTTTGACTCGTCGGGAACGAATAGTAGTAACATGCTTCAGCGAAATTATTCAAATTATTCAAGGAAGGGACATACGAGACGATCGCAGTATGTTACAAGCAACGATTCAAGGCTGAGGGATAGTGAAACGAGTCAACTTGGTAATCAAAGCCTTCTTGGCACCAATGCTTCAGATGGTACAATATTGAACCTATCGGACAGCAATTTCTCCTCATCTCCCTTGGATAGTTTCTCTGTGCTTTCAGGAGACTGGAGTAAGGCTGCACGGGCACCTCTTGCACCACGACAAAACAAGCAAGGTCAGAATACCGATAGAAGACGTGCCCATCGAAAATCAACAACTAGAAATCTCAACTTCGCAATGGCAGACGGTTTAGACAAGAGAATAAGTGGACTAGGTCATGGGGCTCGAGAATCATCATCCTCATTTGATAATGCCCCAGGAAATAGGGGAAGTATAGGCCATGGTCAACACCCAAGTTTTGTGCGTAATTCTCGCACTTGGAGAACGGTCAACACGATTGATACTGACGCTGATAAACATCGAAGTGCGACGAGTGTATACTCAACCGCCGCAACCGATCTCCTAAAATTTGGATACACAACTGTTTCACCAACTGCAGGCAAGGAAATGACAAGTATCAAAACAGTACCTAAAAGTCCTCGACCACCAGCACCAATCTGGGAACAGGAGACGGGAGGAAGTAGTAGGATGTCCTACAACGGCATTAACACTCGACCCGTCTCCCGACGCGGCGGCGTTTCTCCATTTTTCGGCGGTGGTGGAATGGCCTCAGTCCGTCGAAAAGCAAGAAGAAGTTATGCGGATTCTCCCACTGTTCCTGAAGAAGTACATATAGGCAATGAAGTCAAAGCCGCCGGGACAGGAATCAATAATGATACATTGGGAATAACATATCCTAATGGCTATTCCAGCGCTAAAGAAGGAACGCGGCAATTACGTTCTTACATTCAAGCTACGTTTAGTAAATCGAGACTTAAGGGCAGCGATAGTTTGGCGAGTATGGATAGTCGTTTTGAGAGTGTTTCGAATAGTATGCAGGAATTGCAGATGAAAGGTGACGCGAAAAGTCAGGGGGATGTATCGCAGAGTCAAAGTCGGCATGCACAACTTCATGAGATGGATAGAAGAGAACGGGAAATGGGAACGGGAAGAGGAGTAAGACAAGCAAACATAGAAACGGAGACGGGAAGCGATGTCTTTCCCAGTGAATTCAGCGCAGGTAGTTGGGAAAGTATTGGTGAAAGCACGGATGTGGATTCGCAGCCGAATTTCATTAGGCATGGAACCGAGGGGACAGTTCCACAGGTACCCCAACTCCCTGCTCTTGGTTTAGGGAGTAGTGGAACTGGTACTGATGGTGGTATTGGAGCAAGAGGAAGAAGTAATACACTCGCCATCCCCTCCTCTCCTTTCCTTCCAAACCCTTTTACTCCTGACCTGGGCGCATCCGAAACGCAAAGCGCATTTCAAAATCACTCTTTTCGGCGCTCCACAGAAACGGACCTCAAACAGAATATTCAGCGAGACAAAAACGAAAGGGATAGAGAAGCTCGAGAGGAAAGTCCAACGATAGGGAATCTAATGGTAGGCCCTAATGCACGAATGGTAATGGGAGCGGGAAGGAGACCAATTAGTGTGGATACGAGGGAGAATAAGAGGATCAGTAGTACGAAGGCGAAGATCCGAAGGCATGGGGAGGGTGGGGAGAGTGTGGTTATGCTCGGGAGTTTTGGGGGAAGTGTGGGGGTTGCCAGTCCGCCACCTAGTAGGGGCAAAGGTGGAGGGGGAAATGGGATGGGAATGGGAAAAAGTTATAGAGGGAGTGAGGGAGATTTTAGTGCTTATATTTAAGAATTCGGAAAGGCGCATCGAAAATGGGAAATGGGAAATGGGAAATGGGAAATGGGAAATGGGAAATGGGAAATGGGAAATGGGAAGTGGGAAATGGGAAATGGGAAGTGGGAAATGGGAAATGGGAAATGGGAGGTTGGATATTGTGTTCGGGTTTGCATTGGCTAAATGTCATGTATCGTGTTAAGGAGTTTGCACATGATTACTTGGGTAATAATAAGAGTATCAAAATTTAGTTATTTGTAAATTGAGGAATGAAATAATGAATTCAAAATTCGAAGCATGTTTGTGTAACAGAAGAAAATAATATGATTGACCCAGCTTCTGCCGGTGCTTACTATTAGATAACTCTCTGACCTTCTCAGGGTACTCTATGTAAAATTTACCATTTCTCACCACTGGTTTTGAAGTGGATAATGGCTATATTTTGTGCACCTGTGAGAGTGAGCACCATCTGATTTGGTCTTGTCACATGTAGTCACGTGATATCGACTTTTCAAGCATTGTGGTGTAGATGGAGTTATCAGCCAGGAGCGCGAGAACTATCATTGAAAAAATCCAGATTTTTACCTTGAATAAATTTTAGTTGTGGCAGCATAACATATCTTCCGTACACTTTGCTAGTTTTGCTACCTTCAACTCCACGATTTCTTTCACTCTCCAACCACAATCACCATTCCATTGCAAAATGGCCCCACAGAACAATAGTACTCATGCAGAGATATGGGACGATTCCACACTTGTGAACTCGTGGAATGAAGCTCTAGAAGAATATGAGGTAAATAATTCAAGACTGATGATGTGGATATTGCTAATACCAAACAGAAGTATCATAGTATTCATGCTCGAGGGGAAAAAGTTGAGGATGTGTTGAAGGTGTTTGAGAACCAAAGTAATGGATTGTAAGTCATCAGTTCGCTTTAGTTTTATGTCAATCACTGACCTTTCTCAGGGAAGGAATGATGGATGAAGATGGTGGGGAGATCGTTGAAGAACATTTGAAGGAGAATGTTATTGAGCAAAGCGAGTTTGAAAAAATAGAAGATCATACTCCCACGGACACCAGACCTAAAGTAAGCATTGAAAACGATCACTGATATACATTTTGACTAAATGTTATATCCTTCAGGTTGGTGAACAACCTACCGGTACAGCAAAAGAGAGCAAATCTCAACCTCCATCTTCAAAAGCTCCAACACTGCCACCACAGTTAATTGGCCAAGGTGAGATGTGCAATCGCCCTTGATACATGTAAGGCTCAGGCTGACGTGGAGTTCTCATACAGTTCACGATGAAAACCTTAAGAATTTACTTATGTCCTGGTACTATGCTGGCTACTACACGGGACTTTATGAAGGCCAACAGCAGAAAGAGACCAATAAGGGCACTTAACAAGCACAAGTTATAAGAACGAATTCCGTATGTAGGAACAATCGTCGCTATTACGAGTGTCTGTGACACGGATAGTTTGAACCATCTGATCTTATTCAACGGGAGCATTAAGATCTGGGATCGGTACGAAGTCCGAGCTGTGCCATACCGTGCCATTCTGGCAGATGTCAAAAAGTTTGAAGGATGATCTTCATGGTAGCTTAGAAGCTCCAATGTTACAGCAGGTATAGAGACATGTATTATATGGTTTCATGAATCATGATTGACCTCGGGTACCTACATTGTGCGCATTGACCGAAGTTACTCGTCTCTTATCATCATACGATTTCATCGCCGGGGGAGTTTACTTTAATGCTTATGATGAGATGTGGGATAGGAAGTCCTGCTTTCGATACCGATGATGGTGAACGCCTTACTCTTCAATGCCGGGGGGGAGCGACCACCGTTCTAATCTACATAGGATATCAACCTTACCGAAGACATTTATGAGCATAGCTGCAATGAAATGATTACTTTCATCCTGACCCCAGCATCCGGAAAACATCAGATGAATGGATTCCTTCCAATTCAACCCTCCGTGCGTCTCCCACCAATCATCAGACCAAAGTTCTCCCCGGAGCCTCTTTACATCATCGAATCTAATGTTGCAGACATTAATAACTTCAAAAAGATTTTAACGTTGACATTTATCCCATGTCCAGTTACTTTTCGTCCCAATATGACAGCTGAGACAAATCTGGTACGCGCCACAGGAGGTCCCAAAACAACAAATGTTAGGGCTGGATCAGGGTAAAATGTCCCTGTGGAGCAAAGATTGGACTTCAATATAGGCTGTGCTATAGGCTGTCAACATGGTATTCAGCGACTTTTGGCGTTAAAATACAGGGATGGAAGACTAAAAATTATCTTGTGTTTGGGCTTGGCATTGATGACAAGGGTTTCCACCACATCTTCATCCAAACCTCGTTTCTAAAACTTTGGAACTTTTGGCATAGAACCTGATCAGGGCTCCCGGTAGTAACTTTCTTTTTCTGATGGCAGTAAAGTTGAATTTGAGCCGGACAAGTACGTCTCCGAGTGGTACGATAAATCCTGGAGGCTTCTCGACCCCTTCACCAAATCGTTTCGACTAAGGATGTTCGAAGCAAGTGCTTTTATTTTGTCTTTGAGCCGTATTATTACATCTTTTATGAATGGATTAATATCAAGACCGTTCCCCAGACCTAGTGCAATCTTCCTCTCATTCTATCATTCTTGAACTTGTGAAGACTTTTATTCACCCTTCTTTTAGTCTCCTATTAATACTATCACGAGCAGGCACTCCCCAACTGACTACTTTACTACTTAAGTCAATTCACGATCATTACACAAGCCAAGACAGCTTTCATAGTTTAATTTTCTCCGCAGCGCGGTTTGCATATCACTCTTTCACATTCGTCTTATACATATACGACGTTCAGTCCTTATACTCTAATATATTAGTCATGAGATCTTCAGTCATCGCCGCATTATGCGCAGCACCATTAGCTTTGGCCGGCAATCTTCAGCGTGACTTGGTTGGACGCGGAGTGATTACGCCAGAGTTCATCGATAAATCATCGGAGCTTGTTGTCAAGGAGAAGGACATTAAAATTGTGCAAGCTAAGGGCGAGGACATCATCATCATCTGGACGAATAATGGTGGTGGAGCTGCCACTCAAACCTTAACGGATACTAAAACCGTTACTCAAGGAGCGGGTGCGGCAACACATACTGTCACAGTTGGTGGTGCGGCTGGTACTGTCTATACGCCGGACACAGTTTCCGCTGCCATTGGAGATATGGTTGTTTTCAATTTTGAAGCTAAAAACCACTCCCTCACACAATCGGGTTTTGCAACACCGTGTGAAAAGTTGGCTGATGGAATGGATACTGGGTTTGTTCCTAACGTGGACAATACCATCAATCCTCCTCCATCGATGGCTATGCAAGTCATGACAGATACTCCTCAATGTTAGTATAACGCATGTAAATTCTTTGGTAACAAATTCTAATACGAACACAGGGTTTTACTGCCGTCAAACTGGTCATTGCGGTTTAGGGATGGTTTTCAGTATTAATCCTACTGCCAACAAAAGCCAAGCCATGTTCAAAGCTATGGCTGTTGCACAAAATGGTACAGGAACCCTGAGTGCAATTCAAGGAGGAACTCCTTCCAGTGGTGCTAGCGCTGAAGCAGCCTCAAGTGCTGTAGCATCACCAGCATCACCAGCTGCTGCAGTGACAACAGTAGCTTCTGGGACTGGAACAACAGGTGCTGATGGAACATGCTCTTGTAGTTGTTTATGTGGACAGGCTGCTTTTCCCGATGCTGCTGTACAGGGTGTAGGAATGTTTGGTGGAATTTCTGGTCAGTATTGTTTCTTCTTTGTTTGAATCATATTTTTTGATTAATTCTAATAGCCATGTAGGTTCCATGCCAATGTCTTTACTCGAGAAATAAATGAATGCGTGTATGATGGTAGAGCACTGCTTCCTGATATACCCCAAGAATGACGCTAGAATCTGGGGATGGGACTTTCCTATGTTATGACGGTGATAGCAGTCACCCATAAAAGGCGTGACGCTTGGGAAAGAGGGATTTCCATGTATATGACTGGATCGTATGTTGGACCAGAGTTGTCAAAGATAAGAGATGGTGTATGAATTATTGTGATATGTCTTAATAGTTTTCTTTTATAATACCTCCTACAATATATATATAAACGAATAAATACAATATTTTCCTACTAGCATTATCGACTCAGTTTTTCCACTGAATGGCTCTTCCTACCATAAACGTTATTTGATAAAATAGAGATTGTGAATATTGTCAAAACGCAAGATTACGTCCATTCTCCAGTCTCAAATATTATTCATATCCCCACTCACTAAATTCTAAGGTTAAATCAAATGTTAAATTCTGGGTCCGTCCCATTTCAATGCTAAAATCTAAATGTATACATATGTCGTTGTTAGATTGTCAGAGCGAATATTTATATATATTTAAATACCTAGTGATAGAATCTCCCTAGAATGCCATTATATAGAGACATTCTATATATTCGTAAATCTTCCAAATCTCCGAATAATGATCATTCCAACACCAATTTTCCGGTACCTGACACTAACCTACCTGACACTAACTGTAATAAAACCCAAACTTTAAAATTAGCGTGTACAACTCCCCCAAAATCCCTGGGAATCATCCCCCGCCAAGCAGGCCAAGCCCCGCCATTCCCCATTTAGCACGTTCAATCACAACAGGAGGATCTCTGGCGACCTTTATTCATTTCTTTCACGAAGGTATTGTAGTGTTTCAAATAATCTTTTTGTAACTTCGTACCTTCTACTTCTTTCAGAGCAGATTCTTCATTTTTTTGCGTATTGCCGCTGTCCTCTCTTTACTACACAATCAATACAGACGTTCTTTAACTTACCCATATCGGTTTCTTTTCCTCTCATTACCTACTTTCTAACCCTCATTCCCGATTCATATTCTTCGATTCAATCCTTACAGCACATTCATTCCACTCATATCAAAAACCTAATCTTACAAACCTTACTCACTCACGGCAGTCGCAAAAATGCAAACTCCAACTCTCATCACCCTTACACTTTCCCTTCTCGCTCTCTCGGTATCAGCCACTCCACCCGCTTGTCTCCTCGCGGCCGTCAATGAACAAGCTACACCCTCTGATTTGAAAGCTCTTTGCGGAACGTTGGAAAATGCGGTTGTGGGAAATATTACAGAGAAATGTGTAAAGGAAACTTATGAGGAGGCTGTGAGCTCTTATAAGAGTACTTGTCTTGAGAAAGCGGGGGTTACAATTAGTGAGTTTTTCTTTTTGGTTAGGGGGACGTTTTTTGGGGGTGTAGGTTTGGAGGGGATTAGAGAGAGATATAAGGGAGGGAGGAGTAGTGGGATATGTTGAAGAAATTATGCGTGCTGTGGACTTGGTGCTTGGGAGATATTAGATAGGAAATAACTGAGGAAATAAAAGAAGTACAATGCTAACTAAACAACAGCAATTACATCATCATCATCTTCCTCCTCCTCCTCCTCCTCCGCCTCAGCCACAGCTACTGGCAAAACAACAGCATCCAGCTCAGCTACCGCAACCGCAAGTGGAAGCGGAGCAAAAACTACTAGTAGCGGAAGTGCAACTGGTACGAGTGGATCGACAGCTAGTGCAACAGGAAGTGCTGCTGCTGCAACTGTCACCGCTGCTGGAAATGCTGCTGGAGCTTTAGCTGTTCCTGGATTTTTAGGTGTCGTTGGATTAGTTGGTGCTTTTTTGTTCTAGAAGGAGTAGTTTTCTGATCTGAGGATGGAAAGGGAAATTTAGAGATGTGGGTGCGGAAGCTGAGAACTGAGGTGAGTGAGGAGGAAATGCAGATTTCTAGATCAGATGAAGATGAAGATAAAGATAAATTTGTGCATATTACATCACAGAGATACCAGGATAGTTTTTTTCTGCACTTTATTAGACAGACGAGCGAAGTTTAAGATGAGCATAATCGAAAAATCTAATCTAATCTAAATCGTGCTTTACATATTAAGTTTTCTCAAAACTATCAAATATTCTTTCTGTACATCTACAGTGTTGCGAAGATTCTAACTGAAGCAAGTAGATATTTTGTAATTCAAGATAGATAGGTGTCTAAGGATACCTACTATATCATAATCTATACCCTTCATACACCTACATTCGTTCAAGATGAATTAATTATATTTGAGAAGGGGAAGTAGGAGGAAATACCTGTAAGTTATATTAATATGGTGTTGAACTGGCGGTTGGTTGAGTCAATAGATAGATAGCCTTATGAGGAAGGTTAGTAGGTCAGGAAAGGAAGAATGTTGTAGAAGGGATATTTGAATACCTATGGAGAGTGAGGAGTGAGTGAGGAGTGAGGAATGAAGAGTAGATGGTACTCTTCATTTCATTCTTAGATGATTTGAGGGTGATATTTTGTCATTATTTCATTGTTTTGCTTTGCCTTGGAGGTGTACATCCTTAGATAATAATAGAGAGATGATCCGTAACTTGCAGGATCTTTGTTTGATTTTAATTTTTGTGATTTTACTAGCTATATAATACTAGTATGTAGGATGTAGCTGCCTCTACTTGTAGCCAAATAGATAGCCATCTATTAGAACTTTTGTTTATGTCTTAAATACTAAGTAGCATGTCCTTGATGATGTATGCATACTATTAGAGATTTGTCCCCCGTCCCCATGCTCTTTAATCAGCAGTCGAAGCAAAGCTTCTTTCATTCATCCACAGGACATTTACTATCATAATACCATCATTCAACCACCAGTAGCTTCCCTATAGAAACTCAAACTTCCATTTGCTCCCCCTGTAACAAACGCCTCGCTCCTGCCCTGTACTTTTGGCAACCATTTCACGGCCCAAAGCGCTTTATCCGTCTCACTGTGCGTAGCTACACAATTTCTACCCTCTACACTCCATACCTTTACTTTACCATCCCATGCACCGCTAGCCAGGTACTCACCTGTAAAACTCCAGTCTATGCTGAAAATCCATGCAGTGTGGCCGGTCATGTTAGCGACTTGTTCGCCATGGGCAACGGAGTAGAGGGCTATAGTTGCGGAGTCTCCAGCGGCTGCGAGATACGTAGATAGGGGTGAGAAGGCAATGGTGCGGATTGGTTGGACGAGACCTGGTTGTGTTAGTCCTATCTCCTACTTCTGCTGGCTGCTCCATCTCCTGAAAGAACTCACCAGGTAAACTATGTACCATCCTCCCGGTATCATTATTAAAAACATAAACACCCCCATTCTCATGCCCACTAGCCGTAAACCTTCCATCCGCACTAATATCCACACATAACCCAAAACTCCCCTTAGTCTCATACTCGCGAATTTTCTTGCCTACACTTTTCTTTCCCGCATTCTCTCCTTTCCCCTCTTCACCCACCTGTAATAAATCCCACACCCCAATCTTCCCATCTACATTTGTGCCCGCAAGAAATTGTCCATCTGCACTTAAAGCCAGCGCCCATATCTCCCCTGGTTTATTACCATCGAGAACATAACCATGATGCGACCATTCTTCCGCGGCGTTTTCGCTCTTAGACTCGCTATTGGTCCAAATACTCACTGTACCATCGAATCCGGCGGATGCAGCGACGGTTCCAGATCGCGAGGTGCAGATGTGGTGGCAGCCGAGTTTATGCGCGGGTAGTGATTGAGTGAGGGAGGGGGGTGTGGTGAGCGTGCTGTGGATTTTGAGGGTTGATGTGCCCGAGGCGGAGAGGATGGAGGTGGGCGTGACGGCGAGAGAGAAGATGTCGGTTTTGTGGGCTGGTGGTTGTGTTAGGATAGTGCTAGAGTTGAGGGGGATGTGGTAAGGGATGGTTGATGTGGAGGTGCGATTGGAGGGGTATTTGGATGGACTTACCATTATCGATCGTGTGCGTCGTCAAGTATTGTTTAGACTTTACATTGTTAGAGTAAAGATGGAGGTATTTTAGGGCTCACATACCATTGTCACCGGTTCATTTGAAAATCTAGGTATATGATTGTTGGAGAAGAATTGTGTTTGGTGGATGATGTAAACGAAGCTGAAGCTATGGAAGCTTTGGCGGGGTTGAAGAAAATGTTATCTCACATGTGAAGTGAGCTTCAACAAACACATTTCACGTAATATTTAGAATAGGATTTAGAATAATTGATAATGTGGTAGAAATATTGTTATTTTGATTGTACAGTTCTATCATTCCTACCACTTCTGAGGAAATATACCTCACAATCAGGATCTCTTCCCAATATCAAAACCCTTTACAGATGCCATACATGATCGTCGCCATCTTCTAGAACACCACAAGCAGCCGCTCAAAAATCCTATTCCGCCCTCCTCTCCCCACCACTTATCTTCAGTTAATCAATTCTCCTCTGGCCGATAACTTGCTTAGGATTCTTCTCCTCATATATCTTTCTCGCAGCATCCTTAGCAGCCTTCTTCTCTGCCCGCTTGGTTTCCAGCTCCGCCAATTCAGCTTCTTTCTTTACCTGCTCCTCTGCAGCCCTTACTTTTCCTGCTTCTATCCTTATTTTCTGTTCAGCAATCTCATCTGCTCTGGCTTGCTTTTCGGCAAATCTCTCCTCATGTGCATTAGTCTTGAATAAAGTCTTGATTTCTATGTCACCGTTAACCAGGCCCCTGTGCTATACCGTCTAAAAATTCCTTACCAGCAACACAATAAGGACATAATAAATGTGCTCTCTTAATGTGACCACAAGCAGAACATCTATTCAAGTTTGTAACATCTTGTAATCCTTTGCCTGCCATTTGCCTATGTCTCTTCTTCATATGTGAAGTCTTCTTCTTGGGCACGGCCTTCAATATTCCCTCCCATAATCCTTCCAAAAATCCAGGGATGTTGAGGTGTATCGCGGATGGGATGGTGAGTACTGGGAGTAATGGGTGGGATAATTGCCGTGAATATAAAGTGGTTGATCTCGTTGCGAAAGTGGCTGTTGTAGGTGCTAATCGTGGAAGAAATGACGAAAGTATCGACGAGGTAGTAGTATGAACAGACGCCATTATGATTGAGATGCCCACGAATTATTAAAGTGGTATTATCGGTACTCAACCTCGCTGTCGACACTAATCTATTAAAATCTTGAATCTTTTGGCTCGGATGCTTTACTTTAGTTTACTTTCCACATGCAGATAAGCTAGCGCATTTTAAGATTAGCTTATAATTGCCCAATTAGTTTCCCCTGAAGTCCATGCCATATCGCCAAAATAATCTGGAGACTGACCTCTTTCCCTAACCTTTGTTCATGATCAACCGCTTTTGATTGCATATTACTTTTGAAGAAATCCCTTCGTCTCTTGTTTCTTTTCAATTCAAAGATACTACCCTCGTTTATAAAGACTCAAATCAATACACTCTTTCCAAAATGTCGACAATAACTGATAGACACGCTCCTCAACCTTCCGTTTTCCCAAAAAGCCATGTTGGTTTCGATAGTATCACCTCACAAATTGAGCGCAAGCTCTTGAAACGCGGTTTCCAGTTCAACGTCATCTGCGTCGGTGAGTTCGCTTTAGGATTTTGTTGATGAGTTGTTTTGAGGGCTTTTTCTAATAGATTTACTCGTAGGACAAACCGGTCTCGGAAAATCCACCCTCATCAACACCATCTTCGCCTCACATTTGATCGATTCCAAGGGAAGACTCACCCCCGATGAGGCAGTACGATCTACTACCGAAATTCAAACCGTTTCCCACATCATCGAGGAGAATGGCGTAAAGCTGCGACTTAATATCGTCGATACCCCAGGTTATGGAGATCAAGTAAACAACGATCGATGCTGGGATCCAATCGTCAAGTACATTAAGGACCAACACTCTGCATACCTCCGAAAGGAACTTACAGCTCAAAGAGAAAGATATATTCAAGATACACGTATTCACTGTTGTTTGTTCTTCATTCAACCTTCTGGCCACGCCTTGAAGCCAATTGATATTGTGGTCTTGAAGAAGCTTTCAGATGTTGTCAATGTCGTACCAGTTATTGCCAAGTCAGATTCTTTGACTTTGGAGGAGCGTGCTGCTTTCAAGGAGCGTATAAAGGAAGAGTTCGCTTTCCACAACTTGAAGATGTTCCCATACGAGAATGATGAGTTTGATGAGGAAGAGAAAGCGTTGAACGCACAAATCAAGGTAAATTTCACGACATTTAGATCTCATTTAAGCAAGCTAACAATATCAGGACATCATTCCATTTGCCGTCGTTGGATCCGAGAAGGATATTATTGTTGGAGGCAAACAAGTTCGAGGACGTCAAAACAGATGGGGTGTTATCAATGTTGAGGACGAAAATCACTGCGAATTTGTCTACCTACGAAACTTCCTTACCAGAACCCATCTCCAAGATCTTATCGAAACCACATCTCAAATCCATTACGAAACCTTCCGTGCTAAGCAGTTGTTGGCTCTCAAGGAGAGCAGTGCTGCAGGACATGCTGGGAGCAGACCTATCAGTCCAGCAGCTGATAGAGAATTGAGCAGAAATTCCCAGAGAATGACCATGAACGGCTATTAAGGAAGTGGTCAGGTATGAATGATGGTCAGTTGGTGATGATATTGAGGTTGAGATTGGGTTTGGATGATTGGTTGTGTTTATGATGGCGAGATAGTATTTGCCAAAAGCGACATTTTCTTGAAGGCAGGTTAGGGGAGATTTTAATGGACTGCTTTCGTAGAGCTGGGCTTTTCTAACCTGAACATCTCTACATTTCTCCTTTGCTTAATTAGCCGTTTTTCTTTAATATCCAGAGAATGCATTTAAATAGTAAATAATTCAATCTTCTTTTGATTCTTAGGGCCATTGATATATTGTGATCTAATCTATAAGGACTAGGGGATGATCCTTCATCTCATCGTCTAGTTCTCATCATTTTTGAGATTGATTAGGTAGATTGGACTAATGCTTTAGCCCAACAAGACCGGTCTTTTACCCATATCAGGTCTGGCTTCAAGGCCCAGTTCAGTGGTCCGCACCAGAGCGGGCTTTATATGAAAGGCCTAAAAAACCCCCCAAGCGCTAACAATGATAAGGGGTTTCCCCAGCTTTATCGCACGACCAGCAAGCACGCACCAACCACTCAAGCGTCACGATAATTTCCCTTCCACCATCTTTTTCTACCTAGGTACATATACATATGTGTTTTCTACAACCGCAATTCCTGCGACTTTCGTCTACTAAACATCGTACACTACGAAATTCTACATTCGTTTCTTCTTTTTCTTTACCTAGGAATTGTTTGCGCAAGGCTAGTACGGGTGTGGTTTTTAAATTTGCAGTTATGTCTCGTAGGTTGGTTTCTTTTGTTGAATTTTGGGATTTGGAATTTTTGAGAAGGGGGAAGTGAGGATCGAGGACCGAGAGTTAGAGAATGTGAAGAAGAAGGAAAAGAGGAAAAACAAAAGAACCCGACCCTAACAAAACCCACCAGCAACACCCCCAACCACCAACCCCATCATCATCAGCGGTCCCTCTGGCGTCGGCAAAGGAACACTCTATTCGCGACTCCTAGCCAACCATCCCGATCTCTTCACAACCTCCATTTCGCACACGACGCGAGCGCCGCGTCCGGGAGAAAAACGCGATGTCGATTATTATTTTGTGCCGATGGAGGAATTCGAGGCGATGATTGCGAAGGGCGATTTTGTTGAACATGCTATGTTTGGTGGGAATAGGTATGGCACCAGTAGGAAGATGATTGAGGAGAAGAGGGGGGAGGGGAAGATTGTTGTGTTGGATATTGAGATGGAGGTTTGTGGTTATTTTTTCTTTTTCTTTTGTTGGTTGGAATGGGAGTTTGAGGGGGAAGGGGGTGATATTTACTACTCGTTGAGTGCTTGCGTGCTTGAAGTTCAGATTCTGATGAAGGGATAAGGGATAATACTAACTGAATATAGGGAGTTAAACAAATTCATTCCCTCAACCCTCCATTCCCCGCTAGATATATATTTATATCTCCTCCTTCCACAGCAGATATGACTGCATACGAAGTATTGGAGAAGAGACTCAGGGGAAGAGGAACAGAGAAGGAAGAATCGATTCAGAAACGTTTGGCACAGGCAAAGCTCGAATTGGAGTACTCGAAGACGGAGGGTGTGCATGATAAGATCATTGTGAATGATGATTTGGAGGTTGCGTATAGGGAGTTGGAGGAGTATATTTTTGGAACGGAGGCTTAGAGGGCTTGGATTCTGCTGTAGATGGTACAGGGTAGAAGGCTGATGTCGGATTGTTCGAGCATGGCAGTAATGATTGCTATCAGGGAATTCTTTGGAGCGCCTAAAGCTATCAAGTTCATACATAGATTGCAGTGGGCCTATACATCAGATTTGGTGGACATAGAAAAGAGTTATGCATAGACAAAATTGTTCATAGAGTATCAACCTACAAATCACAAGATTCACGCGGTCCAATTCAGGGTTGAGCGTCAGTGCAAGCGAAGCAGAAATGAAAGATCCTACAGGAAATAAAGGTGGTGATTCTCATGTATAGGAAGTGGCCATAACGGCTCATTTGAATCTATCAATTTAAGTCTGCCATAGCTTTTAGAGCAGCGAATCTTGTCTAGTTCAAAAATTCAGATATGCCATCTAGAGTGAACCAATTCGCAGCATCCACATTCCCACAAATCATCTATCTTTCATCGCACTCAAAAAACCATCACCACAGCAATTTCAAAAGAGTTTATTAAAGCATACCTACCCATATAAATATCACCCACACAACGCAACAACGAATGACGCAGCCAGCACATGCATGCACGAAAAACCTCACGCATTCTAGAATAGAAAGACCGAATTGCTCCACGCTCAACACCTTGAGGGTCCCAAATGTAAAAAGTATTAAATGAAATGTATCGATATCAGTCGAAATCGGCCCGAAAATTTCCTGGAAATTCTCCTCGTCCCTTCCTGTAATTAAACTCCTTGCTTTCTCTGGGTTGTGTCTTTGATTCTTGGTTTTTGGTCGATTTTCTCCATCTGTGGGTTGTGGATGGGTCGGTGTGGGTGAGGGTGAAGATGAAGATGGAGATATGGTTAAGATTAGATATTGTTATTGAGTAGCGAATATCTATTTCTTTCCTTGTGCGGCGGCGAGGGCTTCGGCTGCTTTTCTTTCGTCGGCTGGGGGGTTGGGTGTTAGTTATGTTATGTATGGGTATTCAGATGTAGATATGGATATGGATAGATATGGATGGATGTTGAGACGAGGAAAGCAAAGAAAGGAAAGAGGAGCTGGCTACCTTTCTTTTGCTTCTCCATTAATAGAACTCGAGTCTTATCTTTCTCGGCTTGCATTTGCGATTTCGACATACCGCTTCCGGCTTTCTGTAAAGGCGAGGTTAGTGAGTGCTTGTGGATAGATAGGCGGAGGAGATTTGTGCGGTTCTTAAGAGATGATTTTTCGAGGGGAATTTGAAGATAGGTAAGACGACTTAGGAAATGAGAGAGAACATACAGCAAGTTGAGCTTGTTTCTTAGCATTCGCCTCACGGGACTTTTCTCTTTGATTTCCTCGGGCCATTTTGAATAAAAGGTAAGTGTAATATGCACGTTTTAGTTTTGTGTAGAGATGGGGTGCCCGCGATAGATAGGATGGAGTGTTTTGTGCGCCTGCGTGGCCTTTTGGAAGGAGAATGAGGTTGTCAGATGGAGAAAAATAAAATGGATGGATGGGTGAGGCTGAGAGAATTGTACGGGTACGGTACCTATGAATGCAAGAAAGTTCTGGATTGATACACACGGAGGATCTGATTGTTTTCGCTTAAAGGATGGGAGAGATTTGATTGGTGGATTTGGGTGATATGGTTAAGATTTACAGATTTATGGGAAATGATTGGGGGATGGGTGTTTGGAGTTTTGGAAGACTTCTTTTGAAGAACATCAGAAATTGTAGATAGCCTCTCTACCTATGGAGATCAAAGGAAAACAACAAAGTTCATTTCTATTATTATTTCTATATCTATTTTCGAATATAGTTATAAAAAGAACACAGTACTTCTCAACGAACCTCAACAATTGGCCATCAATCTCTTTGTGTTCTTCTTTTGTCACTCCGCACAATCCAAATGATGAAACATGGTTACCCAAAGCATTTTCATCCAATAATTCGAACTTTACATTTATATCTCAAAACAGCCCTATCCCAAACTTCAATTTGACTTGGCTTTCAATTCATGCAATGCTTTTTTATTCTATTGGATGTCAAGTCATTTAGCACCACAATGATCGATGTCAAGCGCGTCTTTTCGTCTCTTTCGCGCCTGGGAGAAGTTCTCCTTGAAGCAAACCGAGTTTTAATGGTGGGACTTGAATATTTCATCCATTCATTTCTGTCGCTTCTGGACCTTCTCTGAAGGGCTTCTATAGGTTGTGCTTTGTGGTCGAAGAATCAATAGGTAATCTAGATGTTATTGGATTTCCTTTAAACTTTTAGAAATAATGGAATAATAAAGATTCCATTCACCCCACAATACCAAGGTTTTGTAGGCGTCAAGTTGCATCAAAGGATTTTGGGTGTACTTCTTTCAATCTTCATAGACATTCACTTTTTATCTTTCTATCTACTGTCGATGAAAAGACAATAGACTTTTCAAAAATATCTTCCTTCTATTGTTGGGTTATTCAAATAATGAAGTCTTGATCTCAATAACGAACAATTATTTTATTTAATATATTTCCTTCCTCCCGTTTGAGATTGTGAATCTGTTTCTTACTTTTTCCCTTCAAAATTACTATACCTTCTTCACGATCTTTCTTAAAATTCTACAAACAACTACAACTACAACTATACAATCTTACTAAGTTACAAACTTACTATTACATACTTTGAAAGTATTTCGAAACTCTTTTATCAACTGCAGGCAGTTTAATATCACACTTCCTTGCTCCAACTGTAAGTTCTTTCTTTCTATCATCTTGGATACTACTCAAGACCCTTGGCTAACACACTTATAGACTCGGAACTTATACACATTCGTTCTTTAACATAAGACAATCATCATGTTAAATATCAAGCAAGCAGGTCGAGGCTTTCTTATCCTTAACGCCATTCGCGTCATGAATATAATAGCACTCCTCGATGTTATCGCAGCCAGCTGGATTATGCTCGTCATGACCGTCAAAACCTCTAATGTAAGTTCCTCTTCCCCCTTATTACATCAAAACCTTACTAATATCTCATCTAGTTCTACTTCTTCGACGGCGTCTCTCATTTCATAACCAGCAGCATCGGTATCTTCCTCATTGTCTCCGAACTGTCACTCTTCAAAAAATACTTTGAAACCTTCTGGCCCCTTCTCTGTCCCCACAATGGCTTTCTTTTTCTCGGTCTTTCCATGTTAGCCCTAGGTTTTAACATCCTTGGAAACTTGAATAAGAACGCTACATCTGTTCAAAACTTAGGTTTACCTATGTGGCGTGTAGTTATCTCTTCTGGGTGTCTTTCGGCTATTTTGGGGGCCATTAACTGTATTGCTGTAAGTTTTCTTCCCCCCCTACTCTCTTTTATATAACTTACTAATGATAATCCTAGTCCCTAGTCTTCACAACCAAAGACAAAACCGCCCGTCAAATCCGCAGTCACGGCGCCACCACTCCCCCAAACCCCTACGAAAAACGCCTTTCCCTCCCCGCCTCCCTCAACCAAGATCTTCCCTCCTACTACAGCAATCCCGCCGAACGTCGTAAATCACGTTTCCCATTCCGTCTCCCTCTCCGCAGTTCCCTCATTTCCAAACCCGTTATTTCAGAACCTAAACCTTTCCATCCTGATTTAGAAGAGGGACACAGCTACGATCATCAAACTCCCCCAGCAAACGACAGATCTTCACCTATTGTTCCCGGTGTGGAAAGACCACCCACAGCTATGCATCCTGCGCATTTGAGACCGCCTCCGGCTCCTAGGAGTAGCGTTTATAGTGTTGCGAGTAACGTCACGAGGTTTACTAGAATCTAGGGGGTGAAAACTTGGATTCTGTAGTAAAAGTTTTGGCTTGTGCTGCTTCTTGAGCGTGGGGATTGCATGCGTGTTTGCGTGCATTGATGGATGGATTTATGTAGGGGATGTATTTACTCGGCGTTTATAGTTATGGGATGGGAGTTTAATGGATGGATAGGATGCATAAATATGGTATGATATGATATGATATAATGCATGGATATGATGGATGAATGGATGGATGGATAGGAGGATATGATAGGATAGGATAGGAAATACCCAATGATCTATTTACTTTCACTTTGGTTTTTGTCTTTTAATTCCTACTTAACATCTGAAATTTCCTATATTCTCATTTACCATATGCTCATGTCCCCGTTCTCCTTTTCCTTTTCCTTCCTCCTTTCTATATTGTTTTCTTTTCCTCCCAAACTATCTCTTAAAGTTTCTCTCAACCCTACCTAGCTTAAGCACATCCATACCCTTAAATCTCTTAACAAAACAAAATAAGATCAATAATCAATAATCATCAATCATCAATCATTCATTAGGTATAATACTATATTATATTCGCATCCACGAGTTACAAATCTCCTCACAGATTTCCTTGTATATATATATACATGTTTGTATATCTTTATGAAAATATAACAATATAGTAATATAATAATACAATAAACTTATTTAATATTACCTATTTATTTAATATGAATCACAGATATAAACTTAATCTATTTAGTCGAATAAATATTCTGGCTTTACAGTAGGTCTTGAAATTATGTTCATATCGTTGATAATAACTTGCTGTGAGGCAAGAGAGTTGGTAGTAATGGATGGATGGATCAACGAATAGTAATATAGGTTTCTTGCCATACGGCTTCAGTCTCTATATTAATATCAATCTCATATCATTATTTTCTTCCCACTTTCACGTTTATTTGCAAATCTTCATAAACTTTAATATTTTCCCTCTTGAATCTGACTTATCAACTTCAGCAAGTCATCCAAGGGTATGAATCAACGCCATGTGAACTAAAAGTTCATACATACATACATACGCCAAAGCCATGCATAGAAATTACCAGCAATAGATTAACTAAAAGTTAGTACCAACGAACCCAATATAACCCCACGAAAATGCAATGATTATAATAAATCCTAGAACTCCCGCAACCGGTTGAAAATGGCACGCCTAAATCCATGCAAGCAAGTAGATGCGAATTAACGAGCTTCGGAATAATCGTTCAAAGCAACGCAAACAAGTCCTAAATTTGAATGATCAGATGAAGCAATGGACGGGAATGTTTGGATCAATGTACCGCGATGATGACCATTATATTGTCTGATAACCGATTGACTATGTAATTCCCAAAGTCGAGCATAATGATCGGAGCATGCAGTAACAAGGTAAGCAGAATCAGCACTAAAAGCGCAATCCCAAACCCATCGTTGATGACCAGTTAAAGTTGACTCAAGATTGAATGCTCTTGCTTCCGTTTGTGGCTGATTTGGGTTTGGAGCAAGAGCTGTAAAGTCTACCTCCCAGATCTTGGCGGTATGATCGGCACTACAGGTTGCGAGCTTCTTGACATCTGGTGATAGTAGAACACGGGTGATGTATTGGTTATGAGCCTTGAAGTGAGTAATTGGCATAAGTTGTGTCTTCTCACGGAACTGAAGAAGCTGCCAAACATAAACGCTGCCCTGCACAGATGTTAGCATAATTCTAAAAGTGCTTGGGAATTCACTTACAGAATTAGTACCAGCACACAAGGTTGATCCATCAGTTGCAACGGTGACGCTAGAAACAGGTACGTCCTCCTCTGGAATAAGTTGGTGAGAGCAATTATTTTCTGCAAGATCCCAAATGCGAACACTGCCTCCACGATCACAGCTGATGATTTCACCTTGATTTGGATGAATCACTACATCGTTGACTGGACAGCCATGACTATAACTTCGTTGAACAGTGCCACTTCGAGTTTCCCAAATCTTAACGGTTCCATCTTCAGAACTTGTCACCATCCATTTTCCTTCGCAATGAAAAGCGACTCCTGTAATATTTCCTGTATGTCCTTCAAATGTGAGAAGTGGGTTGGGATTTGTTGACTTAATATCGTAGAGTTTAACTGTATGGTGGCCAGCTGCAGCTAGAAAACGCTTATCGGGGGAGATGCATAATCGATTGACTTGAGAATCAGGGTGTTGAATTGTTCGAGAACAGATACCAGAGAGGGCTTCCCAAAATCTGATGGTGGTAGAATTTCAGTAAATTGTGTTATTATGAATCGCGCACAAGAGTAATATTTACCTGATAGTATGGTCATAGCCAGCTGTAACAAGAATGCAAAGAGTGTCAGTTTGGCCATTTTCAAAAGCGGGTAGATATGCCATTTTGAGATGGATGATATTTTTGGTCGGAAGAAGAGATAGAGCAAAAGGAAGAGTGATGCGTATAGAGGCAAAGAAACAAGTTCACCCCAATTGCTTTTGAAAAGCAACAATTCATCTGAAGATTGTGATACCAGTCCGATGAAGGAAAGAGTGAGTATTGGGTATTTGAGTATTACTTACCAGTACACAGAATTACAGACATATCTTCACCTAATATATCAATTAAACCGATCAATAATGAAGAGAAATACAATAGGAAAGAAGTAACCACAGTAGTTTGAATTGGCAATAGCACCTTCCAGACAGAGTGGTTGCAAAGAAATATATAAGAAATTCTAAAGTGTTACACCTGCAATACAGCCAGTGACGTTAGGAGCTCTTTTACTAAAGCTTGATTTAAAATTGACCGCCTTCTTTATTCAGATGATTAGATCAAAATGATATCCCGAGAAATTACCATCGGCCGTTCATTTGACCTGGTGTTATTAGTAAGCCTTGCATGATAAAAGCTTGAGCCAATTAAAAATGAACTCTGTCACGTGATCACGCAACGAGCTAAAACTTTTTGAATTTGATGCTACAACTACGGTCATGATGTTTACTTTCAGATATGATACTTCCCAAGGATCATTTTCTAAAAGAGTTTTAAATTATACAACTTCAAACATTACAAAGCTGACTTCATCAAAAGCTCTTTTCACGCTGAAGAAGAAGAACAACCGAGTAAATATTGAAGTTGTGAGTTTGAATATCTCTAGGCTCCCAAGCCAAACCTACATTTGTACAAACTACCCAACTGGGTCACAGGCTATTGCCACAAGCTGTTTCTGACAAAGTCTGGCGTCCAACATTTGTTATTTTAGATTGCTTGCAGTCAGTGTGTTCGGAAGTATAGTGTCAAGCATATCTACTCAAACCGACGTGCTTTCGTGGTAGAATATATTCTTGCGACTCGAGGCAGTTGTTAGCACATTACATCGAAGAGACCTCAAGATATCTCAAGATGGAGAACGTACCTGAAATGGCTGTGGTTCGGAATGAATTTGATAGAATTGGAGGTAATTATGCTCCTGAAAATTCTTTGCTCATTGGACTTACACCTCCTTCCTTTGAGCAGTGCGATAACCAGAATTCTTCTGGCTTCCAAGATGATGATACATGGTGGGATTCTTTCTCTATGGAAGATTATAACTACCGAAACAACTTGGTGAAAGATGCAGAGAACTTCCAACACACTGGTAATATCGAAGATTTGTTCGCCAGCGGCCCAAAATGCCCTGTGGATTATGTCGAACCACAAGTAGCCAAGAGACGAAAGTTCAATTCCGATTCAACTAAAAGTTCTTCATCTGCAACAAGGACTCTAGAAGCTGTCAGTCCAATCAATGAATCCTTGTCCATTTTCTCCCCACAGGCCATGCCAAATCAAAAGATAGCAGAGCCAAACTCGTCGTCGAACACTACCCCTAAGGTCACAAGCCAAATTACTCAGCATCCGACTGGACAAAAATCACTTCTTTCTCAGGAACCACCATCTGGATTGAAAAATTCTAACATTGACCTCCCAAACACACCATTCAATGGTCAGGGTACAAACCTTGGAACCATACCAATCATCAGTCCGGTTTCTTCACTTAATATCCACCTTTCGGAATCATCTACAGTCGCAATCACTACTCCAGAAATCTTTCAAACTGCTTCATCAACTCACCTTGTTTCTATACCAGAATCTCAACAAATGCTTCAGCAACAACCTTGTGGAGTTGCTGGCATTCCTCTAGGGCCCACCATCTTGCAAAGTCCGCAAATGCAAGTTGACTCGAATGTCTCTGGTCATCAATTTTCACCTCAACATTCACATAAACAGCGGCAATCATTTACTGAATTTCTTCCCGAACAAAATCCTGGTTTTACGCCACTTCAACCACCGGTCAACCAACAACCTGCATCTGTCTCAGAAGGCTCAGTTCAAGCTAGCCAACAACCTACAGGACACGCCACGAGACTCTGTCTCCCAACTCCACCAACCTCTAATACAGACCTTCAACAATCCTCGCCAGTTTTAGATAGGAGTTCGATTAAACCTCAGCTTAGAGAAGTCATGGAAAAGTTTGAGAACAAGATTAAGATGGATGCGGAACTTAGACAAGCTTTCAACATTATCTTTCCTGGTAAGTTCATCATAATTAACTCAATTTTGAGCACTTACTAACATATTTGACAGCACGAAGTATTGAAGTAGAAGAATTGAAGCAAAAGATGCTCAACGAAAGACGTCAAGCTGCGCTTAAAGAAAATGCTTTGAAAAAAACAATCACCGAATATCAAGATAATGCAACAGCTCAAGAAGCTTTACAGACTAGAGCAATGGGTCTTCTTACACAGCTCAGAACAGATCCTAAACACGATCGTTCTTGGGTATGTCTAAATTATAATAAAAATGGTCAACTATGCAATCACATTCAGAAGGAATTCTATTTACTGGCAAAGGTTTGGAGAAGACGAGAAAGATGTTCCAAATGCAAAACAAAGACACATGAGCTAAGTCGAAAATACCTCGATGATGATGCAGCTATTTCATCATGGAACTTTGAAAAAGATGGTCCCGCCATGTCAGAAAATACGCAGTCATTGAAGCGTACAAGAGATATGACCGATAAACCAGCAGTTACTCCTCTGTTATTCGTTGATTCGAATCGTCGCCAGTCATTACCTAGTCTTACTGCTGCTGGAAAAGATCTTCAACAAGATTCGAGTTCCAGATGGGCTTCATTACCACCACTTACCAAGAAGAAGACTCGGAATCACTTACCCTTGAATAATACTAAGGAAACACGGGATACCTTAAGAGTAGCACTCGGAACGGCATCTAAGGCATGGATGCAAGCACCAAAGCAAATAGAGACTATTGTTTTAGATGATGATAATGAGAAGGAAGTCGGAACAGATCAATTAGGAGGAAGCCCTGATAATACCCCAGCAGCTGAAGCAGAGATCGGCTTTGAAGATTCTATGGAAGCTGATTTTGATGCTGCTTTTAATGCTGACCTTGAAGCGGAATTAGAAGCTGATCTCACTGCTGCTTTTGAGGAAGAACTTGTATAGGATTGGAGGTTACTTAGAATTTTAATGTACAATAATCAGGTGGAAGGTTTAGAGTAGAATAGAGTACTGAAGAGCATGTTCTGGGGGAAAAGTTAAGAATTTACCCGGTTGTAACTCGCAGTCACTGTGTATTAGTGGTGTTTATTTTAAGCTTCACACCACTCCACTGTGCCTTGTACTGTATGATGGAAGAATTATTGTGCCAAATTTCCAGCTGTGGATTTACTTTACTTAACTCCACCCATCGTATTGTAAGATTATCAAGAAGAGTATCAGATCATATATACACTATACTATACTATACCTTCTCCCACATTAACATTAACATAAACATTAATATAAACATAACATAGCATTCATCCAACATACAATAACAATAACAAGAGCAAGAAAATACAAGAATTTGTTAAAAGGAATGACCTCACACAGGGAATAGTGGGAAGCTGATAGGGCAGAACTGAGGTAATATTGGTCTAGTTGGTTAATCTCTCTTCTAAGTTCTACGGAAGTGCGAAGCTCTCTGTAAGAGAGCTTCTCAATCTAGTCCTAACAGGACTAGTGCCCTGTGCACGTGCTACGCAGGAACCATTCACTTTAACAGAATTCTACAATCTACTCTATGTTACGTGACGGTTGTTATCCCACTAGTGGCTCACGTGCACTAGCCCTGTATATAAAGACCTTCTTACTTAGAATCTTCTTAGTTCTTTAGTTTTAGATTCTAAGTAATTGAATTGACTCCGTTTACGACTTTTCCGTCACACTCTACTCTACCCACCACACACTCAGCGAAACCAACATCAAAGTCAATAATTTTTTCATCTTTTTTTTTTTGAATCCGTACTATATTTATTTTTTCAATATTTGAAATTTTTTTAATTAATATCTTTTTATAAGCTTGAATAAAGCTTAATATATTTGAAAATTTTTTAATTGGTAATGATTTTATTGGATATTGTTAAAGTGAATGGTTCCTGCGTAGCACGTGCACAGGGCACTAGTCCTATTAGGACTAGATTGAGAAGCTCTCTGTAGGAGAGCTTTGCACTTCCGTAGAACTTGTTACGAGGTTTGCCGTCTAGATCACGTGGAAGTGCTCTAGGCTCTCGAAGTAGGTTTATAACTAGGCGTCAAGCAGGGACTTAAAGTAATGACAATAATGATATGCAATTCGTAACTAATAGTAGAGTATACTAAATGATTGATCTTGAGCACGAAGCTCTATACAAAGGAAATCCATCTTGATTATATAGACCTTCATGCCTATGGCTAGTCAGGACCGCTGCGCGGTCTTGGACAGCCAGCGTTCCTCAGCGGTCCATAACGTGACTTTAATCACGTTACCTTGGTTTAGTCATGTGACGCGGCATAGAAGATAGCCGTTGTAACAGAACTAAGAAAATGGGTGATTCATGTAAAAGGCCAATATAGCCTCAGTTCTGCCCTATCAGCTTCCCACTATTCCCTGTGTAAGGTCATTCCTTTTAACAGATATTGAAAATAGTGTTATTGAATATTATTTAAGTTTGTATTAGAACTTGAAAATGTGTAAGTTTTTCAGGGATTTTTTCAGGGTTTTCTTTTTGGTAAATTTGAATGGTGTCACTGTGTGAAGTGCATGATATGAGATGTGAAGTGTATGATATGAGATGTAAAGTGTAAGTTGTGAAATATAAAGGATGAGAGGTGAAAATATAAGAGGTAAAGGGCGAGCAATGAAGTATAAGTGATGAAATGTGTAGATTATAAGTTGTAAGTTGTGAAGTGCGAGATGTATATAGTATAAAGTATATGCAAGATGAAGATAAAGATATAAAACATTAAAATTATATAATACAATCAATTACTTATTAGAAAGAAATATGAGACGATAATACAGTAATCTTATAATATGTATATTCCATTCTCTCTCCTCTCACAAGCTCTCACAAGAAGAAGATAAAATTTCATCATGAATTAAAAAAAACAAGAACTATTCCATTCCATTCCTTTACTTCCTTTCCATTCCTGTACTTGCTTTCCTTCCTATCTCACATATATATAATAAAGTGTAAAGTAAAACACCATCGTCATGAGTATTTGAATCCCCCTCCCTTTCCTCCCCCCTCCCCACATTAAATCAATTTGAACTATATTTGTACCCATTGATTCGCACTGTCTAATAAATCTTTACATTTCCCTAACCCTTCCTCCTCATTTCCACAATGCATTTTTTGTTTGATCCCAAATGTACGCCATGAACTAGATTATATATCTCGGAAGAAATATCTTCGTGTGTTCGTGAATATGTGGGAAAAGAGATGCATTGGGATTGCTTTTCATTTCAAAAAGCTTACAAGATGAAAGCAGCAGCAGCGAGGAAACCAGCAATGCTGGCACCGGAGAATGCCATGACACGGTTTCCGTTGTTGGTGTTGATGGTGAGGGGTCCGGATGGGGTAGCGGATGGTTCGGATGGGGAGCTGGTTCCGACGGATCCTGCACCGGTAACGGGGGTGGTTGGTGCTGGAGCAGTGCTGTTACCGTAGGCTGGGCCGGAGCTGACTGGTGCAGAGCTGGCTGGGGCAGTTGGAGCAGCAGTGCTAAGAAATGTTAGTTTTGTTCGCTCTGGTTTGGCTTTGAATTTATGGATACATACCAGTCGTTGCAGATGACGGAAGAGGTGGTGTAAACTGGCTTGGAAACTGTACATGGGCAGTTGGTAATGGTGACAGTCTCACTCTGTGAACGATATTAGTTCATGTACTTCAGTAACTCAATCTTGAAATCCAGAATGTCGTAGTCGTGTGGTTTCTTCTGTGAATCGACCACACGAACTACCCTTTTTGATGTTTCGTATGGAGATAATTACCTCGGTGGCAGTGTAAGTTACACCATTGAAAGAGAGAGTGGTAGCCATTGGGCAGACGGTGGTGAAAGCAGTAACAACATCAGTAACCCAGACAACAGGCATTGTAGCATTTGCTGGGGCACTTGAGTTTCCGGTTGCTGCGACGGATGCTGCGAGAGCAGAGATGATAGCGACGGTTGAGAATTGCATATTGAAGGATTTAGATTGGAATTTATTATGTAGTTTAAAGTAATCGAGTTGATAGATTGGACGGGTAGAGTTGTAGAGGTGTTGTTGTAGTTTTTGAAGTTGATTTGTCTGTACGACGAACGAATGTAATTGACCAAAAGTCGGGTATTACTGCAGTGAAGCAAAAGGATTAGAAAGTGAAAGTGATTTGGAGTGAGAGAGGGTGAAGAAAGAAGAGATTATGATGACTTTGGGATGATTGCGGATCTTATACCGAGTGCCGTGAAAGTGGATCATTACCCACGTCTAGACCATGCAACTGCAGAGGAAGGTACGTTAAAGTGCTCTGTCCATTTTGAGAATCGACTAACATCGTATTGAGCTTAGATTATATCTAAAAGATGCAGGTACAGATGAAATGTGATTGGATCAAAGCGACGATTAATTTACGGACAAGACTATTTAAGATACGATGTCGATCATAACCGGGAATTAGGATCCATTCATTGATTTCCCAAAGATCAGACAAACTGTTATAATTTAGGGTATTTACTTGGCAATACTCACTAAGAGGGAGTGGGTGGGTGAAAGAAGAAAGTAAAAGAAAGAACGTTAGATAGGTAGAATAATCCCCTATGATGGATGAAGAGAAGAGAAAGACAAGAAAATGATGATTAGAATCTGATCATATTTCATCGGATTCACAAGCATTTCCCCTGATGAACAACTGACAAGAGAATAATTCACTTACATAAATACATCATACCTAATCTCATGGCCAAGACGGATAAGATTATACATGATGAACGTTTATGCTATTGGTTTAAAGAATTTTATACTTTCATCCGAAAAGAAATGTCAATTTCCCCTTATTCTTCTAATAGATATTGAAGTTGTGAAGTTATACTCCGTCAAGTGGCTTATGCTTATTACAGTCGGGAAGCTTTTCTTCGGTCATACGCAGCACAGTAGCGTCAGGGGTAATCTCACAGAGCACTTCTACCGGCAACTAGAAAAGCGCTAAGGAGTACCAAACCAAATCAATAACCCTACCGTATCAATCCATCCTCCAAAACAGTCAGCAGGATAAAAGCCGGAAGAAATAAGGAGAAAAATCCATCGAAGAAATAGATTTCTAGTTATCGATCGATGGATGGGATGGGATGGGATGGCTCGCTAGCTTGCCAACTCATCCCCACTCACCAAGAAAATCAATGTCCCAGAGTTTAGGAGTGGGTGGAGAAATACTTTCTTTTCCGGATAAGTCAGTCTGGTTCCAAACTTCCTGGCCATTAAATGATTAAATATCTCGGTGTTGCCTATACAAGTATTAAGAATTACTTGGCTAAATTCTTTTTATTTTTATTCTTTTGGGCTTTTATGAATTTGAATAATAATAACATCTCTTTTATAAAAATAATCATTGTAATTATAAAGGATAATAAGAATAATAATAAAGTTCTTTTCGCTAAATCCCATTATGTTTATATTATCAATTTCCCCACCAACCAACATCTTCCATACTCCGTACAGAGTAATCGTCGCACAACAGATACCTACCTACCCAGTACCTACAAATCACAGCAACCATCCCGGATCCCATCCATCCATCCATCCCATCACGAGCACAAAAATCCGGGGTGATGGTGGAAATCAATCAAATCAGCAAGGGACTAACTGACTGCCAAATTTGAATCTTGTACAGGATACTCAAGTATTCGAGAGCAGTATATAATAGCTATCCCCAACACTTCTAGAATCTAGATGCATCTTCAATCTTCAATTCTCAATTCTCTTAATCGTGAAATTTACTTGTATTCATCATAATTAGACATTAGGAAATTCAATCTTTAAAATATCCCGAGACAGAGAGAGAGGGATATAGTCTATAGTCTCGAAATTGTTTTTTTTTTTTTTTTTTTTTTTTTTTTTTGGTGATGGTTTGGTTGATCTGGATTATCATTATGATTGGTTGTACCTGCACATCGCTATGGTATCGGTAATTATAACTTAAGATCTTACATGCATAAGGTTACCTAGGTATGGAGTCCATGATTATCTAGTTTCAGCGGGGAAAAAAGGACTGGGAAATTTTGGTATCTTACCTACTAGATAGGTATTCAATAGTAGTAGGGAGAAAACCCATCATATAGATAGTCAAATATATTATATTTATTCCGATCCCGTTAAAAAGAAAACAAACAATGTCCATTCGGAACATTGGGGGTCTGTAATAATGAATGTTCAAGTGATTGATTGATTGATACCTCGTACTTTTGCGAAAAAGCTTCGGATATGATAGATATATGGATACTACGAGTCATTTCTTGCTTCCGAATGTTTAGTCTGTATATTGTATATTGTATAGACAAGTGATGATCTTTTGAAATGCTGGTGCTGGTGGTATTGCTATTCCGTCTCTGCCTGCCACCTGTTCGGAATGAGATATCTATCTTATTGTGAAAGTTTGTTATTGTCATTGTAACGTAGTAAGACTACAAGAACTTTACAAAGTGATGTGTTGAGTAAGGGGTATATCGATGATAGGTTCAGCTAGGCTTTTTTCTTCTATATTTTCTATTAGTTATTCTTTCTCTTCTCTCTCTTTTTATCTTAGTGATTAGATAGAAGATATTCTAGATCTATATAGAGCAAGTGCTTTACTTTATTTATACTTTTCCAATTAATTACATCACTGATGGAATCTAGATCCACCATCTAATAAATGTATTCACTTATTAGATATTCTTACAATGTCTATCTTCCTCTTCTCGGTCATAGTAAGTTCTTACTTCCGAAATCGTTTGTTTTTCTCTTTACTTTTTGAGATCGCTGGATCTTGTTCAAGATTCATTCGGTTTATGGGATTTGGGATAATTATAGGATATCCCGGTTCGTGATACTTGTTTAACTTTTGTTGTATTATCTTTGATAATTATACTGGATTAGCCCATGAGAAAATAACAAATTTACTAGCTTTTGTTGATCTGAGTAGAAAGTCAAGATCAAATCATGTCATAATATCTATCAGATTCTCTAGATATTAACCTAGGTGATCCCAGAATTGATTAGAATTCAATCCATTGATTTTTGAATATCTTCCTTATAATGTAAGTAATTAAGTCAGAATTCAACCAACACAATCCGACCCAACTACTATCCATACCTAGATATTATCATTTATACTGTATATTCTTTCATTATCAAAAAGATGAGTATAATAACTTCAAAAAACATTAAGAGTTCCAATTAAACCTTCCCTCCCTACTTATATTCTATCTACTCTAATTCTCAAAATTCATAAACCCGTTAGGAGAATATACTTCATATTAGTCAATTCATCCCTCCTCTATATATCAAAAATCTGGCTAATTCCTTTACTTCCTCTTAATTCCTATTATCATTATTATTCTTACCCTGAACTTCATCTCCTTCATCCCCAGATCACCAACACCCTTCTTGCTGTTAAGTAAATTTCTCGAGGGTAAGTAATCCGGGTATGTTTTTCCTTAGCTCTATTTCCTTTTTTTTTTTGGCTTGTTCCTTGTCCTTTTCTGTTTTTCTTTTTCTTATTCCTCTTCTTTCTTTTCCTTTATATCTCCTCTGCCAATTTGGCCTTCGTCGTCTATATTTTTGTTGTGAGATGTTATAGATGAATGTGGAGGCGGAGGAGGAGGAGTCGTTTTTGATAAAAGGAAATGAATAGGATGGGTTTCGGTGATGTATTCCTTAGGGATAGAGGAGGGGTTTGGACAACTGGGATGAGGGGATTTCTTGGGGGGGAGTGTGGGGTTGGATGGATTAAAGATTGTTTTCTGGTTCTCGAGGGAATCTCTATTGTCTGAGTTGAGATGTAGAGTTGTTTGGACTTGAGGTATAGGATATAGCTATCTCTATGGCTATTATTATTCTCCTCGCTATCTCCAATCTCTTCGTGCTACTTACATTCTCCTCCCTATTCTCATTATCTTCCCTGTCTTCACTCACACCACTTATCCTATCCTTATTAACTCCATCCTTCTCATTCTCTTGGTCGTATCACCCCTTATATTTCCATCACCCTCTCAGTTGATCTCGTAACTAACTATTGGGTTTCTTGAGACCAGAAAGAGCATCAGATTGTATTGATTGATTCTCTAGCTAAGCAGTTAAGCTGCGAGTATATATTCAAAAAATGAAGGAATAAGGTTAGGTATTCAGCCTTCGGAATTAAAGTGCTTTGAAATCAAAACATTGAAAGCAAACAAACAGTATACCAAAAAGGAAAGAATGAATTAAAAGTTGAGTTTTGTTTGCTCCTTATATGCATCATGCAATATATATGCATATGCTGCCAAGATCCCAGGAGGTCAACACTACCCTATTCCCCCCAATCCCCTCATTCTCTTCATTCTTCCCCCTATAGATCCTCTACTCTCCTCGCTTACCCCTCTCCCACAAACCACCTCATGTCACTTATCCCTTTGATTTCTCTGATTTTTCTGATTTCTTTTATCTCCGCAGATAAAACATCCTCCCTCTTGACAAAATCCCCATCAACATCCTCATAAATCTCAAACTCCCACCCTTTCTTCCACTTTCTTTCGCTTTTACTCTTTCTCATACTTCCCACATTTATCAACCCGAAATTCCCGAAATTCTCGAAAATACTATCATAGAATTAAATTTCAGAGAACAAGCTATTATTCCGACAACATAGTCTTAATAAACCTATTCTTCCTTATCGAGGAAGGGGATTCTCGGCTGTCGAGCTGTATGGATACTGTGCGGTTGTGAGCTCTGCTATCTCGCTTCTTGATATTTGTTTGAAGTTCGGTTTTTTCTAGGTATAATGGGATATGTTTTATTCCTTTTCTCTTCTCTATCCTTTCTATTCTTTCTATCTTTTCCATCCACTTTCTCCCTATCAACCTCCTTCTCCTTCCCCTTTTCCTCACAAACTCAAAACCGCCATCCACAGCCACCAAATCCCCAACTTTAAATTCTACAAACCCAAACCAATAATCTTGAATCGAATATGTTTCTTGTATATTAATAGCCTGTAATTGAAAAGATATTGTTTTTGGGGAATTTTATAGTTGGATTCAGATAATTAATATTTATAAAATAAAATAAAAGAAGAAAAAGGAGGAGGAGGAGAAGGAGGAGAAGGAGGAGAAGGAGGAGAAGGAGGAGAAGGAGGAGAAGGAGGAGATGTAGGAGAAGCAGGAGATTTCTTTTGCTTGTAGAAGGTTTTGGGGGTTTTTGAAGAGGAATCTTTGAGGGAGGAGATAGATGCTGTTGTTTGTATGTGAAGTTCGAGGGAGTATTGAGATTGTGATTGTAATAGGGAGAAACGTAGGAGGTTTGGGAGGTCGAGATGAGTATGGTGAGAGGAATATGCAAGATTATATAAGAATAAAGAATATTATACAAAACCGAAAAGTTCGGAAGCGGAAAGATTGGAGATTATCGGTATAGAAGATGTGCTATTTTGGTCATTATACTCATTTGAATCGATTGACTTGTTTAGTTCTGATACTTTCCATAGGCGGGTAGTGAATAGGGGTATGTGTTTGGATTTGGATTTTGGATTTGTATGAAAAGTACTCGTACTCAAAACTATTATGATTACAAGGAATGAGGGTGGAAGATTGGATTTAAGTTGTGTATAGGTTACACTGTACAGTATACAGCATCTATATACAGCATCTATACACAGCGTGTATATATAGTATATATCATATAAGAAGATGGAATGAATAAGTAGATAAGTAAATAGAGGGGCGGAAGTAAGTGAAAGAGAATAAGGATATAGAAATAAAGATTTGTCTAGTTCATGATTTTCTTCTGAGATGATACTTTTCTAGGTGAGGTTGTGATGTTGTGAGAATGAGTTGGAATTTTGAAGTTGGAGTTGGTGGTTTTTATTTATTCATGTATTTCTGTAGTAAGATTATATCTGAGTTTTATACAATGAGCAGAAATAGATGGAGATAAGTAAATTACTACGGATTTATTGTAACGGAATTGTAGAGTTTTGGGGTTTGAGATTTGAGATTTGAGATTTTGGGACTCAGGGGGTGAGGGATGGGGATAAGAGAATGAATAATTTGATGAGAAAGGGAAGGGAAAGGAAAGAAATGACAAGAAAAAGGAGGGAAATCAGAGAAGTTCTCTTTCGTTTATATATTTGTTTCATCCTCTAGCCTCTGACCTGCTGATCAAAAAGCCAGTAAACCAGCTAGTTAGTTTGAAGAAACAAAAAGTTTGTTGGATGTCTTGTACTATTGTGGTGTATTTTGGTGCCGTATGACCTTGTTGTGGTGATGTTTGACATTCCAAATCCAATGTTTCGAATTCTGCACAGAAGAAGCGAAGTGAAATAAAACGAAAGGACAGGAAAGGAAAGGAACAGAAAGGAAACATCAAAAAAGAAGAGAAGAAAAGTAAGAACGGGAAATTGAAAAGGAAACACAAGAGAAGAAAGAGAATGCTAGAATAAGATGTTATGGATTTATTCTGATCCTTTTTCTGAAGAGGAGGTGTGAGTTTCTGATGAATGAATGAATGAGTGGATAGATAGATGGATTTTCTCAATAACTTCTTCTTTTCCCATCCTCTATTTCTCGTGCAGTATTTCTGATTCCAAGATCTCGTGAGGAAAATTATCCATAAGTCCCTGAAGATTTTCGAGAATTAAACATACCAACGCTGATTTTCATTTGAGAAAACAAACTCAGCATATCCGATTCAAAAGTTTGCCTAAAACAAATCACATCCATATCCATACACCACATCCATATTTACCACCATCAAACCTCAAACCCCTACTCCAATACCAAAATGCACATTCCCTGCCTCCGCAAACGTCGCCATCAATTCCAATTCCCATCTCAATTCCAATCCCGAAACGTAAACCAAAAACCCAGAGAAAATACCTCTAACCTCACGCTCAAGCTCAACATCAACGTCCGCCGAAAACTTCGGCTCAAAAATCTCAAAGGAAAGTTTCCAACAATAAAGTTTAAACGAGGAATGTTCGGTGGTGCGACCAAAACGAGGGGAAAGAGGAGACTTGATATTAAGCGACGATTCGGGCGCTTTCTTCGACGAAAAAAAACGCATTTTAGATTTCGTCCGCTGAAGTTTAATTGCAAGTGGCGTTTTCCTGGAGTTAAGTCTAAGGGGTGTTTTGGGTTTGGGTGGAGGGGTCGGAGAAGGGATGTTCATTGGGACAGTGATAATTCTACTACTCTCCACACCTTCGTGCAAGCTATGAATACCCATGCCCAAAGAAACACTCGGAGACATACAAGAAGTATAAACGCGAAAACGAGCAAATCCTCCACATCCTCAGGACATATTACACAGCAACACGCCCACCTATTACCGGAGCAATCTCTAACAAATCAAGTCAAACCCGGCTATCGATACCCCTATTCCCTGGCCCCTGAAAACTTTCCAGATACCTTCTATCGACTTCATCGAGATGAGAACTGGAGAGATATATCCGATCTCCCGCAATCCTACAGCAATAACTCAATTATTTCCACTACTTCCCTTCAAGCAACAGATACCAAATTCAACAATCGAGGACACATACAAAAACCAATTTATAATGCCCCTGAACACGGCTGGTCAGCAAAAAACACATACACACCTCTTCCTACTTCCGCGAAGCAAATATTAAGGATAGTACGAGGGCATTTCTCCGAGCGTGGAGTTTCATCCTCTTCGATTTTTGTACCTGGGGTTTGGAATGAGAGGAAGGCTTCAGGGGTTAGTTTGTGGGATAATATGGAGGATGCGTTGGAGGAAGGGAAGAGATTTGATGGAGTGCAGATATTTCCTGTGGAGGGTGATTTGTTCAGGAGAGCCTCTGCTGCACCAACTAGCGGAGGAAGTGTGGTGTTTTGTATGGAGGAGTTGTTGAGGAGGGATAGTAAATTGTGTATGATTACTAGGGGGAGGTATGGGCAGGGGAGAGGGAAAGAGGGGGAAGGAAATGGGCGAGGGAATGAGTTGAGGGGAAAGGCGTATTTGGTTGCGGGGGTTATTCCTGGTGAGCTTTTCCATGAGTTTGAATTTTTCGGATTGGCATCGGCAAAGAAAGTGGAAGGCGAGGTAAGGTGAGGTAAGAAGTTGGGAATGGTGTGATGTTGACTGACTCACTTTTAAAATTATCATCGAGATGAAGGAGGATGACATGGATGGTGGTGAATCAATGACGTGGAAGGAGGAATGACTAACACTTCCAGGTACACATAATTATCCACGAACATCTCCCATTACTGCCACGACAAACACAAATAACGTATCCAAAACCAGGAACGAAAAGAACGACATCAACATAGTGGAAAAAACCGGGAGAATACCCTCGTCACCTCCATCTTTCATCTTTAACAATATTCAGGAAGATCCTAATTCTTTCGACCACAAAACTTTCGAGCGAGCACAAGAAGATCCATTTATTAAGCTACATAGTGGTTCCATGGGAAACGAAACTTCAACACCAAGTGACAAAACAAGTGAAAGAGATCTGCTTGGTTGGAACCTGAATGTTCGACACTCGAACGAGACAAAAAGAGATATTCGGGAGCTTCGTCGAGAACACAGGAATAGCAAAGTGATGAAAATGGAAGAAATCTCTGAAGATACAATAGTAGTAGATGCCCAAACAACACAGCCAACCTCTTCGCAACAATCATCACCAGCGAAAACGTCTAGCAAAATCCCTCGGAGACAGGATTCAAGAAACTATATCCGAAAAATTAATTCTAGAGCAAGAATTACCAGAGCGGGGACTTTTGGTTCGAGGTCATCGCAAGGAGATTTATCGAAAGATTCAAGACTATCGTCGCAAGCTAGATCATTTCAGGATTTTGCTATGAGCTCTGAAAAATCTGGTGTTGACAGCAGCCAAAATTTCAATACAGCTACAGCTGCATCTCGTGATGGATATAGTTCTGAAGGTAGTCTGAGCGCTGGCTCTGATATCCCCGCCGTGGCTACAAAAAAGCGAGTTGTACCACGTCCTAATTTCGATGGTGAAAACTCGAGTGTGATTCCTTCGAACATACGCCCAGCTAAGTTTCGAAAGTCTTCGGTTCAAAGCAAAGGAGATTTTGGGTCGACTCTCAATCTTATTTGGCGTTTTTTGATGGTTGTAGATGATGAAGATATGGAGTGGATTCCGGAAGAAGATGGGGAAGCCGCAAATCATGGGCATATGAAACCGATTCCTGCAGCGAATAAGATTCCGATGGATGACTCGAAGAGCAGACGACCTATCCGAAATCGAACATCGAGAAACTATGATGATTCCCAGAAAATTGCAAAAGGAAGTTCTTCGAACAATAAAAGTCAGGAGGCTATTAATATGGTTCCCGAAGAATGGCAGCTCATCGAAAAAGAACCATTAGCCAGGGTAGACACAATGCCTCCTAAAAGAAAGGCTGTGGACAAAGGAACTCATGGTAATGATAAAATCAATCCTCGCGAGTCCAATCCGCATTTAAGAAGCACGGAACCACATCATCCTCTCTACGATGAATACTCTACGATGGGATGCCAATCCATTCAACCCAAGTCCGACCCCAAACTCAAACTCAAACGGAAGCCTATACCAGAACTGGAAAATGGAGAGAAGGTATGGGATTACAAAGGCGTCATCGCATTCGGAACGCGCAAACATGCCGATGCATGGAGACAATGTTATCTCATCGAATGGAAAGACCCATGGGCACCCACCTGGCAACTGAAAAGTGAAGCAGATAAATCATTGAGAGATGATTGGCAGAAGAAAAAAGAGGTTTGGGATATGCAATCGAAGACTAAGGATGGAAAGAAATTGGCGAAAGAGAAGAAGGCAGAGAAGATATTGTTTGAGGATGGTGATTTTTATTTGGTTGATTATACGACTGATTTGAAACCAGAGTGGGTGAAGAAGGCGGATGTGGATGAGGAGTTGACGAGGGAGTTCATACAAAGGAAGAGTAAGTGGAGATATGAGGATAATGGATCGCAATTGGAAGATGCGGAGATAGGGGATGAGGAGGAAGAAAAAGAGGAAGGAGAAGAAGAAGAGGAAGCAGAGGAAGAAGTGGAGGAAGTGGAGGAGGAGTAGGAGGAAAATCCATCAGATAGAACACAATCAGACGTAAATGGAGGCTCGTCAAACGACGAACAAGATTGATGAAGGCAAGGAGTGTAAATTAGGAGGCTTCAACCCACTTGTATGCGGAGCGATGGTGATAGATGAAACTGAGTTGGCTTGAGGAAGGGATTTTGGTATTTTCTAGATATCGATATTGATTAACTGTGGGCTGGTATGGAATACCAATACAAGGTTCGAGAAGAGAATGGTGGGCACTTGTGTATACTATTTTAAAGGTCTAACTGCTACCCCTCAGGACTGACTGTTGTACCCATATCAGCTTCAGATGCCTTGACGTGGATGCAGAAGACTTATTTTGAAATAGTAGATGTAAGATTACAATGAAGCGAGACTTTTTCGAAATTTCAAATAAATTTTCGTACGGATACTGCCTTCATCGATTTAGTATATTTAGCCGTGTCTCTCAAAAAGAAAGATCCAAGAAGACTTCTTGATCTATCTTTGCAGTCCAAGTGACAAATGTCGATGGATATGCATACTACTGTGTGCATTTCATCAATTCCGCGTTGAGGTCTCCCAAGAACCTGGTGAATCCATGATAGAAGCAAAATGAATCATCATAATCCCACCAATATTTTTCATGAAGGATCAACATTACGCGCAAGTACATTCCTCACAGGAATTTTGTGGCCTCTGTGCCACTTAGCAGCTGGGAGATTGGTGGGCCCCAATTACTGGCATTTTCTCTTCAGTATCCATGGCTCTGATGCACACCATTATCGTGAACTAAATATCTCACCATCCATTGCAGTGCTTCTGTTATACGCAGCTTCCGCCTCTTCATGTATATTAGGTGATCAATCGAAGCATTTAGTGAATGAAGTTCGAAGGCTGATATTGTACCTCTGCTAACGGCAAGCTCAGTCCGGTTGACTGTTGTCAGAGCCAAGGCACCAAGTCGAGATCTTCATTGTTGGAAATGTCTTCTAAGTGACCTGGAAAAATGTCTCTTAAAACAGCGTCATCGTGATTGACGACCCATCTACGATTAACCAAAATCATAAAGCTAGTCTCAAGATCTCAAGCCACGTCAGACAGGATACATCCATATACGTATGCATCCTCTTGATCGAGAGGGCACTCAACAATACAATGGAGCATCATTCCTGCTCTGTTAAAGCACACCCCAAAGGAACCTCATCTTTCCATCCTTGCGAAGCAGCGAGCTCCAAAGCTTTATGGCAAGCATTGCTAACATTAGAACAGATATGTAGTTATCTGATTCAAGTTTCCTCGCGCGTAGATGCCAGATCAAGAAGCGGGCTTGGTTCCCTAGTATTAGTTTTCACTTCCCCCATTCAAACATTAGAAGATTGAGGCTTTCAATCTCCCCAACCTGTATTAGCTACGGTCGAATAAGGCCAGCCACCCTCCATTTACTATTGTTAGAAGCCTACAAAGCTCCTAGCCGTCTTAGATAGTCATAGACTCAGTGTAGACGTTAATTTAATCAATCAATCAATCAATGCCAGATCAAGAAACATTGAGCTCCGCTTTAGATCTTCCCAAACTATGCCTAATCACGAAGACCTATCAATTTAATCTTCCATACCCGTGAAGGGACTCTATATCAATTTGTGCAAAAATCAACGCGTCTCATTCTTTTGAAAATCTCTGTGTATGAAAACTTCTGGATGCATGCGTTGTCCTGATGTTTATAAAGTTACCAATATCTGGCCGGTGCAAACGACGTCGATTGCATGCTTATGCTTGTGCTTGTGTTGGAAGATAAATAGATAGCAAATTCTCAGGGACTTTGGTTAATGGAAAATATGATAGATACTCATAATGACAGAATACTTTGAATTGGTTATATTATTTTTGTGAAAAGACTCGAGAATTCCTGGCTGCGCTCGTCAGGAAATTGACCTCGCCACCATGACCTTACGATATATTTATCACGTGGCTTACATCATAACTGGCCTAGTGTGCATGTTGAGTTTGTCAATTCCGAGGCATAAAAGGTGAAACAATTCAATACATGTATTTGAATGTTAACTTGGTACTTCGAGCAAGTTGAGGAAGGACTGCTCGTCCTCGGAATGGTTTATAGGGATTTTTGACTGACCGGGATAGTAAACGCGGGTAGCATTCCCCGTCTACATTGTGCTCCTATACTCTAATTCACTTCCATTCTGTTTCAGCCATGAAGAATAATCAAGAACAATGTAACAGTGAGGAGAGATTAAGATGCAGTTTTTAATTTTAACAACAGAATATTTCCCACAAGAGCTGCATCTACGTCAACAACGATCCATATCGCCTCACCGTCTTACCCCATCAACCTCATACCTAAGCATAAGCCAACCTCCCCTCATCCCAACCAGGTTGCAAATAACTCCAATCCCTATCAAATCCAAAGCCACTCTCGTAAACCCCATAACTAACCAATTCCACATCCGTCAACCTCGCTCCTGCATCCGTCATCGCCCACAAACTCAACGCCAATTTATTACTTCCTTGATTATTAATAATACCAGGTGGTATAGGAAAGACAGTTTGAGGACCTATGTGCGGTACATATTTACCATATTGATAACCGTTGATCCAAAACATAACACGTGCGATGGTACCAGCTGGAGCCGAAAGCTTAATTCCGAGAGGAACATCAAGGTCGGAATCAAGGGCAAGAGTGAAGTTTGTAGTGTAGAAAGATATTCCTGAGGTGTTGAGACCGATGAGGGGAGTGGAGTCAGAAGGAAGGGATGGGGAAGAGGGAAGATGCCAGCCGACACGTTCACCGTAAAATCCACCCTCGTTCATAGGTCCTCTTACTGGATCGATATTTGCAGAACCTCCTGCATTTCCTTGGATTTTCCAGAGCTTGAATCCAGTAGATGCGGAAGGTTTAGGGACGAGAAATGCGCCGAGGATACCACGGGGATTTTCGACTCCTTTTGCTGTGGAGGTTTCATCGTGACCGTGGTAGTCTACTACGACTGTGACGAGGTTGTTTTCGGACTTGATGACTGAGGTAAAATTTGTGAGATCAAGGACCGCATTGGTAGTGGTGGCAGTGGCGACGCCAGTATTTCCGCCGATGAGTACACCATTTAGCCAAGCGCTCCAACCAAAAGCCAAACCTCCAGAGCAGGTGATATTGATTGATGTGTAAGTGAGACCGTCGAAGTACCCACGATAGATCTTTTGTCCTGTGTAAAAGCCGTAGTCGCTTGAAAATAGTACGGGAAGAGTTAAAGGTGCTATGGGACTTAGTGTAGTTGTCTTGTTGCAGACAGTCCATTTTGAGTCGTCATAGGATGTTTCCTTCTCCGGGAGAGAATTTGCAGATTCCCAGTTTGTTAATGATGGTAATGAGATGACTCTGCTTTCAGTACCTGGAAGCGATGCCGAGTATGAACCATATTTGGTCTTCGTTGCTGAAAGTGAAACTCCATTCCACACAATACTAGTTAATGAGCTTCCGGCGTAAACTTCAATAGTTGTGGCGTTGTCATTGTCACCAAAGATCTGGGCGACCCCGGAAGATATAGATGCATTTCGTACGAGGTATGGCCCCAACACAAATATTTGTTCATTGGGCTTGACCTGAGGATTTGATGTAGTTGGTGGCGCCCAGAACTTCCATGCAGATGGCTGGTCAAGTAAGTATACCAAAGCTCCATCAGAGAATTGGACTACTGTTTGCCCAGCTCCTTGGGTGTAAGTGAACGTTTGTGAAGTCGAAGTAGAACTTGAATTTGCAGCGAAGACTGAATTTCCATAAACTTGATAGGTCAATTTTGAGGTTGTCTTCAAAGCGAATTGACCAATTTGTCCCTGTTCGAGGTAGAAAACCAGAACATCAACGTCGAAAGTACCATATGTGAGGATGTCGGATGATGCATAAAGGAGAGTGTGATTTCCAAAATTATAGTCTGTAACGAGAATTTTGCTTTGGCGACCGTTTAGGTTAACATCAGAAGCAGTCACAGCACCCAGAGAGGTATTCAGGTATACGTCAAAAGTCACCGACGCTCTTGAGCCAGAACTCGCTTGTTGAACAACAGTAAATCCGGCTTGAGTATCGGGATTTCGTAAAACCCATGACCAAATGCCAGTTGAAGATACCTACTACGTGTCAGCTTTGTTTATGTTTACGTTTCTACATGTCTGTAAGGATACTTACGCTATGCCCAGTGCCGTTGCCAATCATATCTGTCTTGAGCAAATCGGTAGAAACTCTCGTGAAAAGACCAATAAGCTTGGTCTGTGATAGTTTGTCTCGAATCTGACGAGTTTCCCTCAAGGGAGCCGCGTAATCGTACGATGTATAGACCACTGGAGCAGCAGCTACACAAAGAATTAGTTCCAACTTCTTTGACGAAACCAGTGAATACTTACAGTGACCCCAGTTCGTACCACCCCATGCCATGTATAAGCTCATAAGAGTTGTTCTTTGCCCAATGTTGTTCTTATAGTAAACATCTGGAAACGAAGGATCAAGCTCCGATTGACATTCATCGTAAAAGCTACCGCCCCAGGGGGTAAAGTAACCACCTTCGAATTCCGGAAAGTATGATGGCTGCGTGTAAGAGTAATTTGAAAACCACTGATAATAATTGCGAACAACAGAGAAACCAGAGTTAGAATTCGTACATGACAAACCACCGGGGTCTAGAGATATTAGCTTCAGTACGAGGAGAGAAAATTTAAGATTGACAACCAAATCAAAACGTAGCATCAGGATGTACTTACAGGAATCTAGTCCGTAAACATTCACAGCACCACCGACGTTTTCATAGTCGGTACTCCATGACTGACTCCGCTGACCCTTTTCATTATGGCTGAAAGGGACAGTAATTCCAGCAGCCCGAAAAGCAGTTTCAAGTTGCTCCATATAAAGAACTAAAGTGTTAGTAGCTGAGTGAACTGTTTCTTGAAGTTCGTTCTCAACTTGATTGAGGATGACGGGCTACAAGAAAAGTTAGTATGCATTAAGAACTTGTCCGTCATGAATCTTACTCCTCCGTTAGTAACTTGGTTTTTTGCCAGAATCGCTCCAATCTCCTTGATCCATGGTTGCCAAGATTGATAGTATGCGGCGTTATTTGTTCTTAACGTCCCCATACTCCCATCAGAACCCCACAATGCAAGACCTCCAGCAGAGGTTTCAGCATTGCAATATGGTCTATAAAATCGAATAGTCAGTATTGCCCATCTAGGACGATTTTTGGGGAGAGAAGAAGGTCCAAGAGTCAAGCTTTAATAAGTAGCAAAAGTATGTGTACAAGAAAACACCATCATGTGCTTTTGTTTTGGGAAGTGTGCATTGGGGACAAGAACTTTTAGTAAACCATTTAAGCATACCCGGCTCGAGCAATGACATAGATTCCAGCTTCCTTTGCATAATCAAGAACTCTTTGAACATTCTTGCCTGATGTTTCGAAGTCGAATGATCCTTTGGAGGCCTCATGATAAGACCAGAAGAAATATACGCTATACTATGTTAGAAAATCCAAACCAGGCAGTATTGAGAGCCTACCTAATTGTATTGAAGCCATTTGCTCGGAATTTTTGAAAAATGTCCTAATTGCCATAAGATTTCTGCACGAATTGGGGGATAAGAAACTTACAAGCCATAGCTCTGGGACAGGCATGCGCTGGTAGTGGAACTCAGCAGAGCTTAAGTAGAGGTTAGCAAAAATCCAATGATCATTTTAGAAAATCTCACTAAATGAAGACCCTATCACCATTGATAGTCAAACTATATGGATCCCATTCTACAACATCGGTCAAGCCATCATTTGTAGCAGCTCCGCTCCAAAGTAGGAGACACAAAGTCGTGAAAATGTTTAGCAACCTCATGATATCACTCTGTGGTAGCAAAGTACATGAATTACACTGCCAGAGTTATTTCTTATATAGCGTTCTGAAAATAGCATCATTTGGGAAACAAAGCTTGTGCTCATGCATGATGTTCTTGCCGATGCATCCCCGCATTTTGACGGCTCTGAAGATGCTGGATTTCCAGCAATCAGAGAGACAATCACTGTGGATTCATCAAGATTTGAAGTCAGAGTGGAGCTAAAAAACGTTCTCGGTCTTTGGCTAATTGTAGAGTTTAAATTATGATCTTGAGCAAAAGAAGTTTAGGATTCTTTTTCTGCAAACATAACTCGGGGAACTTTCCACCGGGCGGCAATGTACTCGAGTATATTGGTCCGGGTATAAGTTGATGTAGTCTGACAGGCATGGCAAGGACCAGAGTAGAATTTCGGGTGCAGAAAATGTAAAACATATTGCTCCGTTGAGATGAACTAGAGGAGTGATACCGATAATGTACCACTTGCCCCAGTGCTAGGTGAGGCCGAGGTATCTCGGATGAAAAGATTCAGAAAAAGCAGCTAAATCCTTTTGAGGGCATTGCCCAAAGATTTAAAGAATGATATGGAACCATTGAAACCTTGAAAGACATTTTTGTCATGGAACTCATGTTTTCCATCGACTTGTATGAGATTGCCTCGAATATCACATGGCTATTAATCTAAATTCTCCTCGGAGAAGTTCAATAATCTTCCGCGTCACATGATTCACTTGGCGATTTGGATGATGTAATTAGGAAGAAGCACAGCCTCTATTCGGCAGCCACAACCGATTTGTGCCACCTTGCAGTCTTGGCCCGAACTTGGGACGAAAGTTCTCAGAATTCTGATGTAATGGAATATCTCGAAAAGTTCATCAGCTGAGCTGAGTGAGAGGCTGGGCTGGGCTGGGTGCCGCCTGACTGACTTATCATTGCGAGCGATGATGTTGTATCTCTGTGACTCAACTATCACTCACTCCTTATGCTATATCAATAACGTTTCTTTAAATACTGACTACGGAATACATTAACCAAGTAAAGTACCAGGAAACCCGCGCAAACACTCTTCAGAATTTAGAAGTAGGACTTGGATATTGAAAGAGAAATTATCAATATGGTTCTACTCGGCGGCCTTGAAGTCCTCGCGGCAGGCTACCTTTTAAAACAACATCTTAAACACAAAGAGGAGAAGCAGCGTCTCGAAATTGAAGCTTTGAACCTCGAAGAACAGTCTTATCGCATTTATTCTTCCGATCGCGCCGGTCCTTCGCATCGAAGACGAAGACATTCACATGAGAGAGAGCATTATCACGCACATGATAGGGATAAGGGTAGGGAAAGAGGGAGGGAAAGGAGTAAGGAGCACAGACACAGAGGTAGATACTCATCCGAAAGTAAATACAAACATGACAATAGAGAGCGAGATGATCGAAGGGATGAGCGCAGAGATGACAAGAGGGAAAGTAGAGATGATAAGAGGAGAAGTAGAGAGGATTTGAGGTATAGCAACTCGCCGCCAGGAAAAGGCTATTATGCGCCGCCATCGGGACATAAGTCATACTCGCACTCTCAAAAATCAGGACATCCACCTATTGGCGCACCGTCAACACAATGGATTCCTCCTCCGCCTCCACAACATCGCACGAACAGCCCACCTATCATCACCACGTCTCCCCCTTCCGCTCATCACCCTCAGCCTTCTTACAAATCATCCTCGCACTCTCTCCACCCAACTTTTGCAAATGAACCATATGCATATCCGCCCGAGAAATTGCCCGAGTCAATGCTGAGACCTGGTGCGCCAACTCGAGGCCGTTCATCATCTGCGCCTGGCCACATATATGAGAGTCCAAGAGCAAATACATCAAGAGTAAGGATTGTGGTTCCAGGGGAGGATGAACTCACAATTCCAGGCGAAACAAGAGATCCGCCACCTGCATATGAAGAAGTAGGAAAGAGGCATTGATGAGACGTGTGATACAAGTTCCGTCAGATTGACTGATTTGAATGATGATCATGTATGAAGGGAAGGGAAGCTAGGTTTTCGGGGTTTGGTTAGGTGATAATGCTTGAGATACGGATTTTGGTTCAATGGATTAGATTTGAATTGTGGTACGCTTTAGGGATATTCATCTGGATTAGATGATTCATTTTGTCTTCATTATCAGGGAGAATATCACACATGGGTAGGCATGGATTGCCTGGGTTTGGAACGGCTATTTGGTGCTGCTCGCTGTATTCGATGGGATATTACGTTGATTTGTAGGATATGCTACCCAGCGGAGGGATCGGTCTAATTTTCAGATCTATAAAGCAATAATTTAGTTTTTTGGTGGTAGCATTCTTGGCTATGTCCTCAATGAGATGAGTTTGGATTAATGAATTTAATCTTTAATATAATAAAGCTTTAAAGTCTCCAGTTGGCTGATGTGAATCCCTAACTTGTATAATACTGAATTGGAAAAATTGGTGGCGGAGTATAGCGCCCTTGCTTTCATTGTAGACACCAGCTGTGAAACCTTCACATTGCAATCTACCCCGCATTATGCCAACCGCATTAATTTCAGACTGATGCATATGACAATTATGTCAGGAATTTCTTCACCATCCATCCTTCATCTCTGAAAATGTATCGGGGAAAAGGGGGATTCGAGGTGTCCTTCATAAAAAGAGAATGTCACCCTATTGCTATTCTTTAACATCGCTGAGAAGAAACCTTCTTTTGAGAATGTTCATTTGATTTGATCTGAATCGATTCTGAATTTCTGGTATGGCAAAAGCGAAAATGTCATTTCAAGTGGTGACATGTAATCAAGCTCAGATCTAACGCGCATGGGAGGAGGTGCAATACAACCTCACGTATATCTTCAGTGGCGCAGTCGCTTCCCGAACCAGAAGCAGTTAAAGCAAAAATCTCTGAAACAATCGATAACAGCAGTTAGGACGAACAATAGTGTCAAAACTTTGAAAGTCTCAAGTTTCATCTATGCATTAGTGTTCTGATACTCAGAGCTACTTGTCTGAGACGTTATCGGATGGCAGGGTTAACTTTAATGGTACGACGTTGCTTTATGTCTGTGTGCTCTGCCGGATTTTGTTGTTGGGTGATGCTGCGGGAAGAAGGTATTTATGCGTATTCCTAGTATCTTGTTTGTGATTGTTGGGTCTGTTCTAGTAGATGGTAATCTTACGACTTTTTCTCACATAGATTTCTACGACGAAACTATGGCAGTTCCAAAGTCTAATTGAATAGAGGGATTTGGGCCCCTCCGATGCCACTACATATTTTTCTTGTGCTACATGAACGTTAGCAATTATCATACAGAAATCAAAATAGAATTTGTAAGTCTTACATGACTTTATGAAAACCCAAGTACTGTTGCGATCATCTTCTGTTCTTGGATCTTCCCTCTCATGCTTCACTTGTTCGTCATGTCTGGGAAAGTTTCCTTCTCATAACGATGAAAGTCCCTTTACCTCTATTGTGTGTTTGTCCATTTAGTACGATTCATATTTGCTTGCTTGTGAATCTAGTAAATGCAGATTTTACCACCAAAAACTGGAACCCTATACGAGGGAAAAAGTTCACTATAGCTTGGAGTGGTACTAGTGATGCGGGGTTAAAAAATCTTACATTGAACGATGCGGATAGTTCTGGAAATGAATTCGCATTTGTTCAGAATATTGCTAGTATGCTATCTTCTTTTCAGCCACATTGTCTTTTCATACTGTATACTAACTATCATATGAGCTCGTATTAATGGAGGTTCCTTCATGTGGTTACCATCAACATCCATACCTGACGGTACATACGTAGTAAATCTATACGAATCGCCAAATAAAGTTGATAAGAATGGTCTGACATTCATTGGAAAACCTTTTGTATTTGGGAATTCAAGCGCAAATCAACTTGTTGTTGTGGACTCACCTACAACTACTGCTGGTGCTGCACAAGTGGTTCAAACTACGACGTCTAGCACGATCGGTCGGCAACAGGAGACGACTGTGTTGGATCAACCTAATGTTATTATTACTTCTTCATCGCCTACGCTTGCGAGGACACAAACAGATGGAAATCCGGAGACTACATCGACTTCTTCATTTGTGATACCAACTTCTGTCGAGAGTTCTTCAGAAAACTTATCAATTTCTATTCAATCCAATGTACCATCTACCTTCACAAATACAGTAAGCCACCAACTTATCATACTTTCCATACCTCAAATCATACTAACATGCACCAGCCCATCTCTTTACCTCCATTCACGCCCACCTCCACATTCACTGCAATATCCCCAACCACATTACCCGTCGCAATCTCAAAATCAGCTCCAATCACAACCTCAACATCAACCACAACTCCCTCACCACATCCAACACTCACCTCCAACCCCCTCCCCCAAAATCCCTCCCCTCTATCCTCCAAGTCAAAAAACACAGCCACACTCCTCTCCACAACAATACTCTGCATCTGTCTCCTCCTCCTCTCCCTAATCTCCATTTACTTACTCCATCGCTATCAAAAAATTAAACTGAAAGAATTGGGTTTGGTGAGGAATAGTAACAAATTTTGGTATAGGTGGGAAAATGGAAGGGGAGGAAATGGGAGGATTAGAAATGAGGGAATTGGAGGGGAGGGACTTGGAGGTGAGGGAGCAGGAGGTGAGAAAATGTATTATGATGCGCAGAAAAGAAATTGGGTTTTTAGGGTTAATAGTAGACTGGTGGAATTGGAGGGGAGTTGAGAGAGGGTGCTTGGGAGGGGGTGAATGGATGAATGAGAGGGATGGTTTTGGTGGTTTTGGGGTTCGAAGGTAGGGAGCTTGAAGTGAGGGTGTGGGGGAAGGGGAGGGGATAGGGAGAGGAAAGAGGAAAGAGGTTTAATGTCTATATTATCGGATTTTTTGGAATGTTATAACAAAAATGTGAATTTTCATAAAATAGTAGAGTAGGAGTAACTATTGTTATATAAAATCACTATAAGCAATCCCTAAATTTCGTTTGTAAGGAAATATATGCCTCTAGATACCTAACTAGCTAGATAAGGTTAACATCACACATCTGGATATGAGACTCTTAACAAGCGAATAATTAGTCTAAGTATTCATAAGAAAGAATCTCAGGTAATCTGAAAATTAAATCCACTCATGATGAGTGAGTATATGTGTATTTATATGATACTAAATTTATTTTGTGTATTAGATGTAGATGTATTCTTATTTATTTTGTAATTGGGTGATGAACTTAAAACTAGTCGGGACGGGAATTTTTATTGTCATTAGTTGTAAGATTATAAGATTAATGGATTTAAGTTAATGGGAGGAAGGTTATTTCATGGGCGATCATTGTTTAAATTGTAATTCTTATTCATGAATTTGGATGATTTTATCAATGGAGTTGAGTGGTTTGTTTTTAGAATTAGAATTAGATGAAGTGTTGGTATTTCTGGATAAAAGTATAATGTGTGATTAAAGTAAGTCTTGTGAGATTTTAAGATTTTGGTAGATTGTTTATAGTTGGGAATGTGTGTGGAGATTTATTATATATCGAGGATATTCAGCCCACTAACCTTATAAGTTTAAATATAACACCTCTCCTCTATCTACCAAAAAACCACCCCATTCTCCCTCCTCCCCCTCCCCTCCCTCATCCTCCCCTCCCTCATCCTCCCCACACCAACCACTCACCCAAACAACACCACACCCCCCACCACCAACCCCACCAATGCCAGCATCTCCCCCCTCCCCACCTCCCTCTCCCTTCCCGCCGGCCCCCGTCCCCACAGCCTTAACCGGTGTCCCCCTTCTCACATCCATCCCCACATCATACACATCCCACGAAACATTCTCTTTACTTTCCCTCATCTCCAATCCCCACTCCACAAACCCCACATACGTCTCACTCGAAAGATATACTTCGCGCCAGAGAAAATTAAGCAAAGGTGATATATCCATCGCTGTTAATGTCGTTACGTTTGTATTTGGATACCAGGTGTAGATGGTTTGGGGGACGAGCGGGAGTGCAGAGGTGTGGGTTTGTGTGGTGGTATTACTTAGAGATGAAGAGGAAGATAGAGGGAGAGATGGAGAAGAGGATGAGGATAAGGGTGTATTTTGAAATGTATACAACGTATAAGCAATACCCGCCAAGTCGATCACAGGACGTGATATCGTCGCACGATTAGAATAATAACCCTCTGGTACCACACCCCCGTAATTCGCCTGCCAGATAGAGATTTTAGTCGCAGCGAAAGAAGGGGTTTGAGACAGGCTGGAATTGAGATCGAGATAGATGTTTAGATAACAAGAGGCGGTTACAGAGGCGTTTTTTAGAGAGCTGATAGAGGTGCTGGTTATACTGGGGATGGGATTACCAGGATATAAGGCCCAGTTGTTGGTTAGGGGGAAGAGGGAAATGTTGGAGATGGGGATGGGGAGGACGGAGGGGAGATTGAGGGATAGAGAGGGGAAGGAATGAGGGGTTGAGGTGTTGGTGTCTTTTTCGGACCAGGAGAAGGTGGTGGTAAATTGCGTGGTGTTGGTGCTGGTGTCGTCGGCGAGGGTGAACTGTAGAGACGTGTGAGTTTAGTTTAGTTTTGATTCTTAATTTGGGGTTTAGATGGAGGGAAGATGAAACATACGTCTGTGCATTGATACTCGCTATTATCGGTAGTTACTACATCGGAGAAGAAAGTATATCGTCCGGAATTGGTTGTTGCGTTTACGGTGGGATCACATATTTGAGTTTTTTGTGCATGTATTGATGATGTGAGGAATGCGATGATGATTTTACTTTGGAGGTTGAGAAGCATTTTGGGAGAGATGCACGAACGGAGAAGGTTTTAGTTCTGATGAGAAACTGAGATGTAGCGAGGACTAGGTGGGTGGGATTTCGAGGGATGAGATCAGTATTTACGCATACAGTGGTTATGGGAGTTGCAGTGATAGAGTTGAAAAGTCATGAGGACATGAGTGAGAGGTAGTTGGAGTTGGTGAGATATTAATGGATGTTGATGCGGAAGACGTAGTGATTGCTTGCGACTGATTGACTGTTCGCAGCAAGGTGAATGTAGAAATGGGAGGAAAATCTAAGGAGTGTTGAGAATACAGAAATAAAAAGTTAAGATCCGATACTCCTTTCAATACGAAACAACAAGAAATTGAAAAAAGAATGATCAAAGCAACCAGGTGAAAACTAGACTAGAAGTTGCAAAGATTGATGCGGTAGAACTCGATGAATAGAGAAACCAGCCAACCAAAAGAAAAAAGAGGAAACTTCCCTTTACCTTCAACAAAACGGGATCGTTGCCTTTCAAAGGGTTGGTTTGTTGGCCAAGAGCTTCTACGATCGGGAATCTACTGCGCCTTGTAGGTCATTCCGAATGTCCTCAATTGAGGTCCATCGAACATTAGCTTGTGTCAAAAGACCTACATTGTTTGTGAACTTTGTACCAATGGTCTCGCATTGGTACATTTCTTTTCAGAAATCATTCTCTTTGCTACGCAAATAAACAAATATATATAGCAATAACAGAAGAAGCATCAAGAGGGGATATAAAAGAAACAGATCAATTCCAATGTATTCAAGTCAAATAAACAAGATAACGTTATCTTGTACTAATAATAGAGAAGAAGTCTAACCTTTAAGTTTCATAGACGCCCTTCAATGTCTGTTTCTAAGCGCCGTCGTCGACTTTGTTATTTTGAATTAGTAGGATTCATCAGCGTTTAAGGCTATAGCATCAGCAAACGTTCTTGCAGCCTGTTAAATAGCGCCTTTCCATTCTTATCTTTCCTACGAAGCTCGTGCCACATGGTTGAGCTTGGAAGAAGTTCTTCCGAAGAATGTTGCGGCCGCTGACGTTCACCAGATTGTTTATCAAATCTGGCATTGAATTGTAGGTAGATTGACATTTCCTTTTTATCAGTCGCTGTCTTTCGAGATCTTGGGACCGCCATTAAAGACTGTGCTGTTACGGTATGTTTCTGGTATTATTTTTTGCTGGTTAATGAACTACTTTCGCATGATTGCAAGACTTTAGATGTTCGTTTTCTTGAAACTCTAGAGAAAATCACTAATAATGGTTAGTAATTGCCTAGGAGGTAATAAACGTACCAAAATATGCCTTATACACGGTGCATTGCATTTGAATTGAGTGTAGAGTCAATAGTAGCATCGTGTATTATGAAAGTTGATGATCAATAATCAATAATCAATGATCAATCAAAGCAAATGAGGTGCAGATATCACCGGCAACACAATTCCGTACAAGTCAACCAGATGAAGTTTCTTGGAGATAGAGCCTTAGCTAAACCTGCACATAGTGCGCAAAATGCCGATTGTAGATTTCTCGTGTAGAAATTAAAATATAAAAAATCCCTAACGATATTGTTTAAACTTAACAGTTGAAAGAATAAACATGGATGTAAAGACACCTGGAAACAACCCCTTCGTCTACTCTTTCTCAACACTACTTTTTGGGCTCTATGCTCTTTCTAAGCTTCCACACCACAAAAAGCCTTTTTCGTTCTATCTCAAACTCTTCTTTTTCAGAAAAAAGAATCACTATGGCCAGAAATTTGAACGGCGCATCAAAACGTAACACTCTCCTCTGTTTCCTAGGCTAAATTCTTATTTTTTGAGAACGGTCTTAGACCTTTTCTAGAATCCTGGCATGTGTGAACGTAAAAAAAGGACTGTAACTCTGAAATGCTTAGAGACAAACTCAGTGAAGTCAACTCATAGAGTGTCGAATACTATTTATTTCGCACTTGTAGAGCAAACTGATGTATGGATGATTTAAGACAAAGCAGTATAACCCGTTGGTCCATCTGGAATTAGCGTCAATCTCGAGGAGAAATTCGAATGGGAGTAAATAAACATGCTTCTACAGGAAAGTAACGTCTGTAAGATTTTGGAATCGATATAGATAGGCTGTGGGTTATTACCCCCCGACAGGTTTCGAATCACTTGATATGATATTATCAATCCCTTAGTACTTTAGATGAAAAGATGAATGGACGGAGGAGAATGGCATGTTCGACTTCGAAAAGGCCTATTGTCTTACTGGGTGGAGATATTGATGTGCCAGATAGTTGAGGGGATAGGGATTTGAAATCCTCGGGTCATCAACCTAAAATTACCCCGCCCCCTCTTCTCTCGTGTAAATATCTTCTGTGACAGAGGGCAGGGGATAAGGGTAAAGATGAGGCTACATTTTCTGCCTGTGGAAGTCAACACGTGCACCTTAATTCTTTCATTCCATTTTATATTGAGACCAAGATGGTCAGTAAACTGAAGACTTGGTTCAATTTATTATCACCCCGGGTATCTGCGCAGCGAATTCTTGCCAAGTTGAACTCTTGTTCTTATCAACACATCGGACTTTTTAAAATTGCGAACAAAACTTTCTATGCAGATAAAAAACCATGAAAAGTTAAGACGCATTGAAAATCTGTAAAATAAAATGAGGATACGAGACTTCTTTATGTAATAATGTACTCGAGTGAAAGATCATGATCAAGAGTTGTCATTTGCTAAAAACTTGGAAAGTTTCTTAAAAAGCATATTTTGCATATTTTGACAGAGAATGCTAGTATAGAAAAAACTTTTTATCATTTAGTTTAAACTAGCATCTGTCTAGACTCTATTATCTTGTTTTTTTTCCTTTTCTATTTTAAGAAACCTCCCAGAACAGCCGGTAAGGGTATGCCGGGAAGAGGAGCTGGGCGGAAACTTTTAAATCGGGGGGAGCGGAACAAATGAAAGCGGAGCGCTCCATGAATATTGAAACAAACCAATGATAGCCTTGGATTATAGGATTACACGGAGTACGAACGGAGTACGAATCCAACACCTCCAAATGCCGCTTGCTGATGAATCATGATGTATGAAGCTCCGAGCAGACCGCTGAACTATTTGTAAAGGAAAGAAACGCCAAGACAAATGGCTACATCACATTTACAATGTCAATTGCGGCGCAGCAAAATATTAACATTATGTAATCTGAGGAAGCGACAACAAACAACCGAACCTAGATCTTTTCTCTCTTGAGTCTCTTCCACTTTGCTTTATTTACTTCCCTTAACCTTTGATATCTTCTTGTAGAACCATCACCAACAAGGTTCAAGGTAAAGAAAGCAATCACCATATGACACTTCCTAGTAAGATCCATGTTACACCAACTTTCATAGGAGCCACCTTCTCTGCTCTCTTGAGCTTCATGCAAACTGCAAACTGCAAACCACAATTCTTAAATTTTCCAAAAAAAAAAAAAAAAAGGAAAATCTCCACTTCAAATCCATGCACATTCCGCGCGTCGCCGCGTTCAGTACCACATTTGCTTTCTCCACGATAAAAGAAACAAATGGATCTCTTATGACGAGGCTTGCAAACTTCTCTTGAAGAGTACGAGGTTTTGACACTGACAGAAGTCCATCCAATCTCATCATTGATGCCCACATCCATTATGATAATGAGCATTTTCAAAGTTATCAAGGGGAGCCTACGCCATCTCAAACATCCACTTTGGTTTGGTTGGCAAACATGTCTCTCATTATCTGAGCTTCGATCAACATTCTCCTTGTTAACTACGATTTAAATGTGCCCTGGACAATATCATGGGTTAGTGCCCGAGTATATCAAGGCTAACAAGGTCGATTATGTTCGTTAAGGCCTCAGAATTCCTAGGATCCCGATGTGGCTTCTGTCATTGCGTGGATATCTTTGAAGCGGCTTCCTCGGTTCTGCGAATCGTCGTGGCTTGGAGACCAGGCCGTGTTAACCTCGGCATGCCTAACTTGTAGTTAACAACGACTTCCCTTGACTATCTTCCTTATCTGACCCCTGATGTCCGAAATTGAGAAGAACACACACACTTCTGCAAGCAACTTGTATCGATTGTTATCGTTCATAGGTCCCGGCAGATGAGTTTCGAGCGTTAAATAGGTCCCTCGGCAGCTTCTGTGTTAACCACATTGGGTGCTAAGGAAACAAGGTCCCCCTTTCTCCAAATCGCTTGAGCACTAGCCACTGAAATGCAACGTCAATGCTCGAAAGATCGGATGAAGAATTCTGCTTACTAAGACATTGTTCGGAACATAGAGTATGGGTTGAAATTTTAATCACACTCGATATGCATGAATCCTATTTTACTTCACCGTGGGATTCTTTTCTAGTTCATTGAATGAACTTCACTCAATCTAGTTGAAGGACTAGAACCTTATTGTGTGAAGGGTTTGCGTGGAAGGTTTGGTTGAAGTGGATCCAAAGGTGTCGATCTTCCTTGTTGCGTATGTCTTTTTTTACTTTAGTAAGCTTGGTCCCTCTCCCAATTACTCGAGTGTCAATTGACATAGTGGACTAATTTTTTCAGACTTGTCCTTGTTTTTCGATGGCCGCAATGCTGCGGACGTTGATGTTGTCCCAGGTTTTAGCAGGTGGCGTTCGTCAAGATGACAGCCATATCCATACAAATTAAGTGGTTTCTCTCCGGGTCTATAGATAGCTTCGATTTGAGAAGACCATAGAGATTCCACGTCTGGATGATTGATTTGCATTTTGAATGGTTACCTACTTATAAATTCGATTGTCACCGGAATACTGAATTATATTAATTAGTATCACGTTGAGGTTAACCTGATCATTGTAGAGTTGGATAATGACTTGAGAAGCCTTTTGTAATCAATTTTGACGTGCTACTTTAGAGGTATTCAATGAGGAAATAAACTTCTTATCTCTTGACAGCCTTTCCTAATACGATTCTAGGGTGGCATTTGTGGTCAAAATAGTCTCGTTTGAGCTTGGTGGAACCTACTGCTTTTGTCAGAATCTTCAAAGTGGAAGCGAATTTTAGTACATTTTATTCATATTTATACTAAAAATTGCTTCCAGTGGATGTCAGTAATAGAATTAATTACTTATCATCAAGTCCATTTCTTGCAGAATGAAGCTATTTATCTCCAAAAGAGCAAACGTTCTCAAAAAAAGGTTAACTTTAGTGTATTAAGTTAGCCTTTTTTTTTTTTTTTTTTTTTTTTCCAAAGATAGACTTTTTCTAGTCTGTCAAGAGATTAACACCTTACTTCCTCACTAAATACCTCCTCTTCTTTACAAATCTAGCTGGAAAAAGTGCAGCTCATTCAAACCATGCCCAACTCAGTTAATATTTTATAAAAGACTTCCTACATCACTGGAAGTTCAAGCACTGGCAAGGGTATGCATGTTTGTTGTCCGATGTTACTATTATGGTCTGATGGATTTCGATGCATATGAAATGGCTCTCTCTTTAAGAATACGAAGTGCCTCCAAGTCCTTTCATCTTTAGGGTCCATTCGTTTTCCTCATCACATTCTCTTATCTTTCTTGTCTCTGATCAATACAGTCAATTGAGCTTCTAATCATTCTTTGGACTGCAAGTGCCTTCCTTCTTCTTTCCTTTGTTAGCTGGATCATTCGTTGAAGCATAATTCAAAATGATACAGTTTCCTGCTAGAGCAGCTCACGGTGATAGCGATGACCGTGGAGAATTCGAATTTCTCCCTCCACCACCATCACCTACAGCGGCACGATGGGGAGAATTACACAACAACGAATCGGTAACATCTTTAGATACCTTTCGATACAGTCGAACTACAACAGCGCGATCGTCATCAAATTTAAATTTAATCAATAATCAAAGTTCAGCAACTCTCCTAGGTAGGAGTCAAACGCCTGGCACATCAACACCTGGCCCTTCAACACCTAGTCCATACGGCCGATCATTAAATGCCTTCCATAGCCGTTCTTTCTCCGATACTTCATCTTACGATGGAGCAACGGCATGCCCATCACCAGGCTTACGAGAAGATGAAAGTATCAGTTATGAAGAATTCAAAAAGGAAGATCCGAGCACCGCTCGAAGAGTCAGACATTTCAATACTTTCAACAAACAGTTTGATACCTCTGTATATCAAATCGAAACATTACACAAGCACGACGATGAAATTTTCCTCCCTCCTTGGAAACGAAACATGTATCGATTATCCCCGCTGTTCACATTTCTAGCCTGCGGTTCCTACTTCCTTTACTACGCATACCGTATTTTTTGTATAATAGATGTTCAAAGGGCGTACGGCAAAGTTTATATCATGGCATGGCTATTCATTGCAGCAGAAGGTTGCGTTGCTTGTAAGTATTTGTCGTTCACCATGTTCCCACGTCCAAGCGTCTGAAGTTGGGAAACTCCCAGCGTTCATTTATTTTGACGTAAAAGTTGAAACCCCCCGTTTATCACAACCCCGGCCATCTGCCAAGGAAACCACAAGCTGATATCAAAAAGGTCCCGCTCTTCTCCACCAACTGTACCAAATGTTATCGATTCGCGGCCGTTCACGTCCCAAACTTCGTATTCGTGGTAATGAGGTACCTACCGTTGATGTTTTCATTACATGCTGCGGTGAAGATGTAGACGTCGTACTTGATACCACTCGAGCTGCGGCTGCTGTTGATGTAAGATTACGTCCCCTACAAATATCACGAGTGTAAATTGCTAATCAAAACTCTAGTATCCCCAAGACCGTTTCCGTGTTGTCGTTCTCGATGATGGAAAAGATGCCGATTTGGAAAAAGCTATCAATAATCTTGCGCTCGAATATCCAAATGTTTATTACCATGCCCGTATCAAGATTAAGGGCGTTCCTCATCATTTCAAAGCTGGAAATCTCGCCGGTGGTACCAATTTCGTGGTTGATTTGGAAGGAGGTGAAGCTGAGTTTATGGCTCCCTTGGACGCGGATATGATTCCGGAGTCAGATTGGCTAAGAGCTATTATTGCTCATATGGTTATTGATGATAAGATGGCTCTCGTTTGTCCACCGCAGGTATGTGTATTCTTCTGAATTATCAGAAAATCAAAAAACTAACAGTACACTTAGCTTTTCTACAACGTTCCTGAAAATGATCCTCTGTGTCAATCTCTAGATGCATTCGTCCATGTAATGGAACCTACCAAAGATGCCAATGGAGTAGCATGGTGTACCGGTTCTGGTTATGCCATCCGCCGCGCAGCTCTCGATGACATTGGAGGCTGGCCTGTCGGCTCCCTCGCAGAAGATACCTTTACTTCCTCCTTACTTCTCGGTGCTGGCTGGAAAACAGCATTTTGTCACGAAGCCCTACAATTCGGTACTGTCCCAGACACCATCACCGGACATCTCAAACAGCGTACTCGTTGGACTCTCGGAACATTACAAACAGCACTGAAACTCAAATTTTGTCTCTTCGGAAAACTAGTAAAAGGCATGGGATTCTTCGCGCGTCTCTCAGCATTCGTCTTCGCAATCGATGCCTTTTTTAAAATCTTCCTCGTCATCGCTCTCCTTACCATCCCCATCGTCCTCATCTCCGGCGGCCAACTCGTAGCCTACAACACCGAAACCCAACTTAAATGGCAAGTCCGCCTCTGTTTCATCCAACTAGTCTTAACCCGTCTCAACGAATGGATCACCTACATCCCCTCTGGCTACCGTCTCGCGCAACGCGACGCAGGAGCCCAAATGTGGATGGCTCCTTTCCACGCCAAAACAATCATCATGTCATTCCTACTACCCTCCTGGCTCGGCGGCCGCCCCATGGCCTTCTCCAGCTCCGGAAGTCAAAAATCAGACATCAACGAACGGGATCCTCTCACCCGCGCAGGTCTCTTCAGAAGACTCTGGACCATCCTCTGGAACTGTCAATGCTATATGCATCTCCTATACATCCTCTTCGTCATCGCCGCCGTAACCTACTCCAGCATTCTCGGTCTCGTCATGCAAGCAGAAACAAACGATACCCTGAAGAAAAAACTCCTCTATTTACTTACTCATGCTTTCTGGCCTCCAATGTTATGGATGATGTGTATAACTGCTTGTTTTGAACCGATTCGCTATGCTATTTGGCCGCCCTCGATGCCGGAAAGAGAGGAGTTGTTGGATAGAGATCAGAAGACGCAGATTGCGAGGCCGAAGGAGGAGTGGAAGAAGGCGAGATATGCAAAGACGAGTTTCTTTCATGAGTTTCAGTATACGCTTTTGACGGGGTTTACGGGGATGGTTTTTGTAGGTGCGTTTTTTATTGGGATTTAAGGTGGGGAGGGGGAGTAGACTGAGGGGATAGGAGAGAGCGGTATTTTGTGGATTATTTTTTGTGTTCTTTTTTGGATGTTTTTATGGATGCTGATGTCCACAATCGATAATTAAAGCGTTGATGAATTTGCGATAGAAAGCAAATCGTCGCATACAGCAGCACAAAAGGAATTTTGAATATCCATTCGTTTTAAAACTTATCAAACCATACATTCTTTCATGTGATTTATGATTTGTACTTTAAGTGTGTTTTATATATAAATAAACACATCACATCACATCACATCCATATTCTCATCCATTTTCCTTAGTAACCTTACTCTTAGTCTCTTACAAGATAACCTCAGTCTTCTCCAATAAAATCATCAACCATCAACTAATCTCAAAAGTACAAAACTACAAAACTACAAAACTACAATACAACAATACAAGTATACCAACCTATACAAAAAAAGCAGCTCAATAACCCAACAACTCAACAACTCAAAAAGCACAGGGAAAAATAAACAGTAACACTATAATTAATACCAAAAGGTTAATTAAGAGATTGATACATCTATGTAAACTAAATTAAATTGTTTATTTATCTAGGTAAGATCTTATATACTTTATACTTTAAAAGATATATATATAGAATTTGAAGATAAAGATGGAGATGGAGAGATGTGATGAAGAAGGAATAGGGGTATGAGTGTGAGTATGAGTAGGTGATGATAGTAAGAGATGCTTGGTTATATGGAGATGGGTGAGGCGTTAGGTAGTTAGATAGTAGGTAGGTAGGTAGTAGATAGGTAGGTAAGATTGTGGTTATGATTATGATTGTGAAGATATATGCGCACAAAGAAAAAAGGATATATCATTTTCCGTATGATTTCTGTAGGTAATCTATTATATTACTTACATTATTTATATCCTCCTATGCTATCCTATGCTATCTTACCGTATCATATCACATCATATCATCTTTCAAGAACCAGAACCAGAATCATCACCAGAATCATCACCAGAACCATATCCAACACTAAAGAAACAGGGTATTCTGAAAAGCAAAGGCAAAGCAAAACGAAGCAAAGAAAATCTCGTGGAAAAAGTGAATACACGTAATCTTGTGTAACATTCATCAGGTAATAAAACTTATATTTTTTTCCAACTTATTCATTCATCCTTTCTCTCTTCAGCACCTAAAATCCCTTTTTCGAGCATTTTGAATGAGATTTTGATATTCCTGAAGAGGAACTTAGTAACTAAATTGGGAAAACATATCAAAACTGTAGTAGTACTTACAAAATTTTTAATTATAATCTCCTATTCATCCTATCTCTCAATTTATCTCTTCAATTTCTCTCCACACCTTCTACTCCATCCATTTCAATCATTTGAGCACCAAACATAGTCTTCCCCCTACTTCTTCGGATACTTTACAAAACCCATCATCCTATACTTCGTAATTGGTTCCTCATCCGCCACCATTTCAATCGGTCTTGAATCTCCCGGTAATTCATTTATGGCACCAGACATATATGGATTTGTCCCGGAGCTTGATTCTGATTTTTGGAGAACGGGGGTGGTGGATATGTTTGTTTCGTTCTATTTGCGGGTTAATATTTTGCTCAGAACAAATATAGAATTTGATTTGATGGAGGAAGTACCAGGAGATTGTTGGAGGAGAACGGGACCTTATGGTAACTTACAACAGTCAAAGGAATTTTCCTAATCATCCCCTTCTCGGCCTTCGAAGGATCAATCCACGCCATAACAATCGCTGCCTCTTCATCCGGCAATGACACAAATCCCATTGCGAAAGAATCAGATTTAATCGTAAGTTCCCTCGAAACTGCTATTTTTCGAATATCCAATGGACTAGAATTAAGTGCCGAGATTAAATATAAATGTCCTTTTTCATTCACCATAGCTAGGTCTTTTCCTGATGGCGAAAAACTAGCACATTGAATACGACTTCCTAGTTTTCCCGATCGATTGGTCGCGGTCTTTATATCTGTTTTTTGCCCTGTTTTAGGATGGACGAGAATGGGAACGCCAGATTGTGTCCAAGTCGTTATACAAACGAGAATTTCTTCAATACCGGTTCTGGAGCGGAATATTGCAGATGATAATCCTCGATCTTCTGATTCATGCAAAGGGACATGATATCGACAGGATACAAGTTCTTGAGAAGCTTTCATTGGAGTCATCCAAAAATATATCTGAATGGCGCCGCTTTTGGCACTTCTCGTGCTGGCTAGAAGATGCATGCCATCGTCGGAGTAGGAGAGTGTCTCTACTTCTGGACAGTCTTCGCATTCGTTGTGGATTCGACTATGGAGACGATCTTCCCTTGGTTCACCTGATTGAGTGGTTTTGAAGAAATGAACGGTTGCGTTGGTAAATCCTACAGCAACGGTAGTTTCGTTGGGAGATATGGCTATACTACTAGCCCATAGATTTGATGGTAAAGGGTGTTCCACAACATGTGCGGAAGTTTGAAGATTAACTATTCTAAGCTATTTGATTTTTAGTAGAGGATAAGGTTGGCGGAGGGTCTTTTTAGTTGAAGCTACTTACAGTGAGTTTTGGATCTCGTGTGCCAATTATATAAGCTAGATACATTTTCGTTACAGAGGCCTTGTAACAACTCCCCTCGGTCGGAAATACACGTGTCATTGCAGGAGGAGATGTTCCAACGTCCCATATTTGTATCAAAGATTGGGTCCAGAATAGAGCATTTGTTGAATTTTGCGATAGGGATATGTTGATTGCTTTGGCGTTTTTGCTTTTTGAGGAAGTCTTTCTAGGCACCCGAACCAAACTTTCTAGGTTTATTTCATCCAGTCTTTGAGCCTCCACTGTTGACGAGGATAATGAAGTGGTTTCCACGGATTGCCCCGGAACAGACTCTTTTCTCGATCCACTGAAAACAGACGTCCATTTTGATCCACCCTTCGACTTTTTTCTATCGGAATGACTGTGCCCTACTGCAGATCGATTGACAAAGTACGTTCCAGTCTCGGAGACCATTCCAAAAGGTGAAGGGTCATTTGGTGAAGTATTCCCTTGACCTGACATAGATTCTGGCGAAAATGATGTCTCATCTGTAGTAGTTGAAGTCTTTCGAAGTTCTGGCATTCTAGAGCCATCACCTGACCTCGAACCATCCAACGAAGTCAAATCAGATGAAGAAGAGGGTAGTGTGCTGGGTGTATCCAGTCTCTGACCGAAAGTGCCAACAATTGGCGATACTTGAGACGGCATAGTATGAGGTAGCGATCTAGACCGATCTTGCGCAGCTGCTGATGTGAAGCTTGTCTTGTTGTGAAATGGTGAAGGTGGTTCAGTATCAAATGTGCGCATCTTCACATTACTTGCGCTTGACGTATTGTACGCTGGAAGGAAAGTGATTGCTCCATCCGTCTTTGGTGGTGGAAGCTGGAAGTATGTTGGGACATGACGTTCCAAATTCGCAGCATCTGCATGGGATTCAAAAGGTTCAAGAAGGTCCCAAACTTGCCTTGCAAGTGTCATTTCACGCATCAAAGTAACTGGTTCCTCGCACTGAACACACTTTGTCTTTGAAGGTAATCTGACCTCATTTGTTTCTGGATTATCCAACTGAGCATATAGATCATCGTCAGCATGCTATTCCATTTGCGTCAGTCATATTCAGACCATTTCCTTGAATCTTCACCACAACTACGCAACAAGTCAACAAGCTTAGCAAAACACTTGGCGTACCGGAAACTTTAGATTCTCTAGGTATCTCATCTGTGAGGCACCAGCTAAATGACACTTTGAGCAATTGAGCGTATATATCCTCGGCCTTGACGATTTGACATGTCGACTTGGATCATCGAGGGCAAGAATCCTTTTTGTAATCTCAGATATCGTGTGCATCATCTCCCTATCGCTCACACGACTTATCATTTGGCGATCACCAAGTCGCAAACATAATGCATCAATCGCATCCAAATCCTTGTCATCTGCTTCTATTTGCATTGATTGTCTTCTCAAATCTGGTGTATCTGGAAGAATAATTCGATATTGATCGGTGAAAGTACCAATCAAATCCTCCTTTGAAAATCGCGGTGGTATTCGCATATTCTCAATCGCCCGTAGAACGGCATTCCTCGTTCGCTCTGATGCTGCTGGAAGATATGCATCACGAGTTTCTCTATTTATCGTATATTGAATCGAAGCGGCGACCACGAATTGGGTAATATCTCGAAGGGTAAGGAATTGTGCGAGCCATCCTCCTCCTCCTGAACCATCTGGGAGTATAAGAGTAGATATATATTTCGAGGAGAAGCAATCATGTAAAGGGTACTATACGTCCAAAAGAAGTGTCAGCTCCGATGTCGATTATAAGTTCTAGAAGCTCAGGAAGAAAGCTTAGGTAGAAAAAGCAGAAAGGGTAGAAAGCTCAGGCCTTGGTGGGCCCCATAAGTCATAAGATTTCATCATAATTATATGGCTCTTACCAGATCTTCCGTCAGATTTGGTAGTTCGTCCCTTAATTTAGGGGGCAAAGCTAGCGGATTAGGCTCGGGACCCCGCAATGCTTCAGTAACCTCTTTACACACCAACAACAAAAATGATTTCGGTCCTGGATAACTGTCGAACATATGCTCCAGCGAACGATGAATGCGCGCGAATCTATCTCGACGAATCTTTCTCTGCAGTTCTTCCTTGGATTCGGATTTTCCATCCGATTGTGGTTGTGGTAAGAGTTGAAGGACACGAAGCGCAGATAATAACAGCTCAGCCAAATATTTGTCCCTCAACTGTCGCGACTCCCATAAACTTTCTCGACCTTCAATAACAATATGCAGGACAAATTCGATCATTCGCAGAGTTACCTCCCAACTGGCCAGAAATCCGAAATACCATCCATCTTGCTGGCGCTTCGCAGATGGTATGGACAAACGTTGAATATAAAAAATGGCATTCAGTTGTGCAAGCAGATTTATCACCAAATGTTGATAGGTTTCCTTATCGCCATTAGAATATACCTTTTCGAGAGAGAACTGCCCCACCAATTCCAGGATAATAATATCGACGTCGCTGCGCAGAGACAATAGCTTCCAAATGTTGCTAGACGTTCAAAATGTGGTGATGCGGCCGAGGCTGGAGTCGGCATGGTGTGTTAAAGAGCATGAGCTCTCGATCTATTTAGTAGCTCCAACGGTTCGAAGCAGTCTGGTCGCCACGTGGGCCGACTCCCTAACTTTGGTGCCGCAGTAATCCAAGCTTTGGGGAATATATCATAAGTATGATGCGTGTTAAAATGGACCATGGAGCGCGAAGATCATCAAGTCGATCAGATCGTATTGGGGCTTGCCTCCTGACGACCGCAACCCGCAGCCGTTTACGGTAATGTCTAGGGTACCATGAGGGATGGCAGTGATTGTGGCCCCGCTGTCACCTCAAGAGAATGTTCAAGTACTCCGTAATATCTTTGGATAGCCTTTTTTAGGGAGCTATCCTTGTTCATGAAGACTTATCCGCCAGGTCTTTCTTACTTGATCCGTTTGGGAAGGTCATCCAATCTCAGCTATGGATACAGAGCGTTTCGTCTATTCGTATCTTTGTTATACTATTGGACGACTTACTATCCATCCACCCGGAGGGCTGAAAATCCCAACCGGTATCAAGGTTTATCATATGCAATGTAACCCACTTTTAAGGATCAATGGTGAGAGTACCGCAAGGATAGCACAGACTTGGATCTTCTTGTGGAAATTCCTGGCGAAATAGAACCAAGCTTGCAAAATAAGTCTGACATTAAGGTTAAGTTAGAATTGATATTTAACCTATTCATTATCCAAGAAGGTAAGTTTTCTTTTGATGATGCCCTATTATAAGGATATCATAACTGTATCGAAACTTAGCTATAAATGGATACTTCCTCTACATTTGAGGTTTAATATTCATCTTGTTTGATATGATATATTGTGGTGATTTCGCAAGAGTTATATTTCATCATGAAGGTCAGAAAAGAAAAAAAGTCGTACCCAAAGAAGCGGCAGATGCGGGGGTCCCTGTAAGTAGGCATCAGCTTTGTGCCATATAATTAGTTATCTCTACTATGTGGTTACATTAGGGCCTTCCGTCCTGTACAGGGGCTAAATAATGCGGAGGATTGTCTGCATCAAGGCAGTGCGGAATATATATGCTTCTAAGCTACCCTGATTCTTTTGACCTCTTTTACGCGCATTGCCATATTATTTTCACCCTCCATATTACGACGACCTCAATATTGCTAGCAGTATATATTATGGATCATGAAAAACCTCAAGCGGTGATTCCACCGCAAATATTTGAATTCGATATCGATCATAGTCAAAGTCGGACGAGCCCAGATGTAGAGCCCGATTATCCTGAAGACCGTCGGGAACGCCGAGGAGAGAGTTTGTGGTACGCAAACTTGTACGAGCCAATAACTACAACTACTAATTATCATTAGGAGAACACTGAGTGAACGGCACATTAACGTGAGTTGTTAGACTAGGGCTGGACTTGATGACGGCAGAAACAATGGCTGACGACCTCCATCGCATGCTAGATGATAGCATTTTCTGGGTACGTTTTCCGAATTCAAACTTAGTCGGGCATATAAGTAACGGAATATGGCTATAGGACAATTGGCAATGGACTCTTTCTTGGAAGTGGTAGATCTCTTGCTGGAGCTGGACCAGGTGGCGCAGTCATGGCATATATTATCATGGGAACGGTTGTTTCGTCTGTTATATCCTGCTTAGGTGAAATGACCGCCCTTATGCCTGTCAATGCTCCAGTCGTCGAATTCCCTCGAAGATTCTTAGATCGTGGTGTTGGATTTGCTGTTGGATGGATGTATTGGTGAGTAGGAATCTATCATGGTCTCAATCGAGCAGGAATTTTAACATCTTGAAGGTTTGCCTGGGCCGTCACCGCCGCAGAGGAATTAGTAGCTGTTTCTGGAACTCTCGGTTTTCATTACGATGATGGAAGAACTTTTCTAGCTTGGAAAATCGGTGAAAGTGTCGACCCTGCTGTTTGGATTGGATTATTCCTAATAATTGTCACCGTCATCAATATGTTTCCTGTGAAAGTAAGTGTTCATTAGACCCGGTTGCCCATCATGTTATTGACGACAACCACAGTACTTTGGAGAATTAGAGTATGCATTTGGTTGCATCAAGATTATTTTTATCACAATGGTCATCGTTTTGATGCTCGTTCTTGACACTATGCAGCGTGCGTTCAGTGTTTCAAATAATCTGCAACGCTAACCGACATATAGCTCGTTCCAATGCATATTATACATCACCTCCGAATTCCAAATGTGAGTATCCTCCAGTACAGAATAATACCCTGAGTTACTTACTAATCTTCTATTTCAGATTGGTGTTCTCCATGGGGATTTTTCAACCACGCATATTCTGTCAGAGATGAGGAAGGAAATTTACAACGAAAAATTGAAGGCTCTACTGGTTCGTTTCTGGGAATGTGGTATGTTAACCGCCACCTTGCGTCCTTTTCATGGCTAATCATTTCTACAGGACAACAATTATCAATGTTATTTTCTCATATACTGGAATGGACATCGTCGCAGCAACAGCTGCAGAATCGAAATCGCTTGCTAACGCTGAGAGTATGAAGATGGCTGCAAGAAAAATCTCAATCCGTATCGTTACTCTCTACACTATGGCCATGATCACTGCGTCTTTCGTAGTACCATACACACATCCGTTTATCAATGGAAAAGGTCAATCGGTCGGTGCCCATTCTATCTTTGTTATCGCCGTCGTCGAAGCAGGCTTACCAGCTATGGCCCATTTCTTCAACGCCATCTTCGCTTTTGCATCCTTCACTTGCGCTATCAATTCCATGTATGTGGCATCGAGAGTTCTACATACTCTAGCACTGCAAGACCAAACTGGACCGGAATTTATTGCGAGGAGATTAAGACAAACTAGATCGGGTGTGCCGGTCAGAGCGGTGTTGGCAACGGCCTCTATGGCTCTAGTAGCTTTTATGGGTAGGACTGGGACAACTGCACTTGTGAGTACCTGTGAAATATAAAATATCGCAATATTCTAAGATCTAATGAATCAATAGCGTCTCACTGAATTGGCATCAAATTGCACTTCATCAATTTTGATCGTCTACGCCACTATCTGCGCTACCTATCTCGGATTTTTCCGAACGTATGTCTCAACTTATTTTTTCCTCTTGCATTTTCCCAACCATTTTTGTCTCATTTAGTTCATGCACTAACGCCACAAATGACAGACTGGAAGATACTAAACTCTATGGAAATGCATCGGAACGTCAAGCAGCGCATTATGATCGAGATCATCCACGATATCCCTACAAATCGCACGGCCAGTGGCTGAAAGGCTTTTACGGTATGTCGGCATGCATTATCCTCGTTACATTCAACGGTGTTGCTGCATTCCTCGAGAGACCTTTTGATGTTAGGAGATTCATCGCGAGTTATATATCTGTATGTTTTCTCCACTCCTCTACTCAAACTTACAACCTTGCTGTCAGCAAAGTATCTAATATAAATTCCTTCATCACAGATACCAGTCTTTATCCTCCTCATCATCGGCTATAAAGTTCATAAACATGGATTCAGAATACGAAATTGGGGACCGGAAAGATCAAATGATTTGAGGAATACGATACAAGCAGCATCGGAGAAGAGAAAGGGAAGATTGGAATTCCCGGATGAGGGATTGAGTGTGGAGAATTTTAAAACTTGGGCGCATTGGCTGTGGGTTTGGACGAGGTAGAGATAGGGATGGAGTGCTGGTGTTTGGTTTGGGTTTGGGTTATTATTCTGGGGGTTGAAATCGGTATAGGATGGGTATTAGTATAGGATAATTCTAGGATGGATACAAATCTGAAGTGATTTCGGGTACGAATGGGATATGCTCGAGGGTAATTCGGGCTTGGAAAAGAACTAAAAGACTCAAGGAATAGGATACGATACCTGGTAATGGATATTAGATACGGACTTGGATGGAAAAAGGGTAATCATGGCGTTGGGCTTTTAATGAATTATATGTGGAGTCTTGCATACTATTACGCTATGTATATACTGATGTAATACAGAAAGGAAGGTGGATATTTAAAAGTTTAAAGTGTAATAGGCATGAATAAAGTTGGTGTATAAGTATGTATAATACTGTGTGATATAAGATTATATAGTACAGATATATTTTATTCTACATAAATTCAAATTCCCAATAATTTAAAGATGATTTAATAAAAAAATAATATCTTAATAAAAAGATAAGTAAACTGCAATTACAGCAAGTGAGTCACGGCTCAGCCCTATCGATATCGGTATCGATATTCAAGGGTCACTACCTAGTATAGTATAATATAATATGATATGGCTTTATTTATAATATTTTTGATTTCGGAAGATGTATGTTTATATATATAGGGAAATATAATCTTAAATATTTAAATAGATATAAATAGACACATAGATATATTTAATTTAAATAAACAATAAATTTAATTTATATACTTATATACTTATATACTTGTACTTATACTTGTATAGCTTGCTGGTGATATGAAATATATGATATACGATATACATGTATATGTATATGTCTCTGTGTCTATATATTATTATAAGACTAGGATTCTATGGGTATAGTGGTATGATGGTGGTTATCAAGGTGATTGTAGTGTGGTTTATTTGGTTTATTTGATTTTTGATGGGACAGGGATAGGGATATGGATATATAGATGGTAGGGGAAAGGGAAAGGGGAAAGTAGATGGGGTGAGATGTATGAAATAGACGGAATGGGATGAGATGGGAAGAATGATGGGTTGAGCCGGAGTAGGTTAGTTGAGTGGATATGGTGTGCGTGAGTATGTTGGTAGTATATTTAGGTAGATGGGTAGATAATGTTAGTATGCGATATTGTTGGTGTGTGGGAGAGGAGGGTAGGTTTGTGTGATGTTGTGTGATGGGTGATGGAGTATACTGAATTTATTAGTAGTTATTATATTGCTACTAGCTTGTTTAGAAGAAATTAATATTTTATAATAGTCTTTTATGTTTATTGATATATAGTCTATAGTAAGTAATCATAATACTTATTTATTATTTTTATATAAGATTACTTCACTGATAGAAAACTTCTATCTTGTTAAAAAATTAATTATCTACTTTTTTATATATATATAATCATTCATTTAATCAAGTATTATAAGAGATCACTACTTAATCACTAATCAACATCTTCTACAATGTGAAGAATCTAGAGATATCATTCAATTCCATAAAACCACCTTTCGTTCCTTTCTCTTTCTTAGCATTTGTAGTAATTAAGATTGCGCTACTTGAAAACTTCTGAGAAAGAATAACGTTACTAGATAATAGTAGACAGAGAATTTATTCATTACATATCAAACCTTCCACTCTCCAATAAAAATACTATAATCTCCACAACATCACTTCTTTATTCTTAGATTGCGTATTTTGAAAGCGTAGATAGCATTTCACTGAACTGGATGCAACGACTATTATGTTCCTTCAAGCCACTTTCCCTATCCCATCCATTGATACTGAACACAGCATATATGAACTAGAGGATTGAATCGTGACGCTATCAGGTAAGCCACTATGGTATTTAATATCACTCTCTTCTTAACCTTATTAGCAGGTAAATTAGCAATAATTACGATGTCAAGGGAATGAAAAAAAAATTTAAGAAATCCTCTATAGACACCTATAAAACAACTTTTCGATAATTTGGAAAGCGACTATGCATCTAGTCACCGAAATTATTTTTTTTTTAAATATATCTCACCAACTTAACCTTATGATATATACGATTGGTTAAACAAAGTATATGAATAAAAAAATTGAAGCATTTCGTATGGTTACTATACGAAATCCTTAGCAGCACTACACAATCACTAGTATATACGACACTGCATTCATACCTTACACTACATGCATACCACCCAACACCATTACAAACTATGTACATACACAGCATTAGATACGAGATCTTGAGGCTCTCAAAATACTGCATCTAATCTTAGTTCCTTATGGTCTTTCAATCATGTTGGATATGTATGATATTGCTGACATACTCGGCAGATTAAGGCAGATACGTAATTATCTCATTCGGAGATAGAGGTGCGCAGTCTAGGATTTGTGTGATGGACGTGAAGAGTTATGATAAAGTGAATGTGTAATACCGAGTGGTGGCTGTTGCTTATATTTATCCTAACGAGGTTTGTGGTTTTGTGATTTGATTGGCTGTGGTAGGAGGGTTGGTTGGCTTGTGAGGAGAATGAGAATGGCAGGGAGTGATTGGTTGATATACTGAGAATAAAAGGGAAATGGGAAATGGGAAATAGGGAAATGTATTGGTGTTAAATAAGATAGTGCACAGTACTTAAAATTTTGGTGGAAAAGTTGGGATTGAGAATGTGTTGACCTCCTGGGATCTTGGCAGCATATGCATATATATTGCATGATGCATATAAGGAGCAAACAAAACTCAACTTTTAATTCATTCTTTCCTTTTTGGTATACTGTTTGTTTGCTTTCAATATTTTGATTTCAAAGCACTTTAATTCCGAAGGCTGAATATCTAACCTTATTCCTTCATTTTTGAATATATACTCGCAGCTTAACTGCTTAGCTAGAGAATCAATCAATTCAATCTGATGCTCTTTCTGGTCTCAAGAAACCCAATAGAATGGTAATCTTACGAGACGGAACAATATATTTGAGATGAAGCATTTGAAGGTTAGTGGTTCGAAAAGAGCTTAAAAAACACATATATATCTTGATTTAAATGTGTAATTGAGATGAAAAGAAGGAAAATGCCCTTTGCAGCCATATACGCCTTTAAGTGTTCAGGGTAGAGTGAAATTGTGACGCCTCACACCTCCGGGTCACGTGGCATGCCCCGTTTGTATTTAATCACAGGAAAACTCTCTACTCTTGTTTTCCTTCTTCTTTTCTCCTTAGCTTAGTATTTTCTAATACAAGATACTTTACCCAGTATTCTTGAGTGTGACAGAAATGTGCAAAGAATATTTATACACATAGCTGGGAATAAGAAAGGTGGGGGGCGCTAGCAACCGAGAGGTACAGTACCCCTCCACTTATATTAGCTGACATCTAATTTTACACCAAAAATAACTAAATCATACCATTTTCATTTAAAGATTTTGATATAATTAAGAACTTTTATAATTTATTCTTTTTATAATATTAATTAGTATTATTAAAAGATTATATATAATAAATTCTGAATTTTGAAAAAATTTATTGATTGAATAATAATCATTTGAAATCGATATATATATTTTTCTTGATTTTCCTTACAAAAATCAAATCAAATTTATTTTTCCAACTTTCTATTCTAATTATATAATTTAAAAAAATAAAAAAAAATAAACTTCAAAATTGTAATTAGTAATTTAAATCGAAATATTCAATATATTAATTTTGAATGATCTTTTATTATTAAATAAAGTTTTAATAATTTATTGAAGTAACTGACTTTTGTGTAACAACCCCACCCAGCAAATAGCTGTGGTCTAGTACTGTAGAGAAGAAATACACAACTATGTAAACTCACCACACATTTATCATATAATAAACTAGAAAAAAGCTCCCGAATGACCACAGAGTAGAAACAGAGAACAAACCCATCATCTCTTGCTATCATGGCCTAATTCGAAGAAGAACCACCATTTCAAAAGTTAAAGGCATGTGCCCGTTGTTTTTGTATGCTCAAAACAATGTAATAGAGGAAAGATAAGACATCTGTAACTTTTCACCGACATTGAAAAACCTTTCGTGGGCTATTTCATCACAGTTATCGTGCATAATTGGATTTTTCGCAGAGCTCGGCATATTGTCAAGAGAGTTTTCGATGATGGGAGATGGTTGATATCACATTCAAGAGACGAATGGCTAATTCCAAGTGCGAGACTGGTGAGTTAAAACTGCTGCACTGAAGATAAAGTAGTCGTCAATCTTCTTAAGAGCCTCATTTGTGTCTTGTACTTCAAAATGCTTCCAACAGAGATATACAGGATCTTTGCTGCAGGTCTGCTGCTGCTTCTTCCTCCAGACTTTTCCATTTTATTTCACCACTCCACCATTTCATCATGGCATCAACGAAATTTCTGTACTAGCATCTCTTGTAATCAATGGTGATTTCCTTCTTGTTTATACCATCTCATCACTTTGGTGTCTTATATATATAGGATTTCTGCTAACCTATTGTTTGTCCATCATACCATAGATAGCAGGTCAAGAAATGACTTCCACACATAAGCAACAGATTTTTGCGTTGATAGAAGAAGATTCAGTCATCATTTGGCTATCTTTCAAACCAATTATTTAAGTTTCAGCGCTTGCTTAATGAATTCTCTTGACAAAAACTGTTGGCTGCAGACTTCACAGTTATGTCAAAGTAGAATGCATTTGCTAGATTCTGTTGTCTGCTTTCGATACTCAATGCTGGACTTCACAGCCTTCAATCAAAATGGTAGCTAAGGAACACATACAGACATGAGGCACCTCACCTAGAGCACTTTTATGCCTTAGAACTGCTCTGTACCTTCCAGTTTCTTTGAGTGAATTCATTTCCGGCCGGGCCAATTCCAGAACTGAAACAATTTGTGTAGTTGCGACAAGGGAAAATATAAGGCACCACCATTTGCAAACTCCCCGTCGAAGATATCAGCTTCTGAAAGATCTGGATAAGGTGTTACCGGGCATGATAAATCGTGAGCCAGGGATTGAAGCTGCTGCTACCAAAAATCAAGCGGTTCGTGATCTCTTGTACTTCATAAAAGATATTGTCAAAAGTTTCTGGCAAATTGCAGTCTTGGATTCATTGATGGTATCTTGGACAAGACCAGGATATACTGAATAGCGACGAGATAGTTGAGGAAATCAAAGACATGTAGATGACTATCAGAAGTCACATAGATTCACGCGACAAATATCATCTTTACAGCAATCCAGAGGACAAAATTACTGCCAAAACTAGCAACTAGCGGCAACAGTGCCCATCCATCCAAAAAACCGCTCGCTTAAGCGTTGCAGATCTTAAGTTAGTGAGCATAGTTGAAGAATTTTACTTATTTTTTATCCTTCAGCTGTCGACCAAGCCGATTGACCCATCCAAAGGTTGTGCTTGTACACCTCTACAGAGAGATGCGAAGTAAAGGCACCCCTTTTCGAGTCTCCAAGTATAAAGCTTTTGCATTTCCGTGCACAGATCTAACTTGAAAATAGGGAAGTGCAAACCCCCTGAAAAGGCAGAATTGTGTACGACTACTCATAAAGTCCTCTTTGGCCTCTATTATGGAAAAATTATTCCATTCTCGGAGGATGAAAAGCTGGAAATGGTAAATTCCGGTGGTGATGATGACAACAATGTAAAGCGTGGTTGTGGTCCAACCAAGAAATTCAGGAAGCCTGCCATCGCACTGTTCGTCTCGGGGCCAACCTCTACCTCAGACCACCCACTTATCTGCTCTTAGCTCCTGTTTCATTTCTTCGTTCACAGCTTCCCCTGAATGCAGCAATTACGTTCCTATCCTCTTGTGTATCCATATGTCTCTGTGACTTGTCTTCGCTCAGCATAGAAATGTCGAATTATCATGAGATGATTCATTGCGATGAATAGCGAGAGCACTGTGGCGCAAGCCAACTCCCTCAGGTTCAAGAAAAGGCAGTCCTACATATTCTTTGATTTCCTTCAACAAGTAAGAAAGAATTAGAATGGCGGACCCAGGCAATATGTACCAGCCTTGATCACATCATCGATTGCTATTCTTTCTGCCGCAAAAGGCTCGGCAAAACTCTTGGCTTCCTCAGATACCATGGGAGCATCGCAGTTGCTCGGATTTCACAGAGTTCGTGAGGCCTTGATCTGCCATCTATCAGTGCTGACTCCGGCGAGTTGAAGGGCCTAAAGCGCCATCTTTCTGGAATAATCAGAGCCCAAATCCTTCTCAAGACGAGCGAGTTTGGAACCAGTGCTATGTAAACCGTGGGATAGATGAAGGTGAAGCTTGTGGGGAAGAATCGTGGAGTCGTCACTAATGACATAGAAAGCCATTCCTTTGAAGATGCTTTGAAAGTCTTCCCTCTTCCGGACAATAAAGATGAGGAAGGCGAGTTATCTTTTCCACAAAACTTGTATAGATTTTAACTTGTTAAAGAGAGGAGTCCCTTCTGGTCATTTTTGTTGTTGTCCTATGAAGTTTTACTTGTACCCTGGTGTCTGGTCGGTTTACCATCAACGCAACACTTGAGGTTGGCATGGCCATTATTATACACCAAAACTAGCAAAACAAAAAAAGAACGCTGTCTTAATTTTTGTTTAGTTTTTATCTTTGGAAACCACATTTTCGAAATTTGAAAGATTCCCCCTGTTTAAATTGATTTCAAAGAACATTCAACCTCCTTCTTGCTCAGTTAGAATCTCAAAAGCAACAATGCCTGAGAACAATGAACATATTCCTCGCTCCGCTTCCTCATCAGGCACTAATATCGCTCTCATCCTCCTTGCTGGCATGATGTACCAGGAATGAATATATTAAAAATACCCTCTTGAGCCTGTATACACCACCGGGCCCTATGGTTCATTAACAATCAATGGCCCGTGGGCTACAACTCGTCCCGTTCCTATTCCTGGTTTGTTACCTGCTTTACCTTCCCATACTCTCGACCACCTTCGACAACATCAATCTGCGCTTTCCGATATAGCTAACCGTGATCGTCTAGGTGACTAAGTGGCTCTTGGAAACTCGTCTCAATTTCGTGCTGGAGCTCGCGGTCCAGTTCCTGTCGAAGTTTTGTTCCTTGCTGTGACTCAAAGCCCAGCGAAAAGCGCGCCTCCAACCAGATATGATCTCGTAGCGACACCGAATATCAACCGCGCTGCGCTCACGGCATCTAACCAATCAATCCATGACCATGACACCTCATAGTATACTCCACCGAGCATAAATTAGACGTTTCCAAGCCATGCAGCCTTATCGGCAAATTCATCTTCGGGGTCGAAACAATGATTTCCTTCCGAGCCGGGCAGACAACTGGGAGGCTGCAGCTGGGTTATGTAGTGGTAGACATGGCTGCAGAGCCTTGTATTCGTTTCCAGAGCAAAAAGGGATGGTTCCTTGAGTTTGTTATTGTCCATTCCTCAATTAGTGCTACTAATAGACCAAGAGCATGACCTTGCTCTGCGTGCTATCGTGGAGGACCGGCGATCTATTGCTCATTTATCCCTCGTAAGTGTTGTCTTGGTCGTCGGTTCCCCTCACCTCGGGCCTTGCGGGTCGCTAGAAAGATGTGAACATGCTGAGTCCTTGGTTTTCAACGGTTTCAGCCGTTTGAGATGACAAAAACCTGGACTATGAAGGGGAAGGAGGCGAGCAACAATGATTAAGAATTGGTTTGCTTGTGAACCGGTTGATCTGATATCCAATGGTGAAAGCATGGAAGATTCAAGGCGCGAAAAAGAGGAGTTCTATCTAAAATGTTTGGGGAACAGACGGATTAAAAAGAAGGGGAAGGGATGGAAAGAGATATTTGTATAGGTACCTGTATCTCTTTCAGTAAAAATGTTTGGAGGGCCTAGTTGACGGCCCGTGATCGTCGCACTAGAAATCATAATGCACAAGTTCGCTGCCCGGGTTTATTATTCGACAACTTGTATGAAGGTTTGAAGATTCCCTGTTGGCTCACCCAATATAAAGAGAATTAAGTGATACTTGTGGCTTGATGCCTGGGTGAAATCATAATTAAATAAATGATAGCTGTTGAGAAATAAGAAAAGTGAAGTGAAGTGCAGCAACGAAATGAAATTCACAAGTTGCTTATTCATCATCATCAACCTCTCCTCCATCTTTCTTAACACACCTCTGTATACCCAAATTGATCCAACATTAAGACTACTAATTATTATTATTTTCAAGCATTGTCAATTAAAGTATCTCATATTTCTATTCAATACTGGGATATCAGTTGATTGAGGATCAATTTGAGGAGAGGAAGTAGATAATAGATTAGTTGATGAAGCAGGTGATCAAATGCGTCACTTTTGATCTAACAATGATTTGAGTTACAAATCAATCCCTCCAAAAACTCCTCTTCATTCTAGACGTTCACATATATTGACAATTATTGTATATTCTTTTATAAGTATTTATAAATGATAATCTATTCTCAAAATTACATTCATCAATTGATATAAATATTATTAAAGACATATATGAAGACTTTACTTTATTATACCTTTTGTTACGAGGTTGCCGTCTAGATCACGTGGAAGTGCTCTAGGCTCTCGAGGTGGTTTATAACTAGGCGTCAAGCAGGGACTTAAAGTAATGACAATAATGCAATTCGTAACTAATAGTAGAGTATACTAAATGATTGATCTTGAGCACGAAGCTCTATACAAAGGAAACCATCCTGATTATATAGACCTTCGTCCTCCATTGGATCTCTTGGATCCTGAGAGTTTGTGGACCTTCGATTCGTATGGACCTACGATTCGTATCCCTGAATATGCAGGGTCCATCACGTGACTTGGATCAGACTATATGTCTGTACTTGCTGAAGGTGGGGAGACTCTACGAACCGATTACCATACAATTTTGTATGTGAATCGGTTTGCTTTTCCACGGGGTTTGAGCTCATATGGACAGGTTGACTGTTACTACGTAACAATAAATTTATTTATTTAATCAAATATGATTTAAATATTTTAAAAGTGTTTAGAATTTATTTTTAATAATTATTGTTCAAAAGATATTTAAGATTTTCAAGTTTTCTAATTTATATATAAACATATAAAAGGATGGTCCAAAAGGGGGGTGGTTCAATAGTAGGGTACTAGACTCCGTTTGTGCAAAGCATTAGGCTAAGCAGGGCCTAGTATTTGTTTGTTTGGCTAGCGCTAGAAAACTAAGTTGCTCTTCCCCCGCGGAAGCGGCGCTAACGACCGACAACTTGTCACCTGATATGAGGGACATTGAGAAAGGTGGAGTTTATTGACCTTTAGAATAGCAGCTTTTCAGAGTTATACTAATCAATACAAACGCATTGATTAAGACTCTACATTACTCATTCCTCACTACTCAATTCTCAATCTTTTATCATCTTCCTTACCATGACTCTTGAAGGTCGAGCCCTTTTTTCGGCAGTAACATCCTTGACATGTCTTGGTTTTCTACTCATTGGATATGATAATGGATTGATGGGAGGGTAAATCCAATTCCATCAGTCCCATCCATTTGCTTTATTTCTACACTGCTTTTCAGCTAACGATCCAAAAAAAGACTAGTCAATTCAACGGGATTCAAAGACACTTTCGGCAATCCAGACCCCACTATCACTGGTCTCATTGTTGCTATATACGAAATAGGATGTTTTCTCGGAAGCGTTGCTACGTCTGTTTTCGGGGAGAACATCGGAAGAAAGAAATCAATTGCGATAGGAGTGGTAATTATGATACTTGGAGCTTCATTACAAGCAAGTGCTTACTCCAGAGCTCATCTCATCATTGCACGAATAATATCTGGAGTGGGAATGGGATTTATCAATAGTACAGTTCCTGTTTTCCAAGCAGAGTTCAGTCCTAAAGCTACAAGAGGATTGTGTAAGGGCCTTGATAAAGTAAAACGAACATATTTGACAGTATGATACTGACTATATTACAGATGTCTGTATGCAACTTTCGACGTTAAACTTTGGAATATTTCTAGCATATTGGGTTGATTACGCCTTCACCCAATCCTACACTGGTTCATTTTCCTGGAGAGTCCCCACAATTCTGCAATGCATATTTTTACTCCCAATGCTAGTTCTTCTGGTTATAGTACCAGAATCTCCACGATGGTTAGCTGCGCACGACAAACCGAATGAGTCCTTAACTATCCTTACCCAACTACATTCCTACCATGACTCTCAAGAAACTATCATATCCCTCCACGCCGAAATAATGCACACTTGTCAGTATGAAAAAACTCTTGGCACAGGCTCCTGGAGCGATCTCTTTCACAACGACTCAATACAATCTCAGAGACGTTTCCTTATTGCATGTGCTATCCAATCATTTCAACAGTTAGGTGGAATCAATGCACTAATATATTATTCCAATACACTTTTTTCAACTTCTCTAGGATTCTCCGATCATCTCAGTGCACTCATGTCGGGATTTTTACAAACGTGGTTTTTTCTTGCTAGTTTTATTCCTTGGTTTCTTATTGATCGTGTGGGCCGTCGACCTCTTTTGTTATCAATGATTTCGGTTATGTCGGCGGTTATGATTGTTCAAACGGGATTGATTTATAATGTGCAATATCATACGGAGCTCAAGAAGGCCTGTGGGATCGGAGCAGCGATCGTGCTTTTTATTTTTGAAGGGGCCTTTACTATTGGTTTTCAAGCTACTGTAAGTTGTCCACTCATTGATCTCTTTCAACTTCCAACTCATTCCTTTTCCCCGTATATCTCAACTACACATTTCCCTCCATATTAAACCCTTTATTCCACTAATCTACCCCTGTTCCAAATTATAGGTATGGGTCTACCCCTCTGAAATCCTCCCACTTCGTCTCCGACAACGCGGCTCTTCAGTCTCCACAGCCTGCAACTGGATATTTAACTACATGATCGTACAGATTACTCCCATTGCACTTAATAATATAGGCTATAAAACGTATATTATTTTCGGTGTACTAAATGCATGTTGGGTTCCGATTATTTATTTATGGTTTCCTGAGACAAAGGGACTGGAGCTGGAGGATGTGGATGGACTTTTTGAGAGGGGGGAAGGAGTTGGGGTAGGGACAGGAAAGAGGGGTGTGGGAAAAAGAAGGGCGGTTGAAAGAGGAGTGGGGGGAAGTACTTTGAGTGATGAGCGGGTGAGAATTGGGCGTGCGAGTGGAAGTCGAAGCGGAGTTGGCGTGAGTGGGAGTGTTAGTAATAATACAGGGAATGGAAAGGGATCTGAGGAAGATATTGGATTTGGAACTAGCGAACAGGCGGAAAGGGTCGAGAGGTCTTAAGACTTGAGGTTTACCTTTGATAATGTGTCAGCGGATTTGAGTTGATTGTTTTTGTTTTTACAAGAGTCTTTGTGATTTTTCATGGACGGAAGTACATTTTTTGGTGTTGTGTTAGAGGAGTTTAATTTGACTAGATACACGGTGTTTCTAAGATGAGCTTTGTAATGACGTGGGTTTTATGATCAGATGAGTTGTAATGAGATGAGCAAGACTAATTGTTGACCTCCTGGGATCTTGGCAGCATATGCATATATATTGCATGATGCATATAAGGAGCAAACAAAACTCAACTTTTAATTCATTCTTTCCTTTTTGGTATACTGTTTGTTTGCTTTCAATATTTTGATTTCAAAGCACTTTAATTCCGAAGGCTGAATACCTAACCTGATTCCTTCATTTTTTGAATATATGCTCGCAGCTTAACTGCTTAGCTAGAGAATCAATCAATTCAATCTGATGCTCTTTCTGGTCTCAAGAAACCCAATACTAATCCTTTGATAAACCAACTAGCGATTATACCTTTACCTAGAAAGCTAAATAGGTGCAGATAGATAACCTACTTTCTATCTAAAGAGAGGGAGTAGAAAAACAAAAGAAAATCTTGGAACAGTTCGCTTTCCTCGATTCACAAGTACTTTAATCGTTTTTGTAAATTAATTATTATTAAAATAGATTAAATATTCTAGAAACTATTTATTATAAAAATTTCAAAATCTACTCATTATACACTAAGTGAAATAATATCAAAATCGATGATTTTTCATGTCACACTCAAGAATACTGGGTAAAGTATTAGAAAATACTAAGCTAAGGAGAAAAGAAGAAGGAAAACAAGAGTAGCGAGTTTTCCTGTGATTAAATACAAACGGGGCATGCCACGTGATCCGGAGGTGTGAGGCGTCACACCTAGGAACAACCAGGAACGCTCGTTCCCAGGAACGACGATTCCTAGTTAACCATAGGCACGAAGGACTATATAATCAAGATGGATTTCTTTTGTATAGAGCTTCGTGCTCAAGATCAATCATTTAGTATACTCTACTATTAGTTACGAATTGCATTATTGTCATTACTTTGAGTCCCTGCTTGACGCCTAGTTATAAACCACCTCGAGAGCCTAGAGCACTTCCACGTGATCTAGACGGCAAACCTCGTAACATTCATCTTATCACCCTCTGTTTATACATATTCTCATTCACCACTTCTCCCGTCCTCCCAGATTCCGTCATTAAAGAGCTTCTTTGATAAACCATTGGTAAAAATGATGCGATGAGATCTAGATCTTAGCTTACTGTCCTTCTCTTATACAAATTCGAATTAGAGATAATAGATTATTCATTTAGATTTCCTAATTCCTAGTTTGGCACGCAGCTAAAACTTGGGGAAAATGTAGAAAGATAATGAGAAGCAGGAGGTAAATTGTGTGATTCCGTCATATTCGGAATCAAAAGACTTGGATTATATACAGCCATTACAACTTCTCGTGAAAGTCGTCGAGGATAAGAACAAGGCGGATGAGGTGAGGAATATGAGACTGATGCATCTGCCAGCAATGGGCGAGGGAACGATGTTGTGGGATGAAAATCTTGTGAAGAGCGGCGTCGATGGACGGGAGAAGTTAAAGATTGCGGCTGGATTGCATCGGGGCCGAAAGAACACGTGAAAAATGTTGCCGGATCAAAAAGGGGTGTATTTGATTGGGATCGATTTTGGATTAGAGGGGTCTGTTGAAGTGTTTGATTAGTAATTTTTTCCAGTGACGGAAGAGTGTGAAAAATTAAAAAGTAGAATGAACAGAAAACTGTTGAGGGATTGAAGTGTGTACCTATGTTGAATCCGTGAAATAACTGGAAAATGGCAATTAAAGAATGGAAAAGTCGAGGCCTGTGATATATTTGTGAGACTAGGGGCAGTGAATGCAGGTAGTGTATTATTTTATGGCTTGGGATGATGACAGGGGCGGGAATGAAGGAACATAAGTGGAAGAAAGTTCAGGTAGGGTGAGCTTACTGTAGTGGTATGAGCGGGCTTTGGTTCAGCGATTGGCGATGGCTGTTGATTCTCTGTATTTTGGGCTGAAAAACTGTTAGGAATGTCTTACAATCAAGGTAAATTGTTTGACTTACGACGGGGTTCTGTGTGGGCTGGAACTGAATCTTCTGGTGATGAACCTCCTACTTTATCTTGTCCCTCTTTTGAAATGCGCGATTTATTCTCTATCTCATTTTGGTTCCCCACGAAATTGCTCCCCTCTTGGGAAGTTGCCTGAATTGTATCATTTATAGACCGCACTATAGACTCAACTGTCTTTTCAACTCCACTTCTATTTCCTTCTAAAGATCCTGTCACTTTGTCATCAACATTCCCATGTTCGGCGCGAACAGTTGTCGAAGCTGTACTTCCACTGACCATTCTAGATCCTTGTTCCACAATAGACTGTGGCATATCCTGAACTTCATTTAAACTTAGGTTTCCAGTCCTTTCACTTTGCTCCCCTCTACCGACAGGAATATCAGTCGCTGGTCCCTGGACGCCCATTTCAGCTGACAATGTGTCACTGAAGGAAGTAGAAGTTGTATTATTATCTGGCATTGTTCCAGTCGCTAGGGTTCCTCTAGTCCGAAATTCCGACCCTTGCGCCTGTGAATGTTCAGAACCAGGATTACGTTGAATTGCCAGTAGATTTTTTTTATGTTTTGATTCTTTATTGCGTCTGCGTCTGAGTTTGCGAGCTGCCCGAGATTTTTGAATAGACACATTATCTAAAGGAGTAATAACTGGGGGTTCTTTGGTGGGTCTAGAGTGGTGATTTTGGTCTTGCGTTACGTCTTCCGTTCCATTTTGCACGGGATCTTCCATGAAATCCTGCCGCTCGCTCAATAGATTTTGTGTAATTTCTCGAGATTTCTTTGCAGACATACGCTGACTGATTGGTCTGATTGCACTTGTATATTCAATTGGCTTTTTCGGCTCCCATGTCTGTTCCATTAACTTATTCGGCTCCCATATCTCCAATTCGACTCCACTTTTATTCCCAAATGGACGACCTTTTTTCCTGAAAGTAGCAGTTGCCTGTGTACTTTGGTTTGATGCTGAGATTAAAATTGGAGAAGAGCTTGCAGGCGAAGAGTCTGACACATTCGTTTGATAATTCTTGGAGGGTCTACCACGTCTTCGTTTCGGGACTATGGGAGAAGAGTAAACAGCTTCGCCTTCTATTCTCCGTACCTTGCGTTTTCCTAAACTTGATACAGATTGGCCATTTGCTGGAGTCTGTCCCGTACGCGCCTGTGGGCCTGTAGGACCACGCCATGTTGGAATTTCGACAATGATGGTATCTTCACGATTTTCATTTTTGATACCATCTCCTTCGCTAAGCCCGAAATCCTGAAGCGTTCCACCACAATCTTTTTCTTCGGCCTCTACTAAAACTAGGGCTTGTTCAGGAACCTCTGGAACAGATTCCGTAAGTGGTTCTGGAGATTGTCCCGGAAGTGGCTCTGAGAAGGATTCGGATAGTGACTCAAAGCTGTCGGGAACAGTTCTTCCAAGTTGATTCGCTGTCTCTGAATTTCCTGAATCCTCTGAACTACGATGAGCTACTTGATCAGATGGAGATTGATTATCCGTTTCACTAGCGAGCACTTCCGTACTAATACTCGATCGAACTTTTGTCCCCAATTTTCTACGAGTGATCCCTGAAGCTTTTCGAGTCTTGCAATGGAGACATGTGGTCGGTGCTGGATGTTCTAGACTAACAATGAAACCCTCAGGTAACACAATCGGTTTTCGACAGCTATCACAATTGTAGTGGCTGCTTATTATGTCGGCAACGTCGACATATTCATCTTCCTCGCTATCTGCTGATTCAGCGCTGATCATCGTCTCTTGAGTGACCGGATTTGTGCCGTCTCTAAAGACGGAATTTCTTGCCAATTCCTGTCCATTTGTATCCATAGGAATAGGACTGCCCGGGTCACTGGAAAGTTCCCGAACTGATTGTGTCATCATGCTTTCTAATGCCACATGGTTGGCATTGGCTCTCTGCATTATCTCGATATTTTTCCGAACATTATCAATAATATTGTTGAATGATTCAAAAGAAAATTCTTTTGTGGATTCATTGCGTGAAGTTTCAGCCGCTATGCTTGCAAGTTTGTCGAAAGGAAAATTTCCAGCACCAAAAGTCCGAGCCAAATTCATATATCTAGCTGAAATATCATTGGCTAATTGTGTGATATCGGTGGTAGTTACCTCACTAGGGCCAGTGTCCGTCACATTTTCGCTTACTTCCGGGAGTGAAATCTGAGGAGTTCCCCTTGAGGGGGTGTGAAAGGCACTAGTTTCGCGTAATTCAGTTATGCCACTTGGGAGAGTATCAAGTGCATTTGTAATCGCTGTGTTCGAAACAATTCCTGTAGGAGCATCGTTCATGGGAATACTCGATGCTTTTTCGGTGTTCTTCGATGTCAATGCTGTTTCCGACTCTCCCTGAGCAGTTGCTGTGTTGTCTTTTTGTGAATTTTCGTCAATGTTCGTGGAGATTTGATTCTCGACTAATCCTTCTATTTGCATGGATTCTGATTGGCTTTTTTGTTGATCCAGTTGCTTAGGTGCATTAATGTTGCGAAACATCGAGTTGTGCTTGGGATGACTGGCTGGATGTAAAGCTGATGGATTATCTTCTTGCCCTATGCTCAGAAAATCAGTCGAACGATCTGGAGCATGCCTCTGAGCATTAGGATTTGCTTGAACTCCTAATGTATCTCCTCGCATTCTCCCCTCATTCGAGTCAGTACTAGTGGCGCATTCAATGGTGTATATCACGTGATTATCATCGTGCCCCACTTCATTCTCTTGCATTGCGGCGTGGTTTCTCCCTCTATCAACGACTTCTTCATCGTCGCTTTGAACTTCACTGGATAAAAAAAAGGATTCGGCGATTTCTTTTGCTCCTGGACATCTTAACATCATTCTCGTAATCAATTCGTGGAGCTCAGAGTTCCTAGCGGTATCGATCTTCTTCGATAGTTCTTTGATTGAATTAGTCGGCTCCACGCGTTCGACCTCTGTGGTCGGCGCCCGAAGGAGAGCATTTGAGTCTGGTGCATAATTGGAAGTGGCTGGTGTAGAGGTTGCGATGAAAGGCGATACGGGAAGTGGTGATGGAGAAGGAGTAGTGGCGGTTTCTGCATGTCTTGCAGCAATTTCAAGAGCTCTTTTCTCAGCCGCTCTGAGCTTTGCCTGTGCAATACGTTGTTTAGTACCAAGTTTAGCCTGTATAAATGTGTCTTTATTGAAATCGTCGTCCATGTTGGAATTCGACGTGATCTCTGACTAAAAGTCGCGTGTATTGCGTTGTGGTTGAGTTCATGAGTTCGTTGGTTCGTTCATGCATCTATTTTTGTTTTGGGAGAAGTTTCGGGAATAAATTTCCCTGATCTGGTAATAATATCTCAATATCGCAAATTTAAAGGATAATTCAATGAAAAGTATAAACAATGAAAAAATAATTCAACATTTACAAAATCCTCCAAATAATACTTTTCCCTGGTGAATGTAAATCTTATTGTGAATTTCGATTGCATGGGACTGTTTGCCATCTTATTAATTATCCCTCAATGGAAGTTACACAGCAACATGCAGCTTATATAATCATTGTAAAGAAAAGACCAATGCACCCTGTTAGCCTTACACCAAAGATAATTGAATGATTTTCATTGAATTTATTATATTATGAACTCCATGATGGAGACTCAATTGTAAATCACTACAAGATCCACCTCCTTCTTCCATCCGATAAAGGAGCCATGCACCCCAAAGAAATTCAACATGTCCAGTATGGAACTTTCCCCATCCTTAAAGTACACAGTTTCCCAACATCACCATCATAATTCATCGCCATCACAATTCACCAATATCCCAACACACAAGATTGATGTCTTCTCCAATACAATAATCCAAAACGCAATTCATTGCAGGAATACAATTTCGTCGTCCGAGCTTATTACACCATCACCGCAGTCACTGCTTAACCCTCTTGGCCGCCGGTTCCTCGATATCTTCCCAATCCTCAGAAAGATCCCCGGATGAATCTGAATCGTCTTCGAGCTTTTTGAAATCATCGGATGAATCTCCAGAGGCAACATCAGATGAGCCATTGAACTCTTCGAATTCCTCGAACACCTTGTGTCTAGTGATCTTGCATCCCCAATCACTTCCCATCTCTCCACAGCAGGACCAAATCCAACGATCCTCGAAGTCATGGTGATCTATAAGATCTTCAATTGCTCGATGATTTTCGTTGTTATGGTCAGCCCAGATGACGTCGTCAAGATCCGTGGTTCGTTGGCCTAGTGTCGTCAGCTAGATTGACATGGGCCAGGGAATTTGAAACATACCTGGGTGCCATAGACAATCATTGGGTGGATTATTGTAGATGCAGAATTCATTGCGACAATTCTCACACTTGAACATATTGGGGCTACAGCCGGGATACTTTCTTTTGTTGGATCTGACAAGCTTCTAGATCTCGATCTTGGATTTATTTGGAACATCTTCAACTTCAACTTCATCCTCCTCATCTCCTTCCTTGTAACTCTCGCAATCCTTGAAGTTCGACTCTTTAAATTTGCCATCATGAAAACCTGCGGGCATGATGAAAACCTTCTCTGGTTTGACGGTGATTTTTCCACGATGGTGCTTCAGAGTGAAACTCTTCTCATCACACACCAATTTGAGAAGGTGTCGGATCTGTTTAGCATCCATCTTCTCAAATTCTTCCTCTAACCTTGGGTCAAGCATTTTCTGTGCCGGGTTAATGAACTTGTGGATGATGATGTCAAAAGAAGGTGGAGGTGGTAAGATGTAAAAAGAAGAACCTGGAGGTCACAAGATGAACAAGTTGGAGGTGAGAAGGAGAATGAAGTCCTTTTGAAAGGAGCTTACAGCAGGTACTGATCACTTTTTTAGTTAAGTATATATAGCACAGCCGGATAGATCTTCGATAGATGATGAATTCAGATGAGACTAATTTGTCCTTTTGGTCGAACTATTTACCAGGCAAAGCAGGCAAAAAAGCAAAATTTGGAGATTCACCATTATACTCTGGTGAATCAAAATCGCCTTTTCCATTCATTAGAACCAATTCACCTAATTGTATTTGGATCCATATCATGGTGAATAAAAGGGACTTTGTTAATTTGTTAGATCAATTCATTTGATTATGTCATGGCAGAAATGGTTGCCTTCACTGCTTGAAAATATTAATCAGAGGTATGGGCTCCACTTCAACTATCAATCTAACTTCTCTTTCGTTTACATCTTCTCATGTTTCCGGATATATCACTACACAACTAAACAAACTATCAGCAAAATTTGAATCATGCATACAATGCCATTACACCACTAATATGACCATAGTATAACCACAATATACCAGCAAACCCCTAGTATTTGACTCTATTTTCCATTACTTCCTCTGTCACTTTATGCCTGGTATTCTTGCAACCATTGTCACTTCCTGGTTTATCGCAGCAATCCCATTTAAACTCATCAGCATAATCTGGATCATCTTCAAAGGCCTCAGGAGAGCCGTGTATTCTGTCATCATGATCAGCCCAGAAATCGGACTCATCATCCAACTCTTTCCATCCTACAATTTCAATGATTAATTACCACGTGTTGCAAGAAGGCAGAAACGCAAATATATACCTGGATGATACCAACAATCTCCTTTCCTGTTACTCTTGATATCAAAGTCCTCCTCGCAATTCTCGCACTTAAATTTGGTGCCTCTTTTCCTCTTCGACGAGATAAGTTCCCGGATTTGCTGTTTTGACAACTTCCGCACGTGATACTCATCCTCTTCATTCGATGCGCCGCTTTCCGATTCCTCTTCGCTGCCTTCTTTCTCGTCTTCAAAATTGCTATCATCGCTATCATCGCTTTGAGTAAGATCGACAAAGCCACTCGTGATAATGATATCGCGGCCATCAACCTCAATTTTGCCTGTTGCGTCTTCCGCGGAAAACTTCCCATGATTGCATAACTTCTTCAAGAGCTCTCGGAGTTTTGGGGCATCCATCTCGTCGAATATTGCTTCAAACCTTGAATCGGCCATTTTGCATGCGTTTTTTGGTGTTTTATAAAAAGTCTACTCAAGTTGGATCGGGTAGAGTTGTTCCTCTTAACGTGTTGAGCACAGAAAGGCGTGTTCCCATTCTCGGATGGCGCAGCATCACGTGCCTTGTATCCAATTGGAAAACCGAACTTTGATATTTTCTATACGATTTTCCTGGGGCCGGTCTATTGATAGCTGTTCATGAGATCAATGACAAAGATATAGGGTCGTTATTTCTGTTTCATTCTCATATTGATAATAGCCACTAAACAATACCGACGCGATTTGTACACCTCGTTTCCACGTTTCCCTCAGACTTTGGTCCTCTTGTTTGACGAATCCTCTAACTTAGGCCGGTGAGATGATACCTCACATCCAACTGCATTTCCCGTCTTGCGGCAACATGTCCAGCTAAATCCTTGTCCGAATGCCGGATCATCCACACGCCTTCGCTTCTTATTTTTAGTCCAAAATCTATATACATGTTCCCTCCAAAATTCTGCTCTAGGGACCAAAACCTTATTGCCTGCGTTGAGAATAACAAGTGAGCATTCTATTTACATTGAAAGAGTGGGAAGAAATACCTCGATGAGTGTAACAATTTTTTTGATTATCCGTGGAGTGATATTCCTCTTTGCAAATTTCGCATGTGGATAATTGTTTTCTTTTCAAGGCTAGCGTTTTTCTTGAAAGGAAATACCGAGTTGGTGAGTTATCTCCCAAATATTCTTCTTCTCTTTCTTCATCAGAGAGTACAGATATTTTATCTTCAGACGCTTCAGACGCTTCAGCCTGGTCTCTTGCATAGTCGGCCTCTTTTCCCTCGGCTCCGCTATCCATATCATCACTTTCTTCATCAGGAGATACAGATGTTTCATCTTCAGACGCTCGAGCCAGATATCTTGCATATTCGGCCTCTTTTTTCTCGGCTTCGCTATCCATATCGTCACTTTCTATCTCACTCCACCCTTCGACTTTCAGAGTGATTGTGGTGCCGTGTATAAAAATTGGCTTTTTTTGGCCAATTGGGAAGCAATATTGCCTGAACATAGATTCTCAAAAATGGTTAAAGGTTTCGGAGCAGACAACTCTTCCAATGCACTGCAAGCTTCGGCTTCGTTCATCAGGCGTACTTGACTGCCATCTATGAAAAGTGTTTCGAGGTCATTCTCATTCTGTATTTTGTTGTTGTTGATATTATCCTTCTCCACAGAGAAATCCAATTTCTATGTCCCACCGCATATTACGTTGATGATTCTTCGAAGTTGTGGAGCCTTCATTTTTTGAAAAATCGGCATGACGGCTCGAAGTGCGTCGTCTCTGTATTTGTACGCCATATCTTCCTCCTCTTTTTCTCCCGAACTGTCGTTGAGTTAGTCACCACGTTGCCATGCTTTCATCTCAAAAACCACTTTCCCTTTTTTTGGACGAAAGGTCCACACGAAGCCTGTGAGGGCGGGTTTCAAGCTTGATACAGCAGAAATAACTTAATTCCCCCAAGAAACGTCGAAGTCCCTCAACATCTTCAGAGTCTATTGCGTTCCAAGCCTTGTCCCGGTTATACCATGATATCCGAGGTCTTCTCATGTCGTACTGCTGAGGTCCAACGGATGACACAACGGTAAATACGTAGGTATACTCTAGAAGCTTGGTTAACGCTCTTCGAATTCCTTGTCCGTTCATATCTGAAAAATATTGGGCAACTAGTTTTTGCGCAGTGTTTGTACTGATTAGGTCCCTTTTAAAATAGTTGCGGTACATGCCCCGGATTATCTTGTCGTTATACATATTGCTTTCTTATTTCGATATTATTGTGATTTTTTGTTGTGCAAGCAGGGAAGTTGTGGGAACAAATTTTGACCCGACAGATAATGGCTTGGACACATATGGCGGTTTCCTCATCACGTTTGCTCTTGCATTTGTATGGATGGTTGTTCTTGCCTTTATACAAGTGATTTTTATCCTAAGATTGCCATCTGACCCAAAACATGATTAAATATTAATCACTAGCGTCGTACTATTTCAACCAGCAGGAGCTTCCCAACACACTTTTCACTACTTCACAAATTCCGGCCTCTGCGGATATTCTTACGGATGTATACAACAAATATCCCCGTATCACTCATCAGACTGCTACACCACTGAAAACAGAATTCCTCAAGGACACTTCGGAGTTCCATAGCACTTTCAAAAGTAATCTTTTTCCAAGCTCCAACATCATGACACCACATTATCTTATGTATAAATTTGATGAATTCAATGTTGGGTAGTTCTGCGCGGATCGTAAATTTGTAAACATCCTTATGGTGTATTTTTCGAGGCGGCTCCTCAGATATCGGTCCATTCATTTTGGCAAAATATTCATCGATTACTCCGTCTAGCGCTTTTCGAAGTTGGGAATAATCGACTTTGTCATCGGTTTGGCTATCGCTTGATTGGGAGTCGTCCATGGTGGCCGTTTTCCTTCTCCTTTTGCCCTTTTTGGGGGTTGGGGTTTTGGTTGAGAAGATAAATATTAATGAGAATTAAAATGATGGCTTTTTTACGAATTCATATTCATATTTCACTAAATCACCGTATCGAACTTTCTAGTAGGTAGCTTTTTCATTGGGAGGCGCTAGCATTTTTATACCCTAAATCGTCCATCACCAAGTGAATAGGTTGGAAAAGGCGATCGACTAGAATGATATATTAAAAGCCGCACTTATTTTGCTTACCATACCGTAAGCTTTATGGATGTAGGAAGGTTAGAAAGTCCGTATTTAGCCCTAAACCGGCAGTAGCTATGGTGAATTCTAAGTGTTGCCTCTTTTTCTACAAGAATAAAAGTATGCTAGAAGAGTCATTGCAATTTTGGTGAACTTAACACCTATTTCTTGATTCTTGGAGAGGAATGGATGTTTATATTGTATATATGAGTTTAGAGTAATAGATAATAATACACAGCCACTCAGTCTCTCAAGTACCACAACCAGTTCTATTTCTTACTTCATAGTATCATGGGTAGCTTAAAATCAACCATAGTTGGATTGACCATGAGCTTTGGACTTCTCATCATACCCGTGATATACCATTTTATGTTTTCGAAACAAAGAAAGCTCTATTCAGGCACATATTACCTTCCTGAAATTTCCGTCATTACAGACACTACGAAATCTCACGCATAGAGAAGCTGGACTTATTCTTTAACACAGTCCGCGGATATCCCAATACCTCTCCGCGCCGGCAACTGATTTCACAAACTAAGTGTTCTTCTCTTGCATCAAAGAATATTCACCAATAATGTGTCTCTAGCTATAACTCTATGCTTGAACTTGATTTCCAAATCGGGAGCGTTTCTCTTTTTGTTTACGAGTTTTTGTAAGTTAGCAACACATTCAGAATTAGCGGGATATTTCTTGTGGTTTTTCCAGTGGACTATAGATCTATTACCTTCGATTAAATGCTGGCATTTAGCCTCGGTGACTTTGCATAACCATCCTTACAATGTTCTGGAATACATCCTATCCTTAGTTTGGGGTAGGGGAAGTGGCATCTAATATCTCAGGGTTGGATTAAACTTGTACAAGTTGCATTCCTGTGAATCTCCTGAAATTAATAACTTGTGGGTAGCAAATCTCCGATGGTGTCTTAGACCGTCATTTGTTATTTCGTGTGCCGAATTTCCGACCTCTCACCGAGCATTATAGCATCGATAAGTTTGCCTACGCTCAGAGGGTATTATCGGACGAAAATATGATGTTTTGTTGGGGGAAAGAGTATGCCGTAAAGTTAGTAGGAAATACCACAGTTATGAAATACAAGTGTAGACATTGATGAGGGGTACAGGAACGATATTCGGTAGGACGCCACTCTGAGCATCAGGAGTGGTGAGAGAAGTGGGGAGAACTTATTTCAAGGAAAAAAGGGAAAATAATGATATTATTGGTTGCAGAAGATAACTGTCTCTGAAAAGACTTCTAAATGAATCTACATCTCCAAACTTCTCTTAGTAGCTCTCATCACACTCCTGCAATAAGCATACCTCACTCTATCCTCCTCCAACCCCACCAAGCCTTCAATAGTTGTTCCCCTTGGACTGCTAAACCCTTCCCTAATTTCATCACCCGTTCTCCCCTTGCCATTCGCATTTCCCTCTCTCTCATCACCTCCCTTTCCCTCCAACAACCCCACCAACCCCTTCAAACTCCTCACCAAAATATCCCTACCTTCCGCCCTCTTAATTCCCTCCTTAACACCTCCATCCAAAATCCCATCAATAGCCACCGTCAAAAACGCCATACTAGCTGCTGCCAAAACACTCGCCGCATCATATTGTCCAGGTCCAACCTCCACTATCGAGCCTACACACCCAAAAATATAGCGCACGATACTTTTGTTTTGGTTGCTCAGCTGCATAGAAGGAGAAATTTCAACTACCGTGTTGGATTCCCCGAAACTTGCTGCTATATTTGGCATTGCACGGACGATGGCAATTTCTTTGGTTTCTCTTTCCTTTCCTCTTCCCGGAGAAGAGTCCGCGAATCCAAGCGCTCTCGCCATTTTAATCACGGGGGTCCCCACTGCGACGCTAATGACCAGCTTTCCTCCCAATGCTTCTCTTGCGCCTTGCATTGAAAGTACTCCTTCTATCACATAGGGTTTACAAGCCAGCAGAACAATATCCGCTTTTTGCATTGCCTGCAAAACTCCATCATTCCCAATAAGGATATTGACACGTGATTTTCCCGAGTAAAATTGTTTGCGCAAGCGCTCCATGGATGCCATTGTATGCACTGTAGCGATGAAAGTATTTATGTTCGAATCGGTAGCAGCGCTTTTAGATTTGGCATTAAGAATACCAGTCAAGATCGAGGTGCCCATTGTGCCTGGAGAAGAGGAATGTCAGGTGATTTATTTGTGCAAGGGATGGATGAGCCATCTGTAGCTGTGTAGCATTTGCCTCGAGGAGAGAAGACTGAATGAAACGGTGATACTTACCACAACCGATAACGGCAAGCGTAAGCCCTGCATTGTCTTTCCCTTTGGATGAGATAACGCGATCTGGAGACGTGGGAGTAGAAGACATGATTGTGGATGCTTGGCTTTGTTTCAGCGAATTATGTTTAGGAAGCTTCACGTGGATTCGCGGTATTCGAAGTTCATGTAATGTATGCTCGGACTTGCTGTGTTGAATTGTTTCTCAAAGACTGTATATAGATATTTTGGAGAGTGTGGAAAGATCTGAATGGTTGTCGGTTGATAGTCGGTGTTCATAAACGACCGACTAGTTCCTAGCCGGGGAAAGCAAGTGTCCTTGTAAGATTATTTTAGTAACAAAATAAACTTTTTTAACAACTTTGATTCGATGGTATAAATCCAATGATAAAATTTCTGTTATACTCTTTCAAAAATTTGCGATTGTGTATCGAAAATAGGATTTTTCTTTTATAATTTCAGGATTTGGATATGTCTTATAGCAAAAAATGCTACGGTGATACCTATTTTCCGTGGGATTTTGATTAGGAACTAAGATTAGTCCGTCATTTATAAGCGCCCATTATTAGATTGCATGACGGAGGCATTGTACGTAATTCAAAGACACTAATCCCTTACAGGAGATCTTGCTTATGGTCCCTTTTTAATTCGCGGAATAATGAGCGAGACTCCTATTTTTTTTTATGTATGGAACAGGTTTTGTACGTAGTTTCACATTTCTAGAAAAAATGTGAATGACTTACTCATATTCTCATACGAGAATTTAAGGGGTTCGGTTGGTGGTTATTTTACGGAAGCTAATTCAAATATCTGATTTTGTGCTACTGAGGAAGTAATCACTTGACAAAGGTCGATTTCTATATTCTCCAAGGTAGATTGAGAATTGAAGTTTTATTCCATCTTTCATGTTGAAACGGTTCTAATTGTGGGCCTCAAGTTATGATTATTTTCAGCTCATGCAGTAGGTAGGACAACTCACAATGTAACCCAGAAAATTTCGCCGCATTTGATTTCAATATTGATATAAATTCTAGCCTCATTCATACCATTTTACGCAATACATCTGCTTTCCAAATACCTTTTTTTTATCACAAAGAAACACCAATTCCGATCACGCAGTCTTCCTAAAATGGCAGAGCAAGGAAGGCAAACTGCAGTCGAAGGCAACGGCACTGCCTCCGAATTCCGCCATCAAGCACTACCCGGTCCCAAAACATACATACGGTTGTTGAAGGTGCGCCGTGTCGCAATTGGAGATACAACGATCAAGTTGAGATGTAAGCTCATGACATGGCACGTCGACCATGCACCATCTTACCATGCCATATCCTACGTATGGGGCGATCCTGAAGTTACCGCCAAAGTAAAGGTTAATGGCAAAACCCTGAAAATAACCACGAATGGTAATTATGCGTTGAGGCAAGCGCGATGGTTTGGAGTCCGTTATGTTTGGATTGATTCAATTTCTATCGATCAATATAATAAGACAGAGAAAGGACATCAAGTGGGCATGATGAGCAACATCTATCGCCGGGCGTCTTTTGTTTTATCTTGTGTGGGGCCGCATAGCGAAAACAGCGAGTTGTTGATGAGGACTCCTTCTAATTCGGGCAAACCTAAATATCCATCGATATTTTCGGCAAATTCCACTACAAGCTTTCGGAATTTCCTCTAAATTCTGGGTGTCTCGGCGTGGCTGATTAAAACTCAAAATGACCAAAAAGAAGCAATCTTGGATTCACTTTTCTCCTTCGTGAAGAGGCCCTACTTCACACGCTTATGGATCCTGCGAGAAGTTTATATGGCTAAAAGTGTGATTGTCTGCTGCGGTATTGACCATCGTCCAATTGCCGAGTTGTTTGCACTACACAGCATGCTACATTTTGTCTTGACGCTGAAGATCTTGCGTTTGTTGTGGGCACAAAGGCAGGCTGCTGCTGTTTTGTTTCCATCCCCCGCTTTGTCCGAAACAAGGAAAAGGAAACGGAGATATAAACATGAATATATCCCGCTAAGGGTTTCTCAAGGGCCTGGATATTGTTCGGGCTATTGTGAGAATGTATGTTTTGCCTACTTGGAATTAGGGGGCAGCGATTCCGCCGAGAGTTTGCCCTTACATATCTTATTGAATCTAACCGAAAACTTGGAATGCCAAGATCGGCGGGACAGGATTTATGGGATCCTTTCCATGGTTGGTTGGAAATATATTCCATATATAGAACCAGACTATAAAATAGATACTTTCGATCTCGCATTACAAGCAATGAAGACGATCTTGATACAAACACCCGCAATTGACCGGCCCCGAGCTTCGCGTCTTGCCGACTCACTTAACCGGTCTATGTCGCTGCATATGTATCATGAAACCCCAAAGCATACTACTCTCGAACATCATACAGTGCGAAAGGCCAAAATTGAAGATTTGAATTCACATTGTTTTGTGGACTATCATTGGCTTTCTTGTGAGATTACTAAAGACCACAGTAATATCTGGAAACTGGGCATAGAATTCGACTCCATATCTCATCGGGACCTGAAGGGGTACAAGCATCGTTGTAAGGTCCATAAAAATGAGACTCACTGTCAACGAAGATTTTTCTTTGGGAACCTAGAAGATAAGATTTCAAACGAATATATCCAAATGAAGGATCGTGAAGGAAACCTCATGGCATTACTACCTCAAGGCACAAAGTCAGGAGACTTTCTCTTGGGGGTTTGGATCGCAAGAGGAATGAAAATTGATTCTAAATTCAGGAGAACAAAAACACCTCGCTATCTAATTCTGCGAAAAGAAGAACCAGGATATTATTCCATCGTTGGCCAAGCTATAGTTGCGGGAGCATGTGTATCCCGTTATGATCATAGTCAACCGTGGTTTCGTGTACATTATCATCCTCAAGATGCACTAAACTTGATTATCTCTTGGGCTCAATGTGAAGCTTATGAGAAGCGAGACCTTTCATTGATGACCTGGGATATGGCAAAAGAGCTACTTGATCTCAAGGTCTGCAATCAGCCCTTCTCTTCCTACGCAATTGAGCAGCACGGTCAATTCATCGAGATATAGTATTATAGATAAAGGATTCAATAGGGCTACTAAAGTTTGATACAAAATTCCTCGGATAATGAATTAGTTGTTTAGTTGAAATAATCCAGTATTAATAAATTCTCAAAGTTCTTTTTGGTGTTTTGAAATATTCGGTCAAATTATAAATAAAAAACAAAACCATTAAAAATATTTAAAACCAATAAATATATTTTGGTGTGACGGGAAAGTCGTAAACGGAGTCAATTCAATTACTTAGAATCTAAAACTAAAGAACTAAGAAGATTCTAAGAAGGTCTTTATATACAGGGCTAGTGCACGTGAGCCACTAGTGGGTAACAACCGTCACGTAACAATAAAAAAAAAATAAACGATTCAACTTATTGTTAATTCTAGGATTATATGTTAAAGGTCAATTATAACCCGGAAAACATTAAACATTTATAAAGTCTCAAGAGGTTCGACGACCATGTTTAAATTAAAGAATAAAAAAAATAAAAAAAGCTTAAAAATATCTATCTTTCATCCAAAACGAATTACTTCCTGTCAGACAGACTCATGATAAAAAGACAGCACCCTCTTCCTACAACAGTTATACTTTCAGATTCTATAAAAATACTGTCAAATCTCTATCTATACAACGTCAAGCATTCGGAGGTATGTAGACTATATACTCCAGCTGCTCTCAACTGTGCTGACAGCCTGAATTTAGAATTTAGAATGCTTAACGAAGATGGGTAAAACTTTGCGTTGAGAAATAAGCAGCTGTAGAAAAAAAGAAAACTATCAGGTCGGAGTAAATGTTACCAAAGGTCTCCAAAATAGCTGCCATCTTTCGGCATGATGGCAAGAGGGGTTGATGAATAGAAAGGTTTATCTCATGTATGAAATATGTTGCATTGTTACATCACAGTTAATAAGGAAGGAAAAAGTCCACGAACTTACCGAATGCAATTGTGTCACGACAAATTTTAAAATACATAAAAACTACAAAATTACCAATGATACTAAAAAAAAAAACATACTTTCAACTATTGCCGGGGACATTCTCGAATTTCTGGCGCAGTATTCTTTCGTACGTCTCCTTATCTCGAAGCTTGGTACTTATAATATCGTTGACGCCCATAGCCCAATACTCTGATACAATCCGGGTGAAATCGGAATCAGTACTATGAGACTGTGCAAAAATTGGCTGAATGTGGTCGCGAAAAATATTATACAATCCTTTTGGACTATCTAGTGCTTGAAAATACCAAAAGTTTCCGATTTTCCAACCCCTCGCATGATATTTGTGCGATATGAAGCAATACCATTTTCTGAAGGGAAGGATTTCTCCTCTTTAAAAATATCCATAAATTCATCACGTGCCTTGCTGAAGCTATCGAGGTGTTGACCAACAAGATCATCTGCGGGACGGCCAGTCAGCCAATATGGAGGACGCATTGTCTCCACAGGTAGTGAACATGCCCATTCAAGGTAGATTATACATTTGATATTCCAATCATCATCCACGAAGACGTTACTCTGATGAAGGACTGTGAGCCTCAAAACGAAAGGTCCATGGCCATAATTCTCGGTTCGTGAAGAGGGAAAGGAGGGCCCGAATGATTATTACATTCGCCATCTGGGAACAACCATCTCTTTCATCGTTCATGGAGTTTGGTTGATGTCGAATGCGATTGTCATGGCATGATAGAAGATCGAGATAATACGCATCAGTTGCGGAGTAGGTCAAGTTTCTAGCGATGTTGGTTGGAATTCCCTCATTCTCTAATTGTTGAAGGCGAAGGGTCAAAGGACGGTTGTTAAGCTGGAGGATTCCATATGAGTCTAATGTCCATGACCCAATACGCGGGAGAGGTTATTGACCTAACGAAAGCATAATACGGGACAAGTCTCTGAAGAGGTTTCTCTTTCGAACTTCGCAATGTTGAAATTCGTCCCATGTCTCTGAGAGCATCTTTACGCCTGAGTCCTCGATATAGTCTATGACTAGATATCCACGCTCTAAGACAGATTGACGACGATGGCTTATATAACGGCAAGGTAGGGTAAATCCAAAGAGCGATGAGATGTGTCGTCGAAGGTACCAAACCAGTCTTTTCTTCAAAGATACGCTATCTGGTTTCGTGAACTGTAGGAGTCAGAATTAATATCGGAGTGAAAGATTGTAAGGTTTTTGGACTCCATACACTCTGACCACCGACAAATCCAAATCCCCATAGGTAAGGTATAGGAACATGGGAACAATTCTCCTGTATCCAAATGAATGTAGCGACCTCACAGCGGAGTTTCTCGTCGGCGTTACCAGGAAATGTAGATTCTCCTATCTTGTAAGGCAAAGGGAATCTGATCATGACTCGTCTCCCTGGATGCTTGTGCCAATTATCAACATAAACTAGTATGCAAACATTGAAACTGCCATGTATCCACTCTCTCACTTCTCCGAGCCGGCATATCTCCGATCCCGTTAAGCCTAAGTGATACGAAACTGTATCCTCGATGTCTGCACGGTGGGTGATGAGCCAGACAAAAAAATCTAGTCGTAGCTCAGGGTAAGCTAAGCCGAGGAGCATGTTTTACTCTTGCTCTAGGGCGGCTTATAATGTAGTAGTGCCACGGAGAAGTGGAAGAGTGAGTGCTTGAGAAGTCATCGTGACATGTGGAATTAAAGCTTGATGGGTATTTGCGGACTCAAAGTATTTCGATGTTATCGAAAGCTGAAGTCCGTGGCGGGCTAATCTGATTCTTTTGTATCAGTATCATTAAAGAGGTATTAGGAGGTTGGAAAACCAGCGCAATTGAGATATATACTTTAGCGGAGGAGCGTACGTTTCAAATTCACGAAACCCAGGCACAAAACTTCACGCCCGAGGCTCAGAAATTGATTGAATAAATAGGCCAGTATTGGATGACCTAGCGCAAAGATATTTAAAGATACCAAATACTTCAATTCCTAGGACTTTTCCGATCCAAATTTGGTGGTGAAAGGTTGCTTGCCCGGTCATTATCGATATCGGGGTGCGGAGCGAATCACTGTGGCATCGAACCCTACCAAATTTACTCCTTCCAACTGAACAGCTTCATTGACCTTTCAAATTGTAAATAAAGAGATCAGATATTATCCAAAGACTTTTTCTGAACGATAGTCATGATCTTTTTATTCTGTCCGATCAGCTTCATTCAGTTACGCCTCTAGATCTCATCCTAAAGTTTTTGTCCCGCGGTGTCAGGTTAACCTTACGTTACACGTGATCTTGTGATTGCATGACTGGGCGTACTTGACATTCTAACCTACCGAGGGGGCTTTTTTTTTTTTTTTTTTTCATTTCTATCCCTTATGAAAAGCCGGGAATGACTCGATGAATAGTGATCTTCTCATGATGTGAACAGGTGCGACTATATCATTGTCTAACGTCAAGCACTCCATGACCTGGTACCTATTCAAGGATAGCAACAGCGTTCAAACGCAGCTATCACAATGCAAAATTAACCGATATGACTGCTTTCAATCTTTTCATAGACGCTTGGAAAGAACGGAATACCAAGAAATCTGTGATATCGCTGTGATATCGATCCATTAGCTTCCGACTAGCTAAATAGGGAAGAGTGGGGGGCTTTAATGAGCGAGCAATCACGAGAAAAGTCCCCCAAGAAGGGGCTGGTCTTTCAGTCGCCTAAATCCCATCAGTGATGAACAACATATTGCGCTATAGAAACACGTTTAGATTCTGAAGAATACCCGTTTGTCGGAACCATCGGAAGGGTTCTGATGATAGAGCCATGGGGTTAAGATTACCTCCTCTACATCGATATGAGATTCTTCCAAGATAGCTAGCTATTCACATATCGTTTGTCTGCTGTTACGAAGTTTGGTTATTTATGCCAAGGGCACATGTTATTCAGATGGCGGTAACATTTTCCAAGACCGTGTATGCCATCAGCTATCACCTCAAACCTGGAGGAGCATGGTCCACTCCAACGTTGATTTAACCTTAGAGATTTGTGATGGAAATCGAACTAACTTGTTACGATATTTTCAAGGTACAAAGAAATTGCATCGAGCCATGGTGGCGCATTTGGTAATGTTACCTATGTCGTCTACTCCTTTCTGGGTGTAGCTATACGGGGACGTTAAGAGAGATTGAAAAGATAAGCTCGTCTGATGTCTTACGGATAAAAGTCCCATAGCTGCTTTAATTATCTGATCCGTTCCTTAAAACAGCAGGACAGATGACTAATCATCATATCGTACCACACCAGCCATTTCGCCCGTGCAATTTTTGAGAGCTTGGAACATCAACCTCGATATTAATCCACTCAGAAAAACATTCAAAACAAACTAACCTCCCTTTGAACAATTCGATACTACGAATAGGATCATTTGAGGAGGATCCTCTTATGGGAAATTGAGGTACATACCTTCATCTGAACAGAACGGACAGTTCGTCCGAATTGAGAACTTGAGACGATTCAGCCGCCATTTTCAGGTTAGTGGTCAAGGCTATGAAACGAAAGAAGGCATGTTAACTTGCTCCTTTGGGTAAATTGGATAAGCTCTTGAATCCAAAACTTCATGCTCTGTCCAGATTTGTTTCATCGCTTAGCTCTGACAGGGTCAAGCTTTTTCTTTTTCTTTTTCTTTTTCTTTTTCTTTTCACAATTTGGCTTGGTTCGATGTTGGATGAGCGCATCTTTGGTCTTCGCGCCCGGCCAAGGCATAAATTAGGATGCTAGCAGATATTGACCTGCCATATGGCCAAATTATATATTAATTTTTGGGTCTCTACACTATTATACCGCAAACAATATCGGGACCTCAGATTGTCTACGGTCTATGTATTGGAAACAGCTCGGTGGTCCAGAATATCAAATATTTTTGAACTATAGCTTCTTCTCGAGATTTTCTAGGAACCATCTCATAAGGTCGTCCGATATAAATTAAGGATGCTATATGATGAGTAATTATACTCATATCATCCAATAACATGAAGACGAGACATGGAAAAAGCGGGAGCAAGGCTCGGCCGCTTTACAGTTACTCTTCACCAGTGTGGGATCACCTTGTGTGTATTTTGTAGTGGGTCGTTAAGCCCCTGACTTGTTGGAAGAAAATCCCCGAAATGATCCATTTTTAGGACCACAAACGCTCGAGCCACATCGCCCATAATTCCATCCTTCATAGTATTCTCGCCTCTATATCATGTCAAAGAGATCAATAAAGCCAACTTCCCGACCTATTTTCAGTAATGCAAAAGGATTTATGCCTGGGCTTACTTCAGGAACTCGGTTGGTCACAATGGGATTGTATTTAAATCTGCCACTCTTCACTCCTCGTCTGAGCTTGGAGGTCCGAAAGAGCGTCCAATTCCTTCACTCCTTCATCTCTTCAAATTGGTACACGTGCTTTTACTCTTCTATTAATTATATGCTTGACCACGAGACAATTAAGATTATCAGGTCATTTACAGAAGAGAAAGTAATGTTAATAATTTATCGTTGATTATCTACAATATCCTGCCACTCCTTCAAAATCAACATACAACTAGTTTTCTACAGAAAGAGTACTATCGAACAATATGTATATCTCTCTTCGCCATACTTTGACTTCGCTTTTTGTTGTAGCCTTCACTTCTTCAGTTGGAGATGCTTTTCCCACAAAGATTCAACGAGATGACGCCTCACTAGTCAAGAGGGCGATAGATTCAACCCTGACACGCATCGACTATCAAAACTACGCCGCATCCTCCATCAACGCGCTACAAAAGACCTACTGGAACAGTACAGCAGGACTCTGGGGTCAAAAAGACAGCACTGGAAAATTTGCCGGAGACTGGTGGCCTAGTGCTAACGTCCTCACAATGATGGCCTACTACTACAAGGTATTTCCGAGCACTGCACCATGGATGCCCGATCTCTTTACGACAGTATTAAGTCGCGCTCCTCAAACCGCTTATCATAATTTTTTGAATGGCTTTTATGATGATGAACTTTGGTGGGTTTTGGCTTGGATTCAAGTCTATGATGCTACAAAAAATGTTACATATCTTAATACCGCTGCTGCTATCTATGAGGATGCAAAGTCGGTTTATGGTAATACTCCCTGTGGAGGCTTATGGTATGTCACTTCTACTCTATTCACTTATTAAAATAATATCAAATTTCCCATTTTTAAAAATGATACCACAATCTCTTGGCAAATCACCATATGACCTCGAATAATCTCACATTCCCTACTAATACCAAACCAGGTGGGATAAAGCACACACCGGTGTAAACAGCGTAGAAAACGAACTCTACCTAACCGCCAGCGCCAAACTCGCCAATCGGATTCCCTCGAAAAAAACCTCATCAGGCCAAGGTTACTATTTCGAACAAGCACTTGCGGCCTACGCCTTCCTAATAACCAACCCAACCACGACCATGAATCCCACCACCCACCTCTTCAACGACGGTATCTCCCTAAGCACCTGCAAAAACAACGGCAAAATAGTCTTCACCTACAACCAAGGCATCATTCTCTCCGGCCTCACAGAACTCACCTGGTCAACCAATAACCACGCCTACACCGATCTCGCCGTGCAAATCGCCAACTCAGTAATCGCAAACATGACAACTTCCGAAGGAATCCTCCAGGAAAAAGCCTGCGAGCCTAGTTCCTGCGATCAGGATGAACAAGTCTTTAAAGGGGTTTTTACGAGAAATTTAGCATATATGACGAATAGAGCTACGGGATTAGATACGCAGACGAAAAATCATTTTAGGGAGTTTTTGGGCAAGAATGCGAAAAGTATTGTGGATAATGCGAGGGGGAAGGATGATGTTTTGGGGTTGGTGTGGAGTGGGTCGGTGAAAGAGACGTTTAGTTTGGAGACGGATGGGAGTGCCTTGGATACGGTTGTTGGGGCGGCGGTTACGGCTTTGGGGTAGGGGGATGATGGGTGTTGGGTTATGGGAGGTTAGGGGGAGGGAGAGTGGAGGAGGTGAGGAATTCATAATCATGGCGAGGTGACCTTGGAGAAATAGTAATGTATAAATACCTAACCTCTACATCTTTTCATTCCATTTCTCATTTCTCACTCAATTCAATTCACTTCCCCATCAAACCCTACCAACCTCTCTCTCTCTCTCTCTCTCCAGACGAGATAAGTCAGTCTATTAGTTTACACACATATTAGAAAGATACCAATTTTACTTCTCCTCGCATAGATACCTAGCTTTGTAATTCAATTTAATTCAGTTCAATTTAATCTTCATGGTAATAGTATATATAATATTGAGGATTATTTAGTGTTTTAGGTTTTCAGAATTTAAGACTTTTAGAGTATATTAATATTGAATTTTGATTTTGATTTTGATTTTGATTTTGAATATGTGGGGGATAGTTTGTAGAGGGAGCTGAGCGATGAAAATTAAAATGTGAATATGTGAATATATAAAAAATAAATCAAGTACTCAATTTATTATAATATCAGATTTTGATATATATTTTTTTAAAGAGAGTAGATGATGTGATGATATGATGAAATAATAAAGGAGTGATTGATATGAATATATGAATATATAATTATTGTATAGCACTGTACGGAATGATATAAATAAGAGTTAAAGTGATCATGTCGAAAACATACAGTGTGATATGTATATATAATATTGATAGAAAACTAAATATCCCACGAATGAATCCATCCTATGAAAAAGAGACTATACACTAAAGCCCCAGACATTCAAATATAAGATCTTACATGAATTAACCTTATATTACCCCCTCATAAATTCATATCAAACATCAAGCACCATACCAAGCCAAAGCCAACCTCACCACCATTCTTTCACTCAGAGAGGTGCTCCAAAATAAGATCAAATTTAGTATAATCCTTCATCCAATCATGTGAACCATGAGCTTCCTGCTGCTTCCGTAAAATACCCACCATTTCAGCTCTAAGGCCACTCCTAGGAAGGCTAGAAGAATCTCCAGGAAAATCCAAGAGTCCCAGATCCTCCACTGCACGATCCGAGCCCCTTCGAAAGCACAATTGTGTCATCCGGAGAATGTATGCGCTTTTCACCCGATAGCGAAAAGAAAGCTATATCACGTTCAAAGGGACGTATAAAGTCAGACCAAAATTTTACCGTCCTGCAGATCGATTTAATATGAGGGATTTTCATAGCTTGATGGGTTGTTCGCACCCGGTCAAATGACGATTGGATGACTTTGTATAGTTGGAATGGAGATTCAACGAGGATTTCTGCATTGGGTATGGGCCATAGACCGTAGACATTGAGCTTTCTGACAAGGAGTCCAAAAATAACTGAACTACATGTCCCTTCGCACCATAATCTGCAAGTGGACGCAGCTGAATGTGATAATAATCCATCCATGATGAAATATAAAGACTGCAAAAGCCTGCTAATCAAAGCTGCGCGAAGAGCAAGAATTTCTTCTATGAACGCTCAGGGAGTGGAAACTTCAATTGTGAAGTGATGTTTACCGACCATGCCAGGAGGCAAAGGATACCCTTCCTCCTCTAACGGATACGACTTGACCTTAACCACCGTTTCTGATATAAGTAGAGAATCCTCCTCGAGGATAAAGCATTCATTGTCATCATTAAAACATGCCGACAATACAAGAACGTTCATCAACTCATAAAAAAGTTTCCTCCTTCCAAAGCAGTAAGCAATCCACAGCAATCCCTCCCGACGTGATAAATATGCTCCATATTACTCATCCTTCAACCAGTCTTTCAACCAAGGTTTGACTAACGATCTGCAATTGTACTTATCACAAAGAATAGCAACGTTATTCAAGATAACGTATGGCAGGTCCGAGGGAATAGTCGAGAATTGCAAATGCGCGATTCGAAGGAGTACTAGTAGAGCTTCTGGGTTATCTTCCGTGAAGTCCAACTCAATATCAGGAAATGATTCGTTAGTAACGTAAGACGTTTTCGAATTAGGTTCCTCTCCATCTACTCTTGATGTTAAAAGGGGAAATGGAGGAAAGATAAGTTTCTTCCAAACAGGGCTAGCGAAACTCAATGCATGAGTGTTGGGTTTCTTAAGACCAGAAAGAGTATCAGATTGAATTGATTGATTCTCTAGCTAAGCAGTTAAGCTGCGAGCATATATTCAAAAAAATGAAGGAATAGGTTGGGTATTCGGCCTTCGGAATTAAAGTGCTTTGAAATCAAAATATTGAAAGCAAACAAACAGTATACCAAAAAGGAAAGAATGAATTAAAAGTTGAGTTTTGTTTGCTCCTTATATGCATATGTACTATATATGCATATGCTGCCAAGATCCCAGGAGGTCAACAATGAGAGAATAGTTTAAAAGAGACCTCTCCGCCTTCATATAACACTTTGGCCCGCACATCACCGTCGCCATTATCAAACACGAAAGGATGATTCATTTCGTTATTGTTCAATAATCGAAGAATGGAAATCTGTCTGAGAGTTCGCGTCAGTCATAGCTTTAAACGCGCCTTGGCCTTAGCGTGTTTCGGCATAACTTCGGTGGCGGCTAAAATCATATTGCCGCACTGATAGTTTCTCCAAGCCCAATAACATGCAGAGTATGAAAAACAAACAGTTCTCTGCCAAGTGAAATGTAAATAGATAGATGACCAGACTTTCAATTTGAATACACCTCCGCTTTGTCTGTATGCTCATAATTACTGGCATATATCTTTTCATTTCTTGTTGGGACGTCTTTTCATCCACTTTCTCCATTCAGCACCAAATGACCCGTCTCTCTTCTCTTCATTGTGATCTGTACCCAACATAGCAGCTGTTCGTAAAGAACATTTACCGTTTGCTCCAGCCCTCGAGATCATTCCAACTTCGCCCAATGGTACCATACTCACTCGCCCATGTGCACACATAAAAGGAAATTTGCAATTCGCCAACCTCTTGACTAATTCCTTACACTCATCAACACCAAGCTCATCATTGAACATGATCGCGCTTCTACAAGCTCTACTGTTCAATAACTCCAGTATACTCTTAGGGATGTAAGAAATCCTCTCAATCCAAGTAGACGCAGGGGTTATCGTAGGATGCGATGTTGGATGCTCGTGATATGAGTAAAGTTCTGTACGAAGAATATGAATGAGTAAGTTCGGGTTTGCGACAAGCCTGGCGGTTATGAGAGGTGGGAGGTATTGAACGGTGATGGTTGTAGCCGTTGGAGAAACAGAATAAATGATACCCCAGTAAGAAAAGTGGCTTATGTAAGTACGGAAGAGTTCAGAATCTTTTGTTGAAATATCAAAATCAACGGTTTTGTCGAGGAGGGATGTTGATACAGATGTTGAGGCTGGAATAGTTGAAGTTGTGGGTGGTGTAAGGAACTCCGACAAAAGAGCTTCTATTCGAACTCGTTCGTCTGCTGCGTGCTGATCTACGATCACAAGGAGAGTATTTGATTTGATACCAACCACAGGTGTCGTTTGAAGATTAGCTAGAATGAACTTCTTGTCCACTTGTGAAACGATTTCGGCATTCCGCAGAGCATCTTTTGAAATGCGTCCATGAAGCCCTGATGAAGCTTCCTTGAATGCCTTTTCGATTTCAATCTGTGAACAGTGATGGTGGCGGCCATGTATAATTTCTTGTGTCTCCAGATCAAAACCATCGATCGATACTTGAGGTATTGAAGGCTCAACAGGAGGGAAAACTGGATTTTTCCATCTATTCAAGATGTCGTCTATCCATTCATTTGGTTTCTTACCTCCGGTATGGATATTTCTGGCAGTGGTTAAACGACGAGGTGGATTGGAGATAAGCTGTTTTCCATCGTTTCTGTGGTCTTTCTTTTCAGATAGCACAAGACCAGTTCTCTTGTTTACTAGAGATTTGACTTTATTGATAGGATTGATCCATATCACCAATTCATCTGCATTCGTGTTTGGTTCTACTTCCTTCTCCGTGAATGTTTGAGATTTGGAAATTGGTGCCTGAGTATCTTCAAAAGGACGTCGAGCCAGTTTTCCCGCCTTTGAAATTAGAGGTGTCATCGGTTGAGACTCTGCGGTCGAGCTGGTTTGCGCGAGCGAAGTGTTATTTGAATTCTGTGTCGTATCTGCAGCGGTTTCATGTGTATGTTTAGTACCGGCTTTGATTTTTGACCAGGAATCAAATGGGGACTCAAATCCCGAACGCGACTGATGGAAAGAAGGAATTTTTACATTCGTTCCCAGCATATCAATTTTTGCTCTTTTTTGACTGTGTTTTCCGTGATCATGACTCGAAGGCTCCAACGTGGGTGAGCATGTTCTAATAGCTCGGTAGGATTCGCAGTTGTTGCAAGGTCCATTTTGCGCTTCATTTTCTAGATTGGCCGATGAAGCAGTGGTTGCATTCTGTTTGGCACGATCTCCGCGTGCTAATTTAGGTCGGAAATTATTCTTGGTCAAGAACTCTACAACAATAGCGCGCAAAAGTTCCAGGATTTTATCAAGAGTATTCCTCTTCTCGTTTAACACATCGTCAACCTGCCATCTGGAATGCTTTGTTTGATCAATTCGGTGGATATTGATATAAAACATTGGCCATCGATCAACACTCTTCCTCCCTCCTTTGAGCTCTTTGTTGGTATACCCATCACTTTTGTACCTTCGGTCTTTGGATCTTTTCTCCAATTCAGTTTCATTAAGCTCATTCGTCTCCTCCTGATTGCCAAACGACGAATTAAGGAACCAACGATTGATATCTTCGTACAGAACATTGCAACTGTCTTGAGAAATCAGGGGTTCTATGCCAAACGCTAGAAATTGGATGTGTTTGGTTGCATTTGGGATCAGAGAAATCGCTCCATTAACAGCTAAGCTCGAAGTAGAGCCATTGACAGGGATCCAAGACGACTTTTCATCACTTGCAATATATGACGCCTTGAAAAGTATACTGCAAGTGTTGAATAAATCAACAATATCAATTGGACGGCATCCGGGTGTTTTATGAGACCTTCGAATCGACATTTGCTGGTTTGTTCCATCTTCCTTTATAGATACCGAGACATCTTTGGGCCATGCGAGTAACAACGAGACAATATCTTTGCGTAAACCATCCCATAGTTTAGTATTAGCCTGGCGTCGCTCGGATACGATTGCTCGCTGCTTTACACGCACTGGCATACTACCGAATAAATTTCGGACAGTGACACGTGTACCATATTCGAAAGAAGTAAGATGATGTTGAACAGGAGCCGGAGTTTGACGTGACACAACCTCGGATCTGTGCATACTTATTGAATTGTGCGAGCGATGCGAGCGATGACGCGAAGTAATTGAGAGTAAAGATAAAGCAGATAATGAGGCAATGAAGGTTCCATGCCCTCCATGAGTTGGATTCGAAGATTTTAACTTTGATGAGTCTAGCTTCTGTGAGATACACTTCTAGCCCCATCAGAAAGCTTGTGGCAACATACGATAGATCTTTCCTAAACCTCCATTTTCACCAAATTCTGATGGCAATATCCCAAGTCCATTGTCCTCTACTGTACAATCTCCACGACTGAAGTCTACCACAATATCAATCTTGGAGCAACTAGCATCCAAACAATTCTTAACGAGCTCAAAAATAACGGCATTGAGGCTGGTGATGGTGGAAGAAGATTTGATTTGTGCTACTACATCCAAAGGTAGTGGCTGTATGGACATGATGAAAGCAACGGGAAGATGACTAGAAAGACAGAACTGGGCAGGTTTGATTATACCTTTATTGCGGTTCAAACATGTTGCCTCTGTAGGAAGGAGCAAGGTGAGCAAGAGCTTTCCAGCAAATTCATAGGAGTGATGAGTCTAGGACCCGGGAAATAATTTCATGGTCAAAAAGAAAAAGATTAACGATAATGATACCTTTTATAATCCAAGTACGATGGAGTTATCACGACCACAATGGATCAGATATATCAGTGGAATGCACAGCTTTATGTTTTGATCTTCGAGCATATTATAAATTTAAGTAAACATCTCACCAAAAATCCGATCAGGAATCACATGATTCTACACACTAAACACTAGATCAAAAATGAACTAGCTGGATTACCTAATGGGCACAAAGTAATGATGATCGGAGGTTTAGACGTGAATCATCCGAAGGGTAAGCTGCGGCAGGGTAAGCTTATAATCTGATTCAATCAATCAATGAATCACATCAAGCATCCAGCATCCATCTATCAAGCACTAAAAAAGCATCAAGGGTTTTTATTAGATTGGAGTGACAGCCCCAATGATTCAATCCCAAGTCAATTTCTATCAAGATCAATCAATTCATTATTATCATCTGAACTTTTACTTTTTCTCTTGCCTTTTCTTTTATTATCAGAATATGAAATAAAATATCAAAACATATTTGATCTATTAATTCGCTCTCTTTATTTTAAAGAAAGAATTGGTCTTTCATAACATTATTATTATTATTATTTCTCTTGTTTCTTTCCTTATCTATCTGCTTAAACAAAGCAAAGCAGCCAAGACAAGCAAAGCAAAGCAAAGCAAAATACCGAGATACATCACAACCGACAAACCGACCATTGGGAATCTCTCAAGCTTTCAAGACTACAACCAAATACCTCCCATCCATTCCCCAAATTCCAACCTTTTCCTCATTTCTTCTCCCTCTCTCTCTTATCCGCATAACACCGCCTCAAGCTAGCAAGCTCACCACCCAATAGCCTCCTCACAATGGCAGCAACGGAATTAGCACAGCAACAACAATCTCCTCCAAATTCACAACCACATGGTATGAGCCACACTGCAATTCCTTTTACCTTTTTCAACCGAGTATTTCATTTTTCACAATCATCCTTTTACTCAGTCGTGAATCATTCTACCCTCCCACTCTTTCCTGATCTCACTTCTAAACCATCATCAAAATACTAATCGATATGCCAGATCGTTCAGATCGAGTAGGAGGACGTCGCAGACCATTTTCAACATGGATGAAGAAATTCACCAATTTCAAAAATGGCTCTTCAACGGCAGATTCCAATCAAGCCACTAATCCCAAACGAAATCAAAATACAAAGTCGAGCTTTAAGAAACCATCTCCCTCAAAGAATAACAACCCATACCCCGAATCTGGTCGCATCAATGGTAATGCTACTGCGCCGCCTGCTTCTGCTTCTGGCAGTCGACATTTGTCATTTTCCACCGCCCCAACCGGAAACTCCGTCAGCACGTCATCTTTAGAAAGAAGTCGAAGATCAACTCGATATTCCGAAGATGGACATTCACCACCAACAATTGGAAATAAATCGGTGGCCCCTACGACGGGCGAGGAACATGATATTGCACGATCCGATATAGCAGCCTCTCATGCGCCATCATCCGGAGAAGCTACAAATGCTACCATTGGATGCGGGGTCAGTACTGGCAGAGGTGCTGATAGTACATTTTCTTCCCCAGCACCATCTGTTAGATCCTTAACTACAACTCTTACGACTATACATTCCGCTGGAGCTCCTGGTGTTACTGTTTCGCATAATCATGCCTCGAATAATACACAAGGCATTCAATTCACACACCAATTTCCTACCTCCCCACCTGCGACAGCCTTACCTGCACATTTGGCCCCACAAGGTAGTGGTGGACACCCTGCAACGTACAACACAGCAACAGCAAACAATCTGCTCACAGATAACGCATCTATCTTAACCCTGGCTTCATCTTCTAAGCGAAGACGCAGAAGATCCATGGATACTGATGCATCTGTTCGTGCTTTGGCCCCATCTTCGGTATTTGGTGGTAGTCGGGAAAGTCTTCCATTGAGTGTTTTGAGTGCTACAATTGATGGTGCTCCTATTACATCTCCAACTGGTCTTTATCAACCACGTCCTATCGGCAATGAGAGAGCTAGCATTTATTCTTCGACCGGCGTAGCTCCAGCTTTACCGAGTGAAAGAAATAGTTATTATGCCAATAAACAATCTTTGGCAAATGATGGTGGAAGTGTGAAGAGTGGATTATTAGGACATGGTAGGAATGATAGTATCTCTGGAAGTATTGGTGGTATTATTGTTCCAGGAAGCCCTTTGGCCAGTCCACGAGACCCTACAAGTTCCACAGGAAGGTTAAGTCGAAGCAATTCAGGTTGGGGAGAAAATGGTGAACTTGTGGTAATGGATAGGATAGAAGCTTTGGAGCGTGAAGATACGAGAGACAAAATTGTGAAAGAAGAAAAGGAAGAAGAGGATGAAAAGTGAAATTTTGGAGGCCGAAGCGTATATGACATGAGGATGAGCAATGTTTCGGAATATGGGGGCAAATTTAAGGAAGGGGGAAGATAGGTCGAATGGTTATCAAGGTCAGACGTGGATTGGCGTTTGGTTTTGTGTTTACGGTTTATGCACCAAAGATACCCGATAATATTTCATCGAACTTCTAGGTTCTAAATTCTTAAAATAAAGTCTTGTTTTTCAAAACGGGATTCATTCCGACGGTATAGGAGATTTGTTTTTTGGAATATATAAGAATTTTAAAATTTACTAATTGTACACTATTTAAATTCGTGATAGTATCTTTATAAAACTATATGTGACGCCTCACACCTCCGGGTCACGTGGCATGCCCCGTTTGTATTTAATCACAGGAAAACTCTCTACTCTTGTCTGGGATGCGAAGACTCAACACCTGTATGCGGTGCATCCTACGAACCTCCAGCTCTCTTATGAGAGTCTGCAGAGCTAAGTTTGAGTCATTTGATGGAGTCGTGGTAATTGGAAGAGGAAGAGGCGCCCGATCACGACGTTTTTACCCGTTTGCGGTTTTTTGACAGTTGCATTATCGAAATGCGCTCTCTACAACACTACCTTTATTACGAAACAGAGGATAACACCATCATCTACGACAATACGCCACGAAATTATCTCACTTCTTAAAAGTGAGACTCCTCTGGAACATATAGTACAACTCGACATCTTTGATGCGTATATGTTATATATTGTATACCTTCCATGATCGATACGACCGAAACGACAACAATTTATATACCTTCCATACGGGAACACCGGAGGAGTACTGTTGAAGGACCTGAGCTGATGACGAAACTTACTCTGCTCTCATTCAGCGGAGGTATGCTACTTACGGAATCGGGACACCCGTACAAGCCACTACCTGTGCATGCTATAGTTATGCTATATGAGGATTGGTGCTTCTTTATAAGCTTTCTATTGGCAGGATGATCAGAATGAGGACGAGGCAATCCTGACGGTGGGCGATTACAGTACGTTCTGGTATATAAGGAGCAATTGGATTGGTGGTATCGGGAAGGGGAGCAGGAATGAAGGGTTTTCGAGTACAATGTTTTGATTGGCATTTATTTTTCTTTCTAGCAGCGTTTCGACGCGATAAGTCTTCTTTAAGGATCACGGCAGCTATGGAAATGCGCTTAAGAATCAATCAACCACTAGACATAGTTATATGTACATAGCTATTCATAGCCCAGGAGTAACTCCCTGGCGGCCTTTTCCCCAATAGGGGATGTCATGAGAATGAGGGGGCTTCGCCCCCTCGGCCTCTGGCCGTTAAATACAAACACACACACACACACACACATACTACCATGTTACGAGGTTTGCCGTCTAGATCACGTGGAAGTGCTCTAGGCTCTCGAGGTGGTTTATAACTAGGCGTCAAGCAGGGACTTAAAGTAATGACAATAATGTTGAAATTAAGGTCATTATGGGCCTAGAATTGAGGTCATATGACCATTATGGTGCACGGACCATAATTGGGAATATCTTCAATTCTACCATTACTGTAACTTAGATCCTTAGTTTAACCTACATCTAATAATACTACTACTTCCAAACAACTCAGTTTCAACAAATAATGCAATTCGTAACTAATAGTAGAGTATACTAAATGATTGATCTTGAGCACGAAGCTCTACAAATGAAAACCTATCCCTTATATAGAACTTCATATTCTACTGTATTCTTTTGGATCCCTTGGATCTATTGGATCTAGAGTTTAATTATCTAGATCCCCTAGATCCTCTAGATCCTTAGATTCATCACGTGATTTCAATCAGAACATATGTCTGTGCTTGCTGAAGGTGGGGAGACTCTACGAACCGATTACCATACAATTTTGTATGCGAATCGGTTTGCTTTTCCACGGGGTCTGAGCTCATATGGACAGGTTGACTGTTACTACATCACATTGAGTGTGACCAAAAGGGTGTTTATAGACCAGCAATTGTATTTAACTTAGAATCTACAGGTGAAGAGCACCTGTAGATGGGGATAGCTACTCTATATATACACAAATGAATGGCCTAGCCGCAATGGCTAGGCAAAAAGAAGTCATATTTATCCCTCCAATGATCTTACTTTACCCATAACCATTGATACCTAGTACTTGTCCGGATCTGATCCTCAGACCATCTAAATCGTATACTAATCCCGAGTAATCGTATTATGTGTGGACATGGTTAATGTACCTGAGGTTTCTTATATAATAAGGGTGGGAGGGAAGCAGGGGTTTCCGTCACATTGAGATATGAGTACAATTGTATCTCATATAGACTTGTATTAAATAATTTCTATACATAAGAAATGAACAGCTCACTTGTGCTAACTCCCTTCTGCTTTTCTTATTTAAATACACACACAGAGAAAGTATCCCTCTAAATCACCTATCTAAATCAACCGCTCCGATCACGCACCCGATCGTCAAACCCATACCACCAAACCATCTATCTAAACCGGATTCTGAAAAGAAAAATACTCCGTAATAGCCTCAATCTGCTCCACACTCCCAATCGGCACCTCAGCAAACCCATCCCCCACCTCCAACGTCAGCATATCCATCTCCGAATTCACATTCCACGTCGGCAGCGCCCCAACCCCCTTATAAGAACCACCCGCATTAGGATTCCCCGTCTTAGCAAAATTCGCCCAATATCCATTCATCTTCAGCGCAATTTCATAATCAATCGATTCCCATGGTTTATCCGTCCCATACAGATTGTTAAGAACATAATTAATTTCTGATTCGTGATATGCGCCTTGCGTTTGTCCCGGAGGAGCATGATTCCAGTAATACGTCCAGATTGGCGATTTGGATTTTACAGACCACCGGTTTGCGAAGCTCCAGCTGGAGATGCGAGATGTGTCGCGCCAGTGCGCGTTGTAGGACATGGAGGCTTGGGAGGAATTTGCACCGGGATAGAGGTTGAGTATGGTGGTGGTGAGATTGTAGGGGCCGTATTGCGCTTCAATTGCAGCTTCGTATTCGGTGACTGTTAGATTGGTGCTTGTGGCTGCTCCGGATTCATCTCGAGTATTTCCCGTAATGTAAGGAACATCGTTTGCAGGGCCAGTCGCAAGTGTTTCGATATATTTAGCGGGGATAGCGTAGCCATCGAGGACATTTCCAAAGTTATCTGAGAAAGTGGATCCGAAGAGTGGTTCTTCTAGATCAGCGAGAGGAAGAGCTCGCATTTCGGCGATGGTGCTGACGTTTTTGGAAGCCATGTATTTTAAGCCGGATTCGAGAGCGTAGGATTGATTGCGGTAGTTTTCGGCAAGGGTAAGAGATTCAGGATCGTATGGATCACGAGTTCCTGATTCGGCGATGGCGCCAACGATGAGTCCTTTTGTCAAAGGACTATTCACGAAGTGATAGACAGCAGCTGAACCGGCGGATTGACCCATGACGGTAATATGATCAGGATCACCACCAAACGCCGCAATATTTGCATGTACCCACTTCAAAGCGTGGAATTGATCAAGTTGACCCCAGTTTCCAGAGCTGTTAGATCCAGTAGCTTTGTACATTTCTTCCGAAAGCTCGGGAGTTGAAAGCCAACCAAGTGCACTGATTCGATAATTGTAATTGACGAAAACAATGCCTTGAGATGCCATTCCTGCACCATCAAATAAAGGTTGATCGGCAGCACCTCCTGCAGGGAAAGACCAGAGAATAACTGGTAACTTGGCATTTGTAGATTTGCCATTTGTCCAGATGTTCAGGTTCAAGCAGTCTTCGCTAACAGTACCGTCGGGTGTAGCTGGATTGGCTGGTCCACAAAGGGGTCCCATTTTGTTCGCTTGAAAGGTAGTTTTCCATGGAGTTGCGTTTTTGGGAGCTGTCCAGCGGTTTTCGCCAGATGTGTCGGCACCGTATGGAATTCCCTTCCATACAGTAATATCCTTCCAGTTCGAAATGTTGCCATTGGGAGATGAATTAAAGGCTGGAATGCCTTGAACAGGTCCATAGTTGGTGTGAATTACTTGGTTGTAAAGCTGGGCTGAGGCGCTATGAGCGAGGGCGGCAGCGCAGAGAAGTTGAGACTTAAACTCCTTCATGTTGAAAAGAATGTGAATTGTAGAAGAGTAATTTGTGAGTGAGGAGAAAACTTCTAAAGGGAATCAAGCATGTTGCTTTATATTCACTCGAATGAGGCCCAAACAAATCCACTTACCTACTCCTACAAAATACTCGGTGCCGAACGTATTGTATCAAGCTCACTGCTGCGAGAAATAATCAGATCTACGAGTAAGGCAGTATCTAAGCCATTCGTTATACGCGCGTCAAATTGAAAGGAACCACAAAAATCTATCCCGTTGAAGATGCATTTCGACACTTCTCAAGCTGTCGCCGCATAAGGCATCAAATATGCGCGTAAGGCGATACAAATCCACAATAAGGGGACCAAAAATGTCTCCATAATGTCTATGCCGTTGAAGATGCACATGGTACTTGTCTACCGCCACTCCATGCCCCATACTTTTAGAACACGGCATGACGTTAGATGTAGCATTGAGCTGGGAAGACTGTTCATCCAGTCAAAGGCCTAAGACAGATCGAGATAGTACATTGAGATGGCTAGATAGTTTTGCACATACAGATTCCTCAACGCACGCAGAACGTTTCAAGCATGATCCACTCGGACCACATATCGAATAAGCCTACCATCTGAAGATCGAGCATCAATTCAAACATTCAGTAACTCCTCGGGAAAGTCACATTCTTAATATTTACTCCCGTACCAAGACAAATTTCTCTTCGAAGCCATTTATTTTATCGCACGGAGATGTTCCTCGAAAATCCAGAGGTTTAGGTCATACTTGTTGCTCCAAGTGACCTCTCCATTGGTATGTAGATGCATAATTCAAAAAGGTAAAGATCGATGACCCCTCCGTTCATAGGGATATTTATTGTACACGTAAACAACGCGCAACATAATGTCTTTGATGCTCTCGGCATTTAGCTTCTTGGCTGATAACAGTAGTGAAAACGAAACGTTTCGGTCCCGAAATATCACGTGTGATATTCTGTGCATGACTAGAAGAACACACGGGCCAACTGAACACACTAGCCAACAGGCCAACTGAACCTAATTAGGCTATAACCTTAAATCAGCAAAATACTAAAATCAGGGTCTCATCGAATTGAATATAGGCTTTTGAGTTTTGAATATATCAAGGCGGTGATTTAAATAGGTTAAACCGTTCAGTTGGTTGTCGATGTGTTCAATTGCCCGTGAGTTCTTCTAAGCGACGTTTACACTCTGTTCGTGGACTTTGCCGTTCATGGTTTCGCTTTTGATTTGTGCAATCAAATTATTACCGTATGTGTTACTTATGAGAACTAAGTTCATGGTTACTGCCTTGTATAAGTATCTCCTCTATATTATCTCAATTTTGACGATGCGGATCTGCATCAGTTGGTGTCTCATACCTAAAGGTAGGTATGAGACATTATTGTTCCAACTCAACATATGCATCCAGATCGAAGTTGGACTGGACCAAAAACAGCTAGCTTATCTCGATACTCCCAAACCAAACCACCGACTTATCTGCTTGACGTAAAAGTAAATCTACGACGCCCATTTCATAGTCCTCTCAAAGTTTTCGTTTAGGCCCCTCATCAGATCTATGAGCTAGCAGAGAATTGTAGCTTCGATTCTATTTTCTTAGGTATTTGGAACTAACTTTTTGTTCCATGTCCTTCGCGGTACCTAATTTATGATCATGGAAGTTGCGATGTGGAACAAATTGTATGTTACCCTTGTGTGCTTTCTCCTATGTGGACTTTTCTCCTATACTTTGAGCCTAGTCGATGGTACCTTTGTTGCATGCTGTACCGCGGGAATTAAATTCCTGACCGTAGAAATTGGGAAATGCGATATGCAACATACTAATGGCAGTTCTCTTAAGCCTTGCATACCGTTCCCTTGAACCTCCTCGGAAAAATCCTCATCTAAACCCGTTACCATACACACATAATTTTGGGCTGCCCCGCCAAGGTTCCAACAGAGTTCGTGCGTCGTGTCATTCAAAGTGCCGCAGCAAAGACGAATATTGAGACAGTAAATACTGTGAGGGCGAAGGAGAAGGAAGGAGGAAGAGAGAGTATTTGAGTGGAAGGGAGAAAAGCTGTTAGAGAGAACTTTAGAACGCGGAGAGCCAAAACACGGCGTAGAAATAGGGGCTCCTGAACTTATGGATTCGGATAAGGTGCACAGTAATGGCGTTACTTCCATGAAATATTCACAGTTATCCAAGGAATTGTTGACGTCATATCGAATGAAATAGTGGACAAGGACAAGCTGGAAGAGAGAATTGGTTGGCAGCAAAGTGGTTGATCGGGATGAAGCTGGTAGTGAAATATTAGATTACGGGCTTCAGGTATAGAAGTCTCATATGCGGCTTTAGGATAAATTGATTTATATAATTTATTCTGTAAAGAGATTGAAGAATGAAAATAGCCTTTTTGAAATGCTCCAGGGGTCTTTACTTTATTGCTGATACTATATATGTTGTTGCTTCTTGATTTTTGCGTTGCTTTCGGCGTTCATGGTGGGAGGTGCTCCGCCATCCTTTCCTCAGATGTCCGCAATCTTGCCTTCAAACATTTGATCCTTGGAACGACCACGGCGTGTTTGGCATTGAAAATTGTGTTTCAATATCCTCCAGTCCAGGTATATCCGCGATTAGTGATTCAAGCCAGGGATCGTTATAAATGACATCATGACGTCCTTCGCCATTGGTTTTATTCATTATGGAATCAACAGAAGGCAAAGGATCAGCCTGAAATATATCTCTCAGCGTCTTCGCATCATCCTCTTTCCGCTTTTGATAGAGTAAAACTAGTAATCTAGCAGTTTTGTATGCTTCCCTCATGACACTCGTGTCGTATGCAGCTACCACATCGCCAAGAGTTTTAATTGCATCTCCAAGCCTTGATAATGAACTTCGGTTGTCGATGGCGAGGAGTGTGCAGATAATTTGAAATGGTACATTTGCCATGTGGTGCCAAGGACAACTTGTCAGGCACATGTCTCTTGCACATCGTAATCCCTTACTCATCAACGCTAGCGCTCTGTCCAGAAGTTCTGGCGAAATAGTCCAATTTAGAGCTCGAAGACGACGGTAGATGCAGAGCATGAGATTGCACTGGGCCATTACTGATGGCGGTTGTATATGGCTGCTCTCTAGGACTTGTAGAAACGTAGACTCAAGGTTTGTCGCATTTTGTTGATTACTTGGATCTAAGGCTTCGGACATAGGTAAAAGGCTCAGAAGCTCTTTCGTCGAGTCTTGGTGCTTTATATATTGGAGAACTGACGGGACACCCCCTTGGAGCACCACCCTAGATCGGCCGAGGTCGAAGGATACCCATGTATTCAGATGCTGTGCCACGCCTACTAGCCTCCATCGTAACTCCGAGTTAGAATCTACTGCTGGTTGCGCTGAAGGGTCATCCATGATTGGTGGGAGATGGACACCTGCGGCCTCAATCATATGCATCAGAGTGCAACTAGACATCCACGTGATATGCGGTGATGCCGTAATTCTCAAGTAAATAACTCTTAGAAGTTGTCCCGTAATTATCTCTGTAGTTGGTTCATCTCCGGAATATTCATCGAGGATTGACCGCGCAGACTCAACAAGCTGCAATTCTAACAAAGGTGCGACTCGGTTGGAAAAGAGACTCCCAAGTGCTGTTACACCAAATAGAATCGCATCAAATGCCTTCTTATCATTCATGACAAGTTGTCGTACCCTCCATCGTTGAAAAAATCTCGAACGATCGATGAAATTGTAGCAGATGTCGACTTTTTCAAAATAGAAAGAAGATAATTCATCCACGATGTCCAACTTCAATACATCTTCAATGGACAATGTCACAGGTCTGTCTGAACCAGCCGTATGGCACCTTTCCCCAATATTCCAAGAGAATAAATGCAATCTTGGCGCATTGTTGGGATCAATTTTCATCGCTAATTGTCTCGCAAAAGTTGCACCAGAATTTGCTTCTAATGAAGGAGGGGGCAAATATTCTGGTTGCGCTAAAGCTGGAAAGGGCGATTTTTCGTTGTCATGTCTAGCTTTCTTGTTTGATCCCGAATAATTGTTATATTGACACTCGTATTGGTATCGAAGACAAGAATCACATGGTTGACCGCCATCGCATTTTCTTTTGCGGTCACGACAGGGTTCACAGGCTATTCGGGCGCGTTTCCGTTTCAATGGTTCTGAGTCGGCCATGAGAACTAAGAGGCTTTTTTCGATGTAAAACGGATGATTGAGTTGAATGTGAGAGGACGGTTGTTTACATCTCCATTGATCACGTTTTAATGCTTTAGCTTCACCGTTTGATGGGGAAAGACTTCCCATTACGTAATATCATTGCGGAGTACATGGCTAATTCTCGGTGGTCACCAAGTTGGGCGGCTTTCTTCACCTCACTTCTCAGCCGTTTGTCAGTTGAGTAGTTGAGTAATGACTGACCTCGATCGACCCGATCAAATCAAATGTGTTATTATGTCTAATTTTGAGATTTTAACGACTACTAATCTAGTTCCGATTATCCCAAATGTGTTCTCAGTCCTCGTAGTCAGTAATGGACCTTTATTTACTCGTCGTTGGATGGTAAGTCTTGCCCCCTCAATTTACACCTTCGTCCACTTCCATCCAGTCTTCTAGACCCTCGATGCCACAAAGCATAGCGCCCCAACTATGATTGACCTGGCCGCAAATGCTTGTGCATAGATATAACTCCCCCCTCCGAACTGAAACAATTCACCAGCTATAGGAGATTCCGTCAAGCATGCAAAGCTAATAACACTCCAGATCATGCCTAACCTCACTCCCATATCCTTAGTATCTGTCGTCAAACTTGTGGTTATTGCCGGGAAAAGAGCCTGCAAGACAGCAGCAATAAATATACATATGATTGCAAATATGTGCATGCCAGCTATTGTTTCAACAGCCGCGCAGCAATGGCTAAATGCACTTTGCGAAACTGAAAGGGATGAGGATGTTGAAAAGTCTTGTAGTAAGATCTCCCATTGGATCGGGGATAATTCGATTGAATATTCCAAGTCCATTCAGGGCCATCAGTGAGATCAATGGAAGTCAGACTTGTGGCGCCCAAGCGGTCGCCCGCGAATGCTCCAAGACGGAATAAAGCGAAATACAATCCCCAAAAATTGAAGGATAGGGCTAGGGTAAAGAAAATATATGCTCTTTGAAAGCGGCCCATTCCACCAAGGCCCCAGCCTTACATGGAGATAATCTAGGCTTGAAGAAGAGAATCGAGGGAAGATGTGCACAGGTAACATGATTAAACCCATAATCATTAATGTCCACGAAAATTCAACTTCCCCCAGCAAAATATGTACAGCGACCGGATAGACCAACCGTCCACTCGCGCCATCTTCAGCAGCAATACCAACAGCTGGTGCTCTATTCGTCGCGAAATAAGTCAACAACATTAACAAGCAGGACAAAAAGTCAACCCATTTCCTGACCCAACACATACCGCATGAGTAAGGGAGACGTGCCAATGACTCCCACACACCGACGTCATAAAAACACGCAACAATTGTAAGAATACCCAGATCCTCAAATCAAAACGAAAACACCGAGCATGAGATGCACGAACACCTATCAGACTAACGAAGGATCGGAGAAATACTTCAATACTTCCTATCAACGTAATATCAGATTTCGGACAGTTCAAGGAGATGGTATAAAATTGATGGAGATTCCATAGCTGTTTGCGTAGTCCCAGCTACTGAAGAAGAGATATGTAAGGACGATGTCTAGCAATGTTGTGGTTTCGCCGTTTGGAGGAGGTGTGCAAGTAATTTTCTTAGTTGTTTTGATTGCTGAGGAGTTTGCTTCAATTTCAATGCTAGTGTTTGAGGATTGAGCACCCTGTTGACGTTTTTCGAGATTGTTCATTGTTGTGGCTTTCAACGTATAGGTGTTTATGAGTTGCGGAATTTGAACCTTGTGGATATTGATGTCGTTTTTCATCCATAATTGCTATTCAGAACATTCTTATATGTACTGTTAATTGATCCACAAACCAAGCCATGTCTTAATGTAACATTCCATTACAACATACAGTAAAATAAAAAATGAGATAACACACCACCCAAAAATAATTTCTTCCAGATGGGGTCATTGCACCTTCACGGGTAATGCGCGGAGTTACGGGGGAAGTAGCACGGAACTAGTGGCTCTCTCGGCCGATATGATCCCCCGATTTTCATCCAATAATTCACTATCTCCCCGAACAGCGAAGTCCGCTCTTCCAGCAATATTTCAAGAACATATACAAAGTGGATTCTTATCTACTCTGCACGCCTTTTGGTAATCTAATTCGTTACAAAATCTGTCAAAAATGTGCGATTGTGAGGAGAAAGTGGAGCAGAGCAACAATTGCACGGGCCTGCTGTGTTACGATAGTAACAACTGACTAATTAGGAGAGCTTGGGCCTTGTGCAAAAGCGATCAGATTTCATCGAATTAATATGTTGATTGATTGATTGATTGATGATTGATTGTGTTTATCGTCATAGGCCGTAGGCCCACGCGCCTTGGCGCGTGATAACCTTAGCCATCTATTCCAGTTTTGGACAAATGACGCTCAGAGGAGTATGCCTCTGAGTAGTGTACTAGCTAGCTAGGGAGGGTATTTATATACAATTTAAAGGGGCTAGGGCAGGGTTTACATGATTGCCTTCGCGACAGATTTGGGGCCGGTTGGCTTAGTGGTTAATATTGTGGTCCTCCTCGTCCACTAGATCACTGGCTCTTGATCACTCTCCCTTCCCCTCATACGTTTTTGTTGAATTATCTTGTGTATTTACTGTTTTTTTTTTTTTTTTCCTTTTTAAAGAAAGAGGAGGAACGAAGAGAAAAAGAGAAGAGAAGAATAGAGATGTACAGAGAAGGAAGGAGAAGAGGAGGAGAGAGAATAAGCCCTTTGAGTACCTGTTTGAAAAAGGAGATACAGGAAGTAGAGGGAAAACGAAGGAGAGGCTTTGTTTTTTTTTTTGTTTTTTTTAAGCTGCAGATACAAGCTGTGGGCAGATATCTGTGTAGAATTTGGTGGATTCAAGCCATTTGGCTAGTGCGAGACCACCTGTGGGGATGCCTAGAAGCTAGGGGATGGCTTCAGATAATGGGCTTTTCGTAAGTGTTTTGTAAGCTTTGCCTTTCTTGCAGAAGAAGAAGTGTAACGGGGTTTTCCTTTTACCGCATGAGCAGAGAGTGTGAGCTGTAGTGTGGTTGAAGCGTTCGTGATATGCCGCAAAGTCTCCATGCTGTGATCTGGCTGCAAGAATGTAGTGAAGTGTAGCTCTTTTTAAGGAGAGAGTAATTGTATTGGAAGTGTGCTTATATTGCAGATCTTTGTAATACTGAGGGCTGACTATGTTCCACAATTGGTTATCCGCTTTATTGGTCTTTGATCTGATTAGTCTTTTGAGGGAGGCTAACGTACAGGCCGGGTTGGGGGGTGGGGGGAGTTTTGCCCCTTCCTTGGCTGCTTTGTCGGCCATTTCGTTGCCTGGAATGTTGAGATGCCCTGGGACCCAGTGTATGCATATTTTACCAGGGGGGATATGTGGGAGCCTCGGTCTAGCGGCCCAGGCCTGTGTGAGCTTCAGGAAATCTTCGAAGACCGCCTGAGACAAGCCATTGAAATGGGAGCCTAATCTTAGGGCTACTTCGTAGTTATCCAAGAAGATCCATAGGTCTGTAGCAAGTTTGATTGATGGAAACGCTAGGGCCTTTGCTGCCCTTGTTACTGCAGCCATAGCTTCCGCGTCGAATACCTCTGCATTTGTGCCAAGTGAGAAGGAGTAATGGGCCACTTGGATATCAAATTGTGTGATTACAAAGCCACCTCCGGTGGCGCCGTCCTTGCTTTCGCTTTTTGAACCATCCGAGAAGATCTGTATATCACTCCTTGGGATCTTAGGATGGAAGGCCTTGAAGTCGTCAGCTGCTTGGGCCTTTGTTCTGCCCATCGGGCCAGCTACACATATCTCGGCTTCTGCTCTCGATTCCTTGTGTTCCCATGAAGGGAAAGCTAATGGATTTATATATTCGGCTTTTGGTAATACTGTGATAAAACTTGAAAGTCTTGTATCTACAGTTCGGTTCTGGTCTTTGGCTTTGATCATGCTCTTCGCTCTAATTCTGAGAGGGTGGTAAGGGTCTAGTCTGAAGGTTCGCACAGCATATGTTTGTGAGGCTAAGTTTAGCTCGATTTCGGAGGGCCTGAGTTTAGCTTCCTCGTATAGCACCGCTGTGTTCGTGGCTTTGTATACCGGGAGAATTGCTTTTGCACAAGTGAGGATCACTTTGTTGAGTAGATTTATATAGCTGTCCACTACATTTGAAATTGACTTGTTCGAGGCATTCTTCTTTAATCTGGTTCGGCCTGGCCACCATGTTTCTGAGGCAAAGTAGCATTTCTTTAGTACACAGGCTACAGCCACTCTTCTGGTGGAGTAGGGGGGTATCCCTCGGCATGTGTTATTGAAGGATCTTAGTGCATTAGCTCCTTTGAGGGCTTTTGCTGTAAGAATCTGTATATGTGGCTTGAAGTTTAGTCTTCTGTCGAAATAGACTCCAAGCCATCTGAGCGGACCAGGTTTCACCTCGATGTTCAGGGAGCCAGTGTGTACTGAGGGAGCTTCAGTTAGTGTGCGATGTCCCTTGTAGAAATGTATTAGCTCAGATTTTTTGGGGTCAAAGGTGATGCCTTCGGTTTTTCCCCATTCGAGAGCTTCTTGCATATTTGCTTGAAGAGTATCACAGTTCTTTTGGAGGCTATCGGATGTTGCTAGTAGCGCAATATCGTCAGTGTACCCGAATCTTTTCCGTGGATTGCCCATCCAGAAAAGGGGCGCAGTATAGAGCATAAACAGGATCGGGGAGATTGGAGAGCCTTGGGGAAGGCCGTATTCTAGCTTTGTTTTTGGGCCGATCTCGCCGTCCAGTCGGATCTTGATGTAACGATTGGTGGCAAAGGACTGTACCCATTTAACCAATTTGTTTGACCATCCTTGTTCCCGAAGGCGGTTCACTAGTCGTCCTGGTAATACTGCGTCAAAAGCTCCCTTCACGTCCATTGTGAGAAGTGTAGTTTTTAACCCTTGTTTCAAAGATGCTTCCATATCATGTGTGACACAAGATGTGAGGTCTACTGAGGATCGCAGTGGTAGAGCTCCGAACTGTTGATTTGCTAGGACTTTGTAGTTTAGGGCAAGCCATGATATTTTCTTCGCAATGAGTCTTTCAAGGCCTTTGCCTAGAACTGAAAGTAGAGCAATCAGGCGGTATGATCTTGGGTTGGTATAATCGGGCTTATTGGGCTTAGGGATGATTGCGATTGTGGCTATCCGGAAACATTCTGGGTGATGTCCTAGGTTTAAACACCCTTTGAAGAGGGAGAGGGTTATATCCCTGATTAGTGGCCATGCGATTTGTAGGATTCTCGTCGGGATTTCATCTGCACCGGGTGCTGTGTTCCCGGTCTTTAGAATAGCTAGTTCTATGTCTTGTAAATCGATGTCGGGGAAGATGATAGAACGACTTGGGATCGCTGGGATATCGAAAGGAATATCGTCGACTTCGGCCGAGTTTGTTAGTAGATTGCTGGCGAATGCTTCTCTTTTCTCTTCGATGCTGTTTGCAATGGTCAAATTTGAGGGGTCTGCTAGAGGCGGGGTTCGGTATATGCCTATAGTCTGGTGCCATTTGGCTATTCGAAATACATCGTTTATGTTCTCTACTTTGTCGATTTTCGAGATATAGAAGGCACGTTTTGCTTTCCGGACTGTTCTCCGGAGAGAGCGCTTGGATACAGGAGTTTTAGCAGTCCTGTGTTTGTGTACAGCCTTTGTGCAGTCCTCGTTCCACCAGGGTTGTTGAAGGGGGCCGTTTGTAGATCTTTTTGCAGAGTCTGTGTAGGCCTTTATGAGAGCTTGTATGAGAGATGATGCTAATCGATCTAGCTCAGTGGTGTAGAGTGCTTCGGTACTGGTATCGATATTGGTCAAATTTATTCCTAGTAGGTCTGTAAAGAGTTTTTCGTCCAATGTGTCCAATCTAAGTTTTTGGATGGCCTTCGAACTTTGGCAGTTCCAGTGAAGTAAGGTTTTTAACGTGTTATGGTCTGAAGTGCAATCTAGGTGTTCAGCTAAAGAGGTGTATGCTATATAGGGTCCTGATAGAAAAGTAAGGTCTAAGGTGTTTTCTTTTGTATGAGTAGGAATTCCGATTGGAGAGATGAGGTGTAGATTTCGAGAGTTGGACCATTCTACGAAAGGCTCAGCTAGCGTTGAGGGGGTGGGATGTAGAGGATTCCAGTTAGGGTGATGGAGATTGAAATCGCCTAGTAGGATAACGTTTGATGGGAAGTTCTGCAATTCAAAGAGAGAAGTGATAGCTTGGTTATCGTCTGAACATTGGGGCGGGGCATTGTATATGTTTATGATTGTAAATGCCGAGTTGTTTGTGGAGAGTAATTGTATGAAAATTAGGTCTCGTGAGATTGTGGGTCTGATTTGGTTGATTCGTATTCCGATTCCTTTTCTGATATAGGTTAGAACGCGAGGAGTGATTTTCCAATCGTTTAATGGGGTAAAGATTTCATATAAGGGATGTGTTTTGGTAATTTTCCTTGATATATCCTTATAGATATATGGCTCTTGGATCAGGATGATATCGATCTGGTCTGAGTTTGCTAGATTGAGAGCGAGATCGTGTGAGATCCCTCCTTTACCAACGTTTGTTTGTGTAATGGATAGAGGTTTAATTCGATTCATCAAAGAAATTTCGGAAGCGGTTAGTAGGGCGAGTACTAGGGGGGGCGGTAGAGTGGATGGATCCGAAAATACGGGTTGGGGTTTTGGGGCGGGGTTGGCTTGTGAGGGGGGTTGGGGGGGTAGTATCATTCTCCATTTGGGAGTCAGGTGCCTGGGCTTTCGTGCAACCAGCTTTCAAGCAGATTAGGGTTCTGCCTTCACTGTATGTTTTGCGTGTAGTTTGACGTTCTGATTTGGACTTTATTTTACTGGCGATAGGGCGCAGAGGGCAATTGGGGTCATCTGCTGGATGTGGTCCGCAGCAGTGAAGGCATTTTGGAGGGCATGTATGTGCTGTATTGCATTTGGTTGTGTGGCCGTTTTCAGAATGCTTGTTTGAACCGCATAGTCTGCAAGTTTGAGGTTTGGAGCATGATCTGCTGTTATGCCATTGATAGCAGCGAGTGCATTGGATGGTTTTTGGCTTGTGGATCAAGAGGGTAGCGGTGATATTGGCTCCAAGGATTTTGAGGGTTCTCTTTAGAGCTTCAGTGCCTGATTTCAAGCCTACTATCCAGGTGGAGTGGTATTGATCGGTTGTGTTGCTCGCCTGAGTTTGAACAGCGTGTAATAGTTCCTGCCCAGAGTATTCTTTGATAGCGTTGCGAATTATATCCTTTGTAACTGTGATAGTGTCAATTTCGAAGGAGTCGTTTAGCACTGTAACTTTCCGAGGTACATAGCTCAGGCGGTATGTGTCCCATTTTTCTTGCGTTTCAATCTTGCAATTCCCGATGGCATTGGCAATGATGCTTTTCTCCTTCTCGAGAGCTGCTAGATTGCTAGGCGAGCCTGTACAGAGTGCAAAGCCTGTTTTAACCTCTTGGACTTCTTTCAAGAGAGAGGCCGCTGGGCCAAGTACTTTCTTTAGTGCAGTAAGGATTGTAAAGGACCCTGCTTTGCGTGCAGGGTGGGATTGTTCGATACGTGCAAACAGGCGGTTATCAATGTAGGTGATTGGTTTCGTCTTTTTGATCGATAGTGTAAGATCAATAGGGCTGGCGGCTTTTTGGGTGTATGTTGCCTTAGGGCCTGGTTTTGTGATCGGGGGGCTAGTACGGGTACTTGTAGGGGGTGTTATAAGGGGTAGCGGAGAGTTGGTGGCGGGGTTCGTAGTGACTCGGGGGGGGTGATGCCCTGTGATCAGGGCATCAAAGTGTCGCTCGGTAGTTGCCTTAAATTCAAGGCAAAGAGCAGTGAGAAGTTTTCGTGATCTCGTTGGGAGAGCAAGGACTTCCTCTGAGCTCAGGTAGGTGTCTAGGAGCTGGGTAACTGGGTTGTAGATGGCTTGAGCATCGTTAACCTTGTGGAGAAGGTTGCTAGCCTTATCGGAGAGGGTTTTAGAGAGACTTGGGGGGCTTGGGGTAGCCATGAATTCACTCGTGTGTTGTGTTGCCTGATCGAATTAATATGTGATCTGGGTCACTTTAGGATCGTATACGCATGTATTGTCAGAAAACACGTGACTTGGAGCTTTTGGAGCTTGAGGATCCAAAAGGATCCAAGGGAGTATGAATATCTATATATTCAGTATGGATTTCCTTTGTATAAAGCTTCATGCTCAAGATCAATCATTTAGTATACTCTACTATTAGTTACGAATTGTATATCATTATTGCCATTACTTAAATCCCTGCTTGACGCCTAGTTATAAACCACCTCGAGAGCCTAGAGCACTTCCACGTGATCTAGACGGCAAACCTCGTAACAGAAGACTGCAATTTAAACTCGGAAAGCATTGTATAAACTCAAAATTACTAATAGTGATCTCCAACATCAAGATCAAGATTAAGATTTATAGAGCGAAGACCAACTGTTAATTTTCTTACTCCTCTAGGAACTGAAAGTATATAATAGAACGGATCGAAAAATCTCTCCAAATCCGTCGTTTGGATTCTGTACCTATTGTGTAAATTCAGTAAAATCTCGGATTATTTAATTAATTATTTAATTACACCGCGCCGTAACATATATTTTTTGGATCGGTTTCGCTCTTGTTTTAGGGATTTGGATGGGGGGTTTCTTTTGCTTGGGTAGAGAGTTGGATTTGTGTGTTGTGTTTGAAGGAAGGTAAGTCGTAAAGATGTCTTTGAATCTGGTACCTACCTCCGAGGATTAATGCATTAAGATGGAATAGAACAAAATTCATGGTTAAGTTGAAAGTTCCGTTAATTAATGGATTCTTTGGTTGGTGGGTGGTATCATGTGTAATTTTAGTGGAGGTTAAACTTCTATGAATCTTTTTTGTACACTACTCTACTTTGCGTGGGATCAGACTATGATTCGATATGCCTCATTGAGCCTCTCCCGTCCCAAAAACCTCTAACTTAATACGCTCCTCACTCACACAGAACGCTTGTAAACTCTTACTCATATCATTCATGAAACCCCCTGGTCCACAAATAAAATATGTTGTCGAAGAATCATCCAGATGCAACGCATCATCCTTGACTTTCGATAAATCCATTCGTCCGGCAAGACCAGTAATCGGGCTTCCATAATCATCAGCTGGTAGATTCTTTACGAAGACCCAAGACTTGATGTTCGAGTGCGACGTCGCAATTTCCTGGACATGTCCATGGAATGCATCCACTTCCTTGCTACGTGCTGCGTGGACGTATGATATTGGTCTGGTGCTTCTACTTTCTACTAGGGTGTTGAGTATCGAGACCATGGGTGTGACGCCGACTCCGGCAGAGATCAAAACTACAGGAGAATCGGTGTTCTTCTGTAGATCGAGGAAGAATTCACCCTGTGGTGGAGAAACTTGTATTATATCGCCCTCGTGTTTCGTATCGTGAAGTGCATTTGAAATCACACCTGCTTCCACTGATGTGTTGAGTTCCGGTAAGACAAGCGCATCTTCGCGCTTTACACTAATGCGGTAGTAATTCTCATTTGGCCGATCGCTTAACGAGTATTGCCTGGACTGCATGTATCCAAATTGTGGTATTGGGATCTGGACCGAGATATATTGGCCAGGTTTAAAAAGAGGAAGAAGTTTTCCGTCCACGGGCTCTAGGTAGAAAGAGGTGATGATGCTGGATTCCTTGACTTTCTTTGCGATCCTGAAGTCTCTCCATTCTTTCCACTCACCAGCTTCTTGATACAATTGCGCTTCTCTATTAATCATGATGTTGGCCAATTGTTCATAGGCCGCTGTCCATGCGTCTAGGATTTCTGCTGTTAAGGCTGGACCAAGTACCTCGCCCATTGCTTCCAAGAAGGAATTTTCCAACGATGAGATAGTGTTCCGGTCGGATGAATAACGAGGCATGCTTTTGACATATCCTTTCCACTGCATCCGAAAGTACAGTGAGGTTATCGATATTCGCTGCATAAGCAGCAAGAGCACCTGCCAAGGCACGTGGCTGGTCTCCATTCTTTTGGTTGGTTTGGTTGAAGATATTATTCAAAGCTGGATTGGCAGCGAGGACATTTTTGTAGAAGGTGGTAGTGATGCTAGTGCCATGCTCTTGTACGACAGGTACTGTGGCCTTGATAATGTCGATTTGCTGAGGCGTGAGTGACATCTTCAAGTTTTGTTATCTTGTGCTAGACGCTTTTGTGTGTTGCGGTACTGATGATTCAAGATATCCAATCCAGACAGACTAGAAATAGCGGGCAGATGCTTTATAAATGAATCCGACATTGTTTTATCATTCAAGACTGCGGTCAGTAGAGCTTCCCGTTATCGTGACTATAAAAATTTTCTCACCTGATTTCTTCGTGTTGCATTGTGATCATACAAATACCTCCATTATTATTGGATTATTGAAAAAGCAGTGGCATGGTTTTAGATCGATTGAGGGATACTGCTTACATGAAGAGGCCATATTCCTGGTTTTTATGTACGATATCCACCAAGAATTGAGCATCTCCGGGGAGAAAGATGATTGAACTTTTATGTGTTCATCAATGCGCCGGGAAACTTCGGAAAATTGTGTTGAAAATTTCGGGCCGGGTGACGGCGGGTAACTACGGCCCGCAACATCCCCGCTCCCTGTTGCCATAATCATATTAGTAAGCACAATTGGATATCAAACGACGTTAACCAGCCATTAGTAATTACAACAATCGAGCTGGTAGTATAGGATTCTTGAAGCAGACTTTTTCATATATTTGATCCAGTTGACGATACCGATCAAACGGAGGAGAAGAGGATATCTGAAGATTGTTAGTTTCTAATTTACTCAAGAGGCTTGTTGGAAGTTCTGATTGAATCATGATCATCTCGAGCTCCTGAGCTATCGATATCTTCAAAACTTCATGTCAAATAGTTCTACAAATCATCCTTGATATCATTGGGCGAGATCCAAAGTCTAAAGCAACAAGCACCTACACGACAAAACTTTCAACAACTATCATGGCATCATCGGTGCTCGTAGCGAAACGATACATGCAGAACACTTTTCCATGGATTCAGTATCCACTGATCGTGTCAGCGCCGATGTTGGGAGCTGCCACCCCTGCTCTCGCGAGAAATGTAAGCAGGGCAGGGGGTATAGGATTTATTGCAGGAGGGAATAACGGGCCAGACCTTGATCGAAATCTTACCATCACCAGTTCATTGTTCGCAGCTGATGCCCATCAAATCACCGGTCTTCAAAACTCTGATCGCCTTCCCATTGGCATTGGTTTTCAGAATTGGGACTGCAAAATTAATGTTGCACTTGAAGCTACCAAGAAACATAAACCGTCTGCAATATGGCTTTATGCACCGAAAAGAACTGAAGATCTGAGAGAATGGGCCGTAGAACTCAGATCTATCGGCGATGGCAAAATTTCGATCTGGGTACAAGTTGGGACAGTCAGAGAGGCATTAGATGTTATGGAAATCGTAAGGCCTGACGTTCTGGTCATCCAAGGAACCGATGCTGGCGGCCATGGACTGGCTCGATCGGCCAGTATTATTTCGTTACTTCCAGAAGTTGCGGATGCACTTGGAGATAAGGACCCGGCACTCAAAGGCATACCACTACTCGCAGCCGGAGGAATCATGGATGGGCGAGGAGTTGCTGCTGCGTTATGTCTGGGTGCGACTGGAGCAGTTATGGGTACTAGATTCCTTGCGGCTGAAGAAGCAGGCATTCCTCGAGGTTGGCAAAGAGAACTTTTGAAAGCTTCTGATGGAGGTGTTAGCACCGTAAGGTCTACCTTATGCGATCGATTGAAGAAAACGATCGGATGGCCACCACAATATGACGGTCGTGCGTTACTCAATAAGGGTCATGAGGATGAGAAGGCTGGAATGACAGATGAAGAGAACGTTCGCTTATACAGAGAGGAGTTGACAAAAGGCGACGAGGCTTGGGGCGCTAATGGTAGATTGATCGCATATTCAGGAACTGGGGTTGGACTGATAAAGAACGTAATGTCTGCTGGGAAGATTGTCGAAGAAACAGCGGAAGGAGTATTAAAAATTATGTCGACAGAGAACGAACATCATGTTCGAGGTACTGTGCATCGCATTACCTAGTAGTTTAACATACTAGTAATCTACACGAGCAATGATTTGGAACGAACGAGGGAACCTTATAGCTAGGAGTTTCAATTCCTAAGGAGTTGCTTCATTGGAGAGGAATTTTCACCATCTGAGACAATCAGCCACAAGGTGTCTGGCTACAGATTGTAATTTTCTAGTTTGACATTTTTCATTTTTCAGTGGTTTACCGGGCTCTAAGGTAGCACTTGGGTATGGTTTATGGTACAAATTCATGGTTAAATATCATCTGGAAAACACGAATCATTGATTTCATTTTCTCGTGCTAAATTTTGCTTCCAATTACATGGTTCGCACGCAATTAAATACGAAAAATAGTCTGCAGCGCAAATCCCCCATCCGACCAATCGTTGACGCTATTAAGCATTGAGGTAGCTGCAACAAGATTGATTCGGAAGGAGGCTTGGGGGAATTTATGATATGCAGATCGCGCTTCGCCTGGGCTAGACCAGTTGTTGAAGGATCCTTAACCTTGGTGCTGCAACCTTCTTATCTGGGAAGTTTTCATATGTAACCTTAAAGAACTTATCGCTGCACTGAATCACAGATTCGCCCACATAAGGTTCTCAGATTAGATGCTTACGGTTTTCTCTTCGCCTCGGGGGAATCTATCACATTTTCGATGCCTAAAATTTATAGTTTGTCACCATGAATTCTTTTTGTCCTTGTCCTGAAACAAATAATTGAATGGTTTATGAGTTTCTTGATAGAACTGCTCTGTACTAATTCTTTTTCGTAGCAAAATAATCCATATTAATCATTTCAATCGTCGCGATAGAAAGATCCCAAATGATTTCTTCCAGAAGCTTGTTAACCGCCCTGGTATGTCTGGCCTCTCTCGATGGCGTTCTAGCCGCAACGCCAGATGAATGGAGGACCCGTTCTATCTATCAAGTATTCACAGATCGATTCGCAAGAACCGATGCTTCAAATACTACCAATTGCCCATCTCAAACTTACGGGTACTGTGGCGGGACATGGCAAGGCATAATTAATAGGCTTGATTATATCCAGGTATGAGCAGAGAAGTTCACCAAATTCTTGATAATTTGTTATCGATGCTAATGCAAGATTAGGATATGGGATTCACTGCCATCTGGATATCTCCAGTTGTAGAACAAGTCGCTGATCCTAGCCGGGGCTTTCACGGGTACTCAGCTCAAAATTTATATGGATTAAATAGTCACTTTGGAACTGCATTGGATTTGACTGCGTTGGCTAATGCGCTTCATAATCGAGGAATGGTAATGTCATCTATCCAAACACTAGGAAGCAAAAGGCTAATTCCGGAAGTACTTAATGGTTGATGTCGTGGCAAACCACATGGGATCTGACAATACTGCCCACACTGTCGACTATAGCATCATGAATCCATTCAATGAAAGCAAGTACTTTCATGAAGTCTGTTTTATCACTGATTATAACAACCAGACCAATGTCGAGCTATGCCAACTTGGAACGGAGAAATATCCATTGCCGGATCTGAACACTACCCAGCCAGCCGTTCGCAATTTTCACACTACTTGGATCAAGTCTCTAGTGACCAATTACTCAATTGATGGATTAAGAGTGGATACAGTGAGGCATGTAGAAAAAGACTTTTGGCCTTTATTCAACGAAGCTGCCGGTGTCTATTGTGTCGGTGAAGTTGCAGATGGAGACGTAGATTATCTTTGTGATTACCAGAATCATATGGACGGTCTCCTCTCATACGCTTCATATTACCAGCTAATACCATTCTTTTCCAACAGTTCCGCAACTTCAGAAAATCTGATAGGACAAATACAACACCAGAACACGCAATGCAAAGACACAACACTACTTGGTACCTTTACCGAAAATCACGATCAACCGCGTTTCGGAAATTATACAAGCGATTTGACACTCGCCAAGAATATAATCACTTACACGATGCTCGCAGATGGTATACCGATTATCTACCAAGGTCAAGAACAACATTTTCATGGTGCGACGGATCCTTATGATCGGGAACCTCTTTGGCCTACGAACTATAATACTAGCTCCCCCACTATATGTCCTCGTCAAACAACTAAATGCTATACGTTCCCTGGCAATTGCAAAATCTTCCACTTATTCTAACGATCAAACTCAAGTCGCTTACTCTGATCCCCATAATCTCGCTTTTCGGAAGGGTGACTCAACTCATATGGTTCTAATGGTATTGAATAATATCGGTGGAGCCGCAGATGATTATACGGTAGAGATGGAGAATGTAGGATTTGAAGCTGGATTGATCGTGATGGATGTGTTGAGCTGCAGAAATGTGACAGTGGATATGGACGGTGGTATGACGGTGCCGTTTGTGAGTGGTTTGCCGAGTGTAAGTTTATTTCCTGTTTTATTTTTGTTATTACAGGTATTGATGATAGGTCTAGGTTTATTATCCTTTCAATTTACTTGCTGGTACGGGTTGGTGCGGCCAGTATTGAGAAAGCGCGGTGTTAAGTTGATGGGCTGTTGGAGAAATTGAATTTGAGGTATACACTTTTGTTCTTAGCATTTGCGCGGTAGCTCATCATACAAAATAGCTAGAATTACGGGCTGAACGGAAATTTAAAATCTGAACAGATCTTTTTGGACTCTAAAACAATCGTTCACGCGGATCTTCAAAGAAATATCTTGTCTTACAAGTATAAACTTTTTACCGCACTCTAATACAAAGAACTTCCTATTTTGCCCACCTCACAACTTTGCATTATGTTGGGTTTCTTGAGACCAGAAAGAGCATCAGATTGAATTGATTGATTCTCTAGCTAAGCAGTTAAGCTGCGAGCATATATTCAAAAAATGAAGGAATCAGGTTAGGTATTCAGCCTTCGGAATTAAAGTGCTTTGAAATCAAAATATTGAAAGCAAACAAACAGTATACCAAAAAGGAAAGAATGAATTAAAAGTTGAGTTTTGTTTGCTCCTTATATGCATCATGCAATATATATGCATATGCTGCCAAGATCCCAGGAGGTCAACACATTATCCTACGTTTCAATTGGGGACGAGAAGAACATCATTTACTCATGCATTTTGGGAGAATAAAACGTGTTAGTTCATCTGGTTAGACTTCAATATATCAAGTTATTGTAAAGTTATTTGTGGTTAAAAATCGAAGTTTTTCATATAAATAGATAATTTAAAACAGAGGGATGTGAAAGTAGAGTACATGATTTATTTGGCTATTTTCAGTTATTTTTAGAGTTAAATGAAAGAAAAAAGAATATATTGTTTAGAAGTAGATGAAAGGAAAGAATTATCTAATATCTGGATATTTGTTGTTGTAGAAGATTTTAGATTTTAATCTAAGTATAGAGCTTGTAACTCACCTCGAAATGAACGAAATCTCCTAAAACATCACACCAAAATACCCAATGAAGAGTTTTCCAAGATCTTGAAGCTACCAGTAGTCTCTAATATCTTATCGAAGCTAATCTGTTTTCGATAATATGATGAACTATCTAAAAGTACATAAAAATGTGCTAAAAGCACAAAATAACGGTCCACACAACTTCTCAATCATCATAATCCATATCATCCTCCTCCGTCTCATCAATCCCCTCCATACCCCCATCCAGCTCCTCAACCTCCTCATTACTAGCTCCATTCACAACACCTCCAACCTCTCCCCCATCATAAATACCACCAGGCTGACTCAACGGAACCCCAGCCTCCATCTCCCTCTGCCAAATCGGTCTCAATCTCTCAAGCTCCATCCTAACCTCCTCACAATACTCATCCGTCAACTCCGGCGGATGAGGAATCGCACTCCAATGCAGTAGAGATCTTCGGTTTTCCATCGCTGCTATAATATTCTCATCCAGATACCCTTTCACTACTAGTTCAGCTGTTGGATCGGCGATAGGTGGGTCATTTAAACCGGTACCGTTGTTGAGAGTGCTATTCTGTAGGTCGGGAAGACTGCCGGAGAGACAGCCGGTGAGAGGAGGAGAAGGGGGGTTGAAGTAAGCGGACTGTTGGTACTCTAGTTGACGAGGCATAGCGAAAGGAGGAAATCCATCAGCAGGAAGGGCAGGGGGTGGATAAAAAGAAGTCTGACCAAGTGGATAATTGATGTCGTATGGATTCATACAATATGCCTGAGTGTCCATCAAGATAGGATTTTCAGGATCAGGCGCAAGATACCCAATCCATTGCATACCCTCCTCAGCTGGATAAGGGACAGCGGGATGATCGTTGGGGAGCGGAAATGGGCCGAAATCAGGGTGGATGGGCATGATATAGCCGTTAATGTCTACCTGGGTGAGGGTAGAATATTGGCAAACCTGGATGCCGTTGTAGTAGATGGGTTGAACTGGCAGAGGTGCTGCTTGAATAATTACTGGGAGTTGGTATAGTTGTCTATCTGCGGCAATGTCGGACTGGTAGTTGTGGTGGTTCATTTTGGCGTTGATTTAGGTTTAGAAAAAGAGATAGTTGAGTTCTTGTAGGTCTGATATGGTATATTTAGTGGCGGAGTATAGTCGATTTAGATGATAGAACGTGTAGATTCAGGCTTGGAAATGTTATCCCTATTAATGTAATTGATACGGACTGAAAACTAGCTATCTGAGCTCCAATATACTGTTTTACGGCAATAGAATACTATTGTGTTCATTCAATGTGTATATAGTATTCATACGGTATTGTGGTTCTAATGGTACAGTAAGTAGAAAATACAATAGAGTTGTTCTATTGTTGTTCAATACTCGCAGATGCCAAGACAAATGAAAATAGAGCTAAGCAAACTAAATTAAGCAATTGTCGAGTCTAGGAACATGAATATGACACCTTGAGAACTAATTAATAACAAACAAAGATTAATTGACTGTACAGAGCTTTATAGCTGCAGTAAAGTTATAGATATGTCAAAGAAGGTTGTCTAGATATGATGATTAGAGCCATTCATCATTTCTCGGCTCCCCTACTTTAGCGATGTTCGAGATCAGTGGGACATCTAAACCTTGCTAGTACTTTAGAATTGACCCACTGTATTAGAGACTCCTAATTATGGAATTAGACTGAATTTTAAGGTATTATAGACTGTTCGAATTAATTTCAGCAATGAAAACATATTCATTTCACAAAAGTGGTGGGAGTGTTCGGCCTATTTAAAGCACTCAGTTCACTTCATCACATAAAGTCATCTTAGTATTTAATCCATTTTATACCGTAAAATCAATCACAGGACTCGTTCCTTTCATTTCATATAACAATTTGAATAATTTGACCCCTCATCACCAATAGATTCCAAGCATTCAGATATTTTAGAAAAGTTCAATCCAAGTGAATAATTAATCGATAAGAAAGCAACTATTTTCAAACATACACGACCTTTCAATCATTGAAAGCCGCGAATTCATTATCCACAAATTGAACCAGTAAATTTCCTAAATCACACCTATCTTACATCTCCCTCACCCCCCTAATAATCTCCACAGCAATACCCACCACCTCATCCCAAACCCTAAACATATCAACCCATGACTCGGGACACCTCGATTTCAGCTTTTCATAAACAGCAATCAAATTCTGCAACTCAGTACCAGTAGAAATTCTGTCCTCACTTACTTCACTCCCCTCATATATCGAAATCCTAATCAACTGTGCGCACAACGAGGGAAAAAGTGAACATTCGTCAATATTTTCCAATTGATTACAATAATCATCACAAGCATCTACCTGATCCCTGAGATACGAATCTCTAAGCCAAAGTAAAAGTCTCAATTCTTCGAAATCAGGTCCAGACCTAATAGTCTCGTTAACGAGATCTGGACTAAAGAGTCGCATGCGACATCTTTCTAATGCGATCAGTTCCTCCGTAAGTTGTTGTTTTTGTTGTGGAGTAGCGTATTCTTGCTGTCCGCATTCATTGATAAATTTTCCTGTGCCTCTGTTCCAAGAAAGTAAAGTTTTTCTTCTTTGTTCCGTCGGTACCTCTATACCTCTTACCACAACCAGAACACTTCCAAACAAAGCATCGATTGTATTTTCGTGATTTCGCAAAATAATCGATATGAAATCGATCAATTGTCCAAACCTTGCGACTGTCTCTTCAATCGATCTGCTCTCCTTTCTAAGATGATCAAAAATTATATCGACACTCTGCCGCTGACTTTGGGACTTTGTCCAGAAGGAATTGTCGATCAATGAGCTATCTAGAAGAGCTTGTCCAAAATTTGAAGCTAGCTTGGATGTCTCGGGTGCGGTTCCCATACCACGAATACGAAGTACACTCAACCACCTATCGACTAAAACCTTAGGAGCACCACCATAATCATGATTGACTGGTCCAATACCGCCGGTGTCTATCATGGCAAATTTTATAGGTGTTTGTTTGTTATTACGGTGTATTTTAAAGTTGATACGCGTCCCATGGCTGAGTGTTCGATAGTGAAATAACTTGTGTCCGAATTTATGTACTACACATTCCCAGAAGTTCCTTTGCTGAATATCTTCATAGAAAGACACTGGTATGGGAAATTCTTCTTGATAGGTGAAAGGGTCAGGTTGTGTTAATGTTAAACTTTTAGAACCACATAGGTGTTGCCCTTCCACTGTTGGCCATACAGTCTGAAACCAATGGCCATATGGCATTCCCGGTTTATCTATGAAAGCGCGAACTGTTCCCCCGTTTAACTATAGGACGTATAATTAGGACCCAGACTCAATTATTAGAGGAAGAGAACGGACTTACAGCAGCCTCAAAACTATATCCAACTTCTGCCAATGCTTCCTGATCATAGAACCAAGGTGGATTCTCATCATCTGGATTTTGTACCGGAGAACCATCTATTCTAGGACAAACAAAATTAATCGCATGAACAATTTCATGCACAAGTGTAACTGCTGAAGCCCATTCGACCGTTTTTCTCTCGGTGGTTGTTAAATCATTTCTAAACAATGAATCTAGCTGTGTGTAATTGAGAAATATATAAAGCTTCCACGACCTATTCACATCTGTATCGTACATCATGTATGAATAATTCGTTACGGTAAGTCCATACACATCATCCTCAATCTTATCGTCCGGGTCAAGAGGATATTCCGGGCCTCGAGGATCTTCTCCGGGTGCCATGAAACCTAATTTGAGATTCCAGACATGTTCTAAGTCATAGAATATCTGGATCATTTTTGCTCGAACGATGTCGTAGTGGCCTATATTATACGGGAGAAAGGAAACGGTATTGTCTGGAAGTTCGTCGTGTGGACGAACCCTTGCTGGATCTATAGGAGCTCTTTTACCGAAGATTAGGGCTGCAAACTACCATAGTTAGTTACAGAGAAAGAGGCTTGGGCGCTGTGCAGCAGATAAGTTCCTACCCACGGTAATGTATACATGCTTATAATAGTTCTAGTAGCCAACTGTAAAACAGGTTTCATCTTCTCATACACCAGAGGATTGTGCATTGACCAATCACCATGCTGCTCACCATCGATCATGAGCGGATACATATAATTTCTCGTCAAATCCGGTTGATGAGGCCGTAATTCCCATCTCTGTATTCGAAGAAGTGGCATAATTGGGTTCTCCAGTGTCGAATCTTTCAGCTTCCTGTCGGTTATCACGTCCATGTCCGCCAATTCTCTTGAAGTAAATCCCTCGAATTTCTCTCGTTGGAAATCCTCAATTTGATTCCTGAGAGCAAGTTCTTCTGGATCAACTCTCGCCCTTGGGAAAAGCGGAGTAAGTGGAGTAAGACCCGATATCCGGGCATCTTTTGACCATGGTCCATATTTGATAGCATTTAGACTTTGTGACGGTATGCTCAGAGCCATCATTTATGAGTTGCTATTCCAATGATGTATAGTTAAGGCTATACTTTAGCTGTTTCTTTTGCTTGCCGTAATTGTACCTTTGGTAAATCACAGCATTTTACTTTGTCTATATGCAGTCGCTTTATGATTATAGAATGGAGAAAAATATCTTGCGGCTTTGTTTAAAAGATTACTGGGTCTTACTATAGAAAACCACGTATAATACAGACAAAGGACTCTTAGGAACCCATTGGGACCCACAAATTATGGGTGGTAATCAATAGTCAAATATCAGGCCTTTGTCTACTCTGTTAATCAACGACAGACAGATTAAAGAAAAATCGCAAATCGCCAGATCCGGAAAAGAAAGAAATATGAGTGTCTTCTTGCTTTAATCACAGCAAACATCATTCTTTTCTGCAGGCGATTCAACTACCAGGAATACATTCTAATTTATGAATAGTTAATCAGATTCTCAAACAAGATGTCTACAATCGGGAATACGAGCCATTCTTTTCGCCGACGCCCCAGCAAATCTCAAACATCCAGCTTATCCTCAAATTATTCAAAAGAAAGCACAGGAGGAACTCCCCATCTAAGATTTCCTAGAATCATCACCTCCGAGCCGCCAAGAATCCGTCCCCCAACCTCGGATAGAGGTACTGAATTACCTGTGCGGAAGACGACATGGCGAGAGGAAGTGGACGAAATCCGACCCCTTGGGAACCACTGGATACCGAAAGTGCGCAGCGTGGCGAGACTCGTTCGTAATGGACTTCTCATTTCAGGACTTTTCCTAACAGTCGTCTTTTTAGTCCCTTGGGAGAGAATCGCAGAGAACGAACTTAATAACATGGCACGCTGGTCAAGTCTCGAAGAAACAGAAGCTTTGGAAAAATTACTCGAACAGAAAAGAGACGAGGAAAGAGTCATGCCTAAGCGCAAACATTCTGAATTGGATAATGATGGCCTTCCACGAGACCCAATGTACGAGATGATTCTCCCACTTAATGCTCTCACGAAGTTGAGTATCGCTCCTGAACTCGAAGCTTTACAAGGAGCATACGCAGATTCTCGATATATTATGGTAAATCTCACCTACAGTATACCAGATTTGTCGGTAGATTCTCAGAACCTTACTGCAAGTATCAAAGGCTACCGAAAATCTGTTTGGACCTTTTCGGAAGCTATGGGAGATTATGGAGCGTTTTTGGACATGATCTTAAACAATTTACAAGAAGAAAGCAAGAATCTTGGGATAGCACTTAGCAAACTTCAACCTGAAGATAAGTGGCAAAATCGCCCAGATTCAGAACAAGGCAGAAAAATTGCAGCAGTTTGGATCACCCACTACGAATGGTTGGAGAGGGAACTAGAGAACACTTGGGAAGAAACACTCAGATTTGAAGATGAAATCGAAGGTGTCATAGAAAAGAGGAAAGTTCTTGAAAAGGCATTCGACATAACCCAGCCCCGTATGACTAAGGAAGCGGAAAAGCGAGACCTCAAAAACTTCGATTTTCCCGCGGCCTACAATTTGATCCATAGATTCGGTAGTGTCAAAAGTCTGGCTCCTGGGGACAGAACTAAAGATGGCTATGAGACACGGCTTGAAGATATGATTTCATCCCTCAAAAGAGCACTTGAGTTTGCTAATGGTGAGGCAAGTTATATGATGGAGAAACTGCAAAAATCTCACATCCAGAAATCAACGACAGAGAGCCAGACAGAGAGCCAGCATGAGGGCCAGGATGAGACCGACGAGAATGAAAATAAAACAAACAATGCATCGTCACTGACACCATTTGAAATTCCAAATCTTCAACAACAAATCGAGGCGCTCACAGCTACATACGAAAGCTATTTACAAGTCAAAATATATCTGAGTGACATGAAACACGACTTGACACAACACTTGAAAGGAAAAGTTAACTTGCCGGAGGAGAGGATCCAAGTCTATGATTATGTGCTTAGTGGAAGGCAGGATAGTGATTACATGAAGAGGCAATCGGGAAAGGTGAATGAGGTGATAAATAAAAAGGAGGAGAGGAAGCGATTGAAGTACCGGCGGCGCGTGGAACAGGAGGAAAAGCGTGCGGAAAAGCTTAAGAAACAGAACTGGAAACCGTGGCATTTCTGATATATACGGGGACAATCATTCTGTAATCGACTGCTTAAATATTCAAAACAAATATAAAAGTTACAATGAAGGGCATTACTTACACACTCCCTCATTCACTCACTCCTTCTGCAAGCTAATCAAACACTGAAGAACCAACTAACAAAACCTACTGAACGAGTACCTAGTACATATATCATGCAGTAAAGTAATAACTTAACCAGCAATCAGTGGCACTAATGGTAGGATAAATTGTTATATCAAGAATCAAATCTTCGATCCCAGAGACCCATGAACTTTCGGATACCATTGAAGAACTACCCATCAATCAGCAAAACAATTCATATCCACACTGCGTTGGCAATCACCTCACATCACTCACGAAAGCTTGCTCAAAAGAATTCATGCTATTTCCTAGATTTAAGTGGGTAGTAATAGTTTTGACTCCATTCCTGCATGCATTCATTTACTTCACACGATACGCTGGGTATACCACCATCCATTCCATTACATTCCAGTCATGCAATTCATCTTCGTCGCCAAAACCCGCTTTCAAAACTAAATGCTTAGTAATAATACACGCTTAAAATTTCGTAAAAGGACGTTTCCTGATTTCTATAATATTTCAGAGTTTAGGCTTGACGTTATTTGCGCTAGCGCTTGCTTCTTTGTTGACAATGAGATCGCCGGATTTCGGACCGTTACCGAAGAAGATAACTTCTACTGTAAGATCATCTCTGTTCGGATGCGTTAGTAAAGATTTCCGAGAAATATTGAGAAAGGGATGGCATACCGATATCTTCTAGAATAAGGAGCAGGTAATGACAATAAAGCGCAAACCATGTCCTTATCCTTTCCACCCAACGCATTACGGACCAAATGTGTGGCAACATTTTCGTCCTCAACAACAAATCTATCACTCTCCTTAACGCCCCATTGACGCTGTCTGATTGGGGCTTTCTGACCACTGTTGTTGTTATCTTTACTTGCTTCTACTGGCAACCCCTTTTGAGACGCTGTAAACATTTTTGTCCATGAGCTTGCAGAGTTCCCATTTGAATCCGCGGAATGTTTATCGATCCATTGGCCAACTAATCCAACCACCTCTTCATTGGAGAGCATCTCCCAAAGTCCATCCGTTGCCATCACAACAAAGTCTCCTCTTTCGGGTTGAATCCTGGTAGTAGTGACCACAGGCTCCGCGGTGACGTATGGAGGAGTTTTAAGAAGAGCAGATGGAGTTCTTCCAAAGAAAGATTCCTTCAATCGCTCGGAGACTTGACGAGTCCATTTGTAAGTTGCATCACCGAATGCGCGAGTAGGCTCCAGACCACCTAGGACTCGGCCATTCCTAATGACATGATCTTCTCCAGGATGTAACTTTCTCATTCTAGCCTCCTCATCTTGATTGCTACCGGTTTGATCGATTGATAACGCTGTAGCAGCCCATTTTCCATTGTCGTTTCGTCGTCCCAAGATTGCACGAGAATCTCCTGTGCATGCAACACGCAAGAGACCTGTGTTTGTATCGTAGAAGGAAAGGAGTGCGCACGATCCGGATAATGCTGGGGCTAACAATTCCGCTGCGACTAGTTTTGAATTGCCCTTCATTACTTTCTGCGCACTTTCATGTACAATCTCATTGTCGAGTCTCGTGAACCCAGTCTTCATCGCGGCTTCAATGGCATCGTTGGACGGGTTCGGGGAGGCTTGGTAGGTAGAATTGAGTTCTCTAGCAACATAATTGATCAAGACTTGTCGTAATTTCGCAGAAGTGGTCCAGCCTCTATTTAAATATCAGTAAGAGTGGCCCTGTCGAGGGGTTTAAACGAAACGTACGAATGGCCATCAAATACACCCCAGAACATCCAATCGGAAGGTGAATTAGGAGACCCAGAAATTGTTTCATTCGTCTCAATAATCTTTTCCGAATGATCGTCTTCGATGGGATCATTACTTGGAATTTGAACTACATCATATCGCACAACTCCTTTACCACGACCAACAAAATAAGACTCCTCATTTCTGCGCAATTTTGACGTCGCTTGATCTGGTGTTAACATCTCCAACACCTTCCTGCCAGAATCGTCGGTATCCTTTGAAATTGGACCTTCAATCGTGTCAGTATAAAGACCATCTGTACCGACAATTACAGCTTTTCTAGCATCTACGGTCTCTTCCGGCCCCATCGGTGTTGAATAGACGGTACTGCTTGCAAAGTCGTAAGATTGTTGTGCGGTGGAAATTGGACTGGCTTCTTTGGTGAGAATTCCGTCTCCGTTGTATGTGTACCATGCGCCATATCCAACAAACCCTGAAACAAGAGCCAGGGAGAACCTTCGCCAATACATCGATGCTGGGATGACTGAACTTTGAAGTGGTAACGTTGTTGTTGATGATGATTTGGGAAAAGGAGCTCTACCGGAAGAAAATCGTGCGCTTAAAACATGGCTTGACGGTTGAAATATGCTACCACGAGTGCTACGAAGAGGAGGTAATTGTCGCGCAATGCGAATGGCTTTTAATGCTACTTGACGCATTTAAAATAAAAAGATTGGTGAGATGATATTTAGAAATCGATCTATGTTTTGAGATCCTAGGGTAGGGCGTTTAACTAAGCTGCTTTCCCGAGATGGCGCTTTGGTAGTACCCCGGATAAGCACGAGGTATGATTGCCAGGACCTAAAGAGGGGTGGACTGTGGAAGCTGGAGGCTATTGAAGGAAGGACGGGTGGGTGAGATTCGAATTCGAAAGATCGTTGAAATGAATAAAAATTCATAAAAGTCATCTATATCATTATCAGAACTAATGTAACGTGTTTATTCTTTGATTCTTGAAGAAGTATATGAGTGAATGATGAATAAGAGAGAGACTGGGGAAGGTTCCTTCGAATGATGATGAATATAGAAGTGATTGGTAAGCACATAGCCAGCAGTGGGTGCACGGACTCACGGACAGTAAACTACAAATCATATGAAAAATCAATTATTTTAAAATTGAATTAGAATTGAAATTTAAAATATTGTTGATTAAAATTAGAAAAATAACTATTCAATATCGAAATATTATATATTTTATTATCAATGTGTTTAAAATTTTGGAAACATAATCTTATTTTCTAACGAAAATATAATTAAAAAAATAAATCATCTGAAAGCGGTGACCGCTTACTAGATTTCTGCCGGCGCAAACCCCGCCATCATAGTGCGCACACTTTCCACATTTAATCTTCTTCCATTCGTTCTTCTTCCATCAATCCATTCTTATTCCATTCATTCTCCATTCATAGATATCATCTAAGGATAACTCTTCATCATGTCGAGTAGACAGCTTCGAAAATTACAACAACAGCGCGAATTGGAGCAACAAGCTAAGCTTCAAGCTCAAGCAGGAGAAGAGGAGGAATCCGAGGATGAGTCGCAACCGATACAATCAAAACCCAGCTTGTTTGCAAGCTTTGCAGCTCTAGAAGGCGATGACGGATCTAAGGAAATCGATGAAGATGAGGAGCCGGAAGGAGAAGAATTGAGTGAACTCACTCCAGTCGCGACCACGAAGAAACATAAAAAGTCGAAGAAGAAGAAGAAGGCCAAGAATAATGGAAAGACAAAAGACTCCGCGAAAGAAGTTGAGGATACATCTAAGAATGGTCTGGATGAAATTGATCAAGCTCTCAAAGAGTTAAATTTGAAGCAACCAAATGCCACAAATACAACAAGTGCAATAGAAGTGGATGAAGAATATGAGAGAGTTTGTTTCCTATTGGGTATCAATACACAACATCTCAAAGTTGCAAATGAAATGCGAAGTTTATTTGGACGGGCTGCTACGGAAAATAATGAAGATCCTGGAGGACCTACAGGTCGTGGGCCAAGAAGAAGACAACGTATGCAACAGATGGATTTGGAGACAGCCTTGAAGGGACATCATAAACCAGGCAAAGGCCTTTCCGAGCTCACCCTGCGACGCAACTTTTTGATACAAGGGAAGGATGAATGGCCAAAATCTACTTCGGGCGGATTGACAATGGCGGTTGTTGACAACCAAGAGGTAGTTGATGGTACTATCGAATACAAATTTGTACACGATAAAGAATATCAAGTTGTGCAGCACACATTCCAAACTCTGGTTGAAATGGGGGATCCTCAAAACCTTATTGGGTATATTCAAAGAAATCGTGAGTACAATCTATGCTGCAAATCTCTACCACTGCTAACCCATATAGCGTATCATATTTCTCTTCTTCTTCAAGTCAGCAAGATAGCAAAAGACCAAGGCGATCATTCATTATCATCTGATCTTGTTGAGAGAGCCCTCTTTACATTTGGTCGAGTTTCATTATCGTCCTTTAGTACTAAGTTGGCCCAAGGTAAAGCTCGATTGGATTTTGCTAGACCAGAGAATCGCGAATTTTGGTTAGCTGGGTATCACTATATCAAATCTCTCATGATGAAGGGAACTTATCGAACTGCCTTCGAGTGGGCAAAGTTACTTCTAAGTTTGGATCCTGAGGATGATCCATATTGCATGCGATGGATGATACATCATCTTGCCTTACGTGCACATGAATTTCAATGGCTTTTGGATTTCTCTGCCAGTCGAAATATACCAGAGTGGGCCAACACAATCAGTTATGCAAAGCCATCTTTTGCTCTGGCTGCCCAGCAACTCAAGGATGGTGTCAAATGCAGGAGCATATTATCGGACTGCATGAGTCAGGTACCTTGGCTTTTTTGTCGACTATTCAGAGAACTTGATCTTGATGCACCTCCATCAATATGGGGTACAGAACCACCAACTGCTTCTGACATTTTATTTACAGAATTATATGTTCTTCAAGCAAAGGATCTTTGGAACACCACCGAGTCTACTGCATTGCTTATGGAAATAGCACATACGATTGAGAAGCCAGACTTGTCGGAAACGCCTTTACTATCAGACACCAAAGAGATGAGTCTAGATATTGTCAGATTCGTCTATTTGGATAATCGACGGGAATTAATGTCTCTTGTTCCATCGAATATTCTCCATAGGAGCAATAACTCTGATTCGGATCCACTACCGCCCTACTCGAGCACCATCTCTTATCCGGGTCAACAAAGAAGTCTGGGAAATCAAGACGAACCCGAAGTTAACGGATTCAATGATCCACTGGCGGCTCTCGCACGACTTTTGCCAGGGTTTCCAGGTTTAGACGCATTACGAGGTCGTGGAGCAGGTGATGATAATATCGATGTTAATAATGCTGAAACCGAGGCCGAAGCATTTGAACGATTGAGAAATCATATTGCAGAAGGAAACCTGATTGAAGGTTTAGAAGAAGAGGGCGATGAGAATGCAGAAGGACCAGCACGTGGACCGTCATTATCTGCCGCAACCAGAGTATTGGAAAGTCTCATGTTCTGGAGATCAACACCAGCATATGCTGACCCTTCTTCATCGGGTGCATCGGCCAGTGAAACTGATGATGATTCAATACCTGGATTGATAGATGATGGAGAGGAAGATCGAGGCGGATATAGACAAGCACATGTTGAAGATGCTGATGAGGATGATGAAATGCCTGCTTTACATTAAGAGAGCTAAATTATTCACATCTATACCTCGTAGGGAATTGCTACCTTCATTTTAAAACTCGAATCTAGTCTATAATAGATATAATTATTAGAGCGATTATATTATAGATAGAAAGCTGAAACTCTTAAATAAATTAATCAAATTGAGTAATTCTAGATTGAGTAAATTTGTAATTGAATTCAATGCAGAACGAGAAAAATACAGAAATGCAATCGATATATAAGCCCTATTTCCTCTTAGGTATAATTATAGCAAGATTGTACATTTGGGATTTGAACTATGATCTTCAATCCGAGCATATGTTACTTTGACTTTGTGTATGATATCAAAGCGCACAAGCAACGATCGTACCTGCATCAATCCCCATAATTTGCATACTCAGATAATCAGATCAGAATATTGTGTAACCCTAATCATCCCCTCCTAAAACAGACTCAGCTCAAAGCGGTCCCCAATAACCTTCTCATAAGCTCTGCCTTTATTATCTACCCGTCTACCGAATTAGGAAGCTTTATAATAATAGCTACTATTATATTACAAATCCCGTCCTATCCCGTCCCATCCTATCTTATTCCTTGAAAAACATGCTCATAATATATAACAGATTCACCAGGGATTGTCCCTTCTGAAACATATTATATGTCCAACCATCCATTCGTTCCGTGTGATCATACTCGAAATTAAAAGAAAAGCAATACGGTGCTACGTGATTCATCATTGCAGACGATCTGTTCTGAGCAAGTTTCATATTTTCATCTTTGTATGATAGGGGTTTGTGCTGGGGGTTTGGAGTTGCGTTTCATTGAAGTTGCGCGGATATGTATGATGGATGATGTGATTGATAAGCGAGGAGGAGTGATTATTGCGTTATCGCTAAGGCTAGCTGGCCTAGCTAGCTAGGTGATGGATAATGTCAGTGCCCCTCAGCTCATCATCAGCCTTTCCTTCCGTCTACAAATACAAATAGATATCCAATATCACCACGTTTTCCCATTATCCAACTCTGCTACTTTTCTCCGCTTAAAGAATAAAACATCCATTCTATGTTTTGACACCGCATTACGATACATATAAACCCATTAACACAGAAAACAAACGACAAATAAGAAATAAAGAAAGAACGAAGAAATGGCAGACACGGAAGTAAACACACCGGCTCCCTTGATCGCGGAAGAGGGCGAACATACATATAAATTCGGGATTACGATGACTTGTGGCGGGTGCTCGGGAGCCGTGGATAGAGTGCTTAAGAGGTTGGATGGTGAGTTTATTTCCTGCGCGAGTGTTAAGACACTTTTGCCTTTTATTTGTTACTATTGCTTTATTCTTGCTGGGTTTCTCTACATCTCCTCATCTTCTTCCTTTCCCCGATCTCTACCTAGGCCCTTCCCGCCGACGACATCATCCTACCTAGCTGGTAGGATGTCGCGCACATTCATACACCGCCGCCCACAATCACACTTCTGCGGTTGACCACAATCCATCCCTCCTACTACAAAAAATCACTAATGCAATAAACCAAAAACCAATTACTAATAATATAAAAACAGGAGTCCGCGCTTATGAAGTAGATCTTACCGGTCAAACGGCAACAGTAATCGCAAAACCAGAATTGGATTATGAGACTGTGTTGAGTAAGATTGCGAAGACGGGGAAGAAAATTAATACGGCGGAGGCGGATGGAGAGGTTAGGAGTGTGGAGGTTAAGGAGTAGATTTTTGGTGGGAGGAGAGGATAAGCATGGGGGGATGGGGGAGTGATGGCGGAAAGGGGTACGGCAGAAAGGGCAAAGGATTACAGAACTGGATGATGCAGATGAGATGAGGAATTGGTGGCCGATGAGTGAGGGGATGGATATACATATATATGGGGTAGAGATGGACACGCAGACAGTGATAGAGGCAGTGTGCACTGCGAGAGGGGAGGATAATAAATAGCGAAGTCATAACCTACCCATGTTCCATTCTGGTGATATTGCTTGGTTATGGTATGTGCTTTACATAAAAACAAGAACAAAGAATAAACTTGCAACGCGAAATCCTACCCACGGAAATATACTTATGGGAGAACAACTGGTAGTCCCAGCACATCTGTCTATATCTATATCCCACCTCCCCGGAAACATAGAAGTCTGATATTTTATTCCATTCTCAAGTTTAAAGACCCCGTCCCCCTCCCTCCACAAAAAAAGCTGCGAATTATAGAGTTTGTTGAATATATGCGGTAAATGCGATCAAACTTGTCATGAGTGGAGAAATGGAGAGGTGGAGAGGTGGGAGGGAGGGGAAGGTGTGAGAAGTAAAGATTGCTAGGGGCATGTTTGAGGAAATTGTGGATTGTGAAATTTGGATTGTGATGTTGGGATTATAATGAAGGATCAAATCTTATCGGCAAAGTTGGTAAACAAATCACCGTCTCCATCACCAAAGTTAATTTCCTACTAGGTGTGTTAGAAGCCGTGTACTCAGAAGCATGTGACGGTGAGATCAGATCGTAAAGATAGCCAAATGTCTGAACATATTGTTTTTCTGCAACAAACTTTGGCACTGGATAACTCACCCTTCCATTCCAAAAAGCGTTATTAAAGCCAGGTGGGCCAGGCTGATCGTCATAGTGAATGTTTCCAACAATGTGAAGACCTTTATCGTCAATTGAGTTGTGATTGAATACCTGGTATGTGAATCAGTTATTTGTCGAGGTGGAGTCACCAAATAGAGACATAGCAATCACACAATCTGAACATACCTTATCGTAAAATTCATATCTCTCTCTGAAGTATTGATATACATTTTGAGCATCCCAATCCATAGTTCTTAAGGGTATTAAATAACGATCATCATAGATTTTTCTTTTTCTTATTTCATTGGTTCCTTCAGAGCTATAGACTTTTCGGTGGACATTACGAGTGGTTGACCTTTCTTCTGCGGAACGGTCAGCACGGGTAGCATGATATTGATCAATATATGCTAAGTTATGCTTCGCATGTTCTTTCTCTTCCGCGGATGCCTCCTCAGAATCAAAGACTGATTGGGATATGTGGAGAGGGATTATACCGGCAACGAGATTATCAGGTGCATCATCATGCATATAGGCTCCCAGAACCCGGCATTCATGAATGCGACAGACATGGTCGTACGTTTTTTGAGCTGCGAGAAGAGTAGCTGGACGTGTCAAAGGACTATCAATAATATGTTTGAGAACATGAGGAGGTACAATAGAGCAGAAGCGCGCCATTGCGAAGGTTTTGCTGGTGATAAATCTGAGGATTAATACGTATGATAGCAAAGGAATTACGAATAGAGTCGAGGACGGTTCAAGGATGAAGGTAGCTTAAGGTAGCTTGAGGTAGACATGGTGACTTCTTTATGCTCTGCGTTCTTGGCAACTGGACAAAGATACATCGCGGCACCAGTCATGCCAATGATTGTTTGCAGGTTCAACAGGAAAGGACCTTTGTGGTTGAAATTATTTCCCGAGAGTTGTGAATATTAAACTGCGAAGCTCGGCTCATAGCTGGTTATTCTATGGACTTGATATTGAGCTAGGAGGCTTCACTGGATCCCATTATTTACATCGGAATTGAGACTTATAGGTGTATATTGCGTTTTTCGCAGTATAGGGTTCATATGTGTGAGCTGGAGAGGGGATTGTGATAAAGAATGGAATGCCACGGCATTTACCATTTCCCACGTAAACAAAGCTTACAAGTTGCATTCAGCATCAAAACTATCTGATTGAATGGATGATAAAATCCGCGCAAGGGTTTACCACTATAAGATAATCTGGAATAATCTGGATAGAAAAAGATACAAATTGATGATAAAACATTGTTATTGATGGATTTGTAAATTTGGCTTTCATTTGGTCTAGACACAGCCCATCTTGTGAGAATCGAGTACTGCTAAAGTATCATTTGGCAATTTCGATTCTTCTTCATTCAAAGGATGTCCTATACCTATACTAAAGGGCAAGAAACAATCTAGGATATTTGCAATGAGGTTGAGACATACTAGTAATTACTTGACATCGACGCGTTTTGTCGTTGGCCGCACATCATAAAACTTCACGGAATGACTAAGCACAGGCCGCTCTACTCCACTTTGAGACCCCCTTCCTGAAAGCTCGCTTACGAGGAGCTCCGGATATGACGGCAATGATCCACTTCCGAGCCTCGGTAGGTTTCCCCGCAAAGTTTAAGCTTACCCCAGATATGAGTGTGATAAGGCGCAGAACAGCACTTTTAATCTTTCCTCAACTGATCTGTATCACAACTTCAATAAATTTCCTCGATACAATTAAGAATACATTAGCGACCACCGCGATAGCTCACCATCACAACTCCTCACAATGGTTATTAAGCGCAATGAGCCGTGTTATGTCCTTGGTGTCGGTATGACCAAGTTCATCAAACCTAGGGGTAAAGTCGACTACACGGAACTTGGATTCGAGGCAGGCATCAAGGCTATGCTTGATGCACAAATCAACTACGATGATGTTGATCAAGGCGTTGCATGTTATTGCTATGGAGATTCGACCTGCGGACAACGCGTCTTTTATCAATTCGGAATGACCAAGATCCCAATTTACAATGTAAATAACAACTGTTCAACTGGCTCGACAGGATTGGCTTTGGCCAGAAATATCATTAGTCATGGAGGTGCGGATTGTATATTGGTTGTGGGATTTGAGAAGATGAATCCTGGTTCGCTCCAAAGTTTCTGGAATGACCGCAGTAACCCGACTGGAACAACTGGAGAAATGATGCGAGTTACTAGAGGTGTCACGAATGCGCCTGGAGCTGCACAGATGTTTGGTAATGCAGGTCGAGAATACATGGAGAAGTACAAATGTTTAATGCCCTTGAACGGCATGACAGCAGGCTAACCTATCGCAAACAGGTATGGGGCTAAGAATGAAGATTTTGCGGAAATTGCCCGAGTCAACCACGAACATTCGCAACGAAACCCATACTCCCAGTTCCAAGATGTTTATACTCTCGAACAAATTATGAAAGCTCCAATGATCCACGAACCTCTCACAAAATTACAATGCTGTCCTACATCAGATGGAGGAGCTGCAGCAGTTTTGGTCTCTCAAGACTTCCTCGATGCGCGTCCACATCTCAAAGAACAAGCAATTTTGATTGCAGGTCAATGTATGGCCACCGATGCCCCATCGCTATTTTCAAAATCCGCAATTGATCTTATGGGTTTCGAGATGACAAAACATGCGGCAAAGACTGCCATGGAGGAAGCTAAAGTTACTCCAGCAGATGTCAAAGTCTGCGAGTTACATGATTGTTTTTCGGCTAACGAGATGATTGTCATTGATGCCTTGGGTCTTTCACCACCAGGAAAAGCCCACGAGATGGTTAGAGCTGGAGATATCACATATGGAGGCAAGATGGTCATCAACCCCTCTGGCGGATTGATTTCAAAAGGTCATCCATTGGGAGCATCAGGAATTGCACAATGTGCTGAACTCGTTTGGCATCTTCGTGGATGGGCAAATAACAGATTGATTGATGATACGAGAGTAGCTCTGCAGCACAATCTAGGATTAGGTGGTGCCGTTGTGGTTACTGTGTACAAGCGTGCCGATGGAAAGACGAATACTCCTGTTGATTCAGCTGAAGTTGGAAAGAAAAATAAATTGGATTACAATCCCGCTATTGAGGCGAAAGGATTTACGGAGCAACAAGCTACGAGTGTGAGGAGTAAAACGAGTTCTAGTGCTTGGGCTTTGGGCGATGTGGAGAAGAAAGTAGAAGCTAGATTCTGATCATTTTGGACATAGTTTCTGGTTATTTTATATCCTTAATATCACTTACTCCCCCTTGTATTTGTTGTCCCCAATTTTCACCATTCAAGCTGTGAAATCCCTCTCGTCTATCAACTCTAGTTTCGCACGTGCAGTTCTTTTTTTCAGCGCTCATCATACGGTTATTTACCGATGAACTAGTGTTAAATAAGTGGGATGCGACAAAATCTGCTTATTACTTTTACTGTCAATTCATTCTTTATCCCCTGTAATCCTTACTATTACTTTCCACCACTACATGTACCTCCCGTTGATCCTGCCCCAATGTTCAAAAACATATATGAAATATTATGATATGACTGATCAGTCATGAGTATAGTTTTATTAGGTGCTTTGTTCATCGTCGATTATTGCTTAGGCTCTGTTTTGGTTATTTAGCTTTAGTGTTTAATGCTATCACTAAAAATTAGTGTACATGGATGGATGTGTGAGATTACGTTGGGTTCCAGGACCAAGGGTTTCTGTTGGTACGAGAAGGATACGGAAGACGTAGCACCCACAGATTACGTAGGTCCTGTATGTCTAATTGTATTCTGTCTAAAGAGCTAGCTACATATTGAAAGTAGTAAGTCTTATATAGACTTACTAAAAGAGCTAGTCTCTTTCGCGTTCGCTTAGTTCTTTATTACAGTAGTAATTGAATTGAAGTCATTCACTTCGTTCACACAGTTTCTATCTTGTAGAAAAGCTTACTGATAAACACATGCCATTCTCGAATGGTACTTCCCATGAATAAATCATTATCGAGAATTTACGAGGGAGGAATTGATTCTTATATATAGTAAGATCTTAGGCCATTACACCAACGCCGATAAATCAAGAACGCAGTCTCTTGAGCATAATAGAAATAAATATAGTGCAATATTAATCTGTGCATCTAGAGACCAATCCAGATTTTTCAGAAGAATCTATAAATATACCCAAACTTGTAAGATCTTACCTCAGCCTGTATGCAACCTCCAAAATACCATCAAAAGGGACTTAAAAGGTGTAAATTGTTATTCAGTGAGGAAGTGAGGAAGTTCTAACATTTAATGAGTATTTATGGATATTATTACTGAAATCTGTGGAAATGCGTATCATCGTCGGAAAAGTAACAGGAAGAGATTGTTCCCATCTAGTATATCTTGCTGTCGAAAATTTTATTTATATTGTTATTTACTTTACTCCTTAATCTTTTCAGTATTATATAAAATCCTTTTTATTCACTGACAAGGGTAAACCTTACTCAAACGGGATCGTCAAGACTCTTTATCGTGCTGACCCTTATCAAAACTGAGACTGCATTGCTGCTTTTTTGTTATGAGAGATATTTTCAGTAAAGCTGGGGTTTTATGGTCTATGGTGGACTCGATATCCAAGTGAAATTTATGACTGATTAATGAGTACATGATTTATTGATATAAGTGGGAAGGGGAGGCGGGTTGGGCTACTATTGAGCTTGTTATTGTTTCTCGTGGGGGAAATTGACTTTTCTGCAAAGTATTATTACTTACTCTATAGTATTATTATTGGGTTTATTGAGACCAGAAAGAGCGTCAGATTGAATTGATTGATTCTCTAGCTAAGCAGTTAAGCTGCGAGTATATATTCAAAAAATGAAGGAATAAGGTTAGGTATTCAGCCTTCGGAATTAAAGTGCTTTGAAATCAAAATATTGAAAGCAAACAAACAGTATACCAAAAAGGAAAGAATGAATTAAAAGTTGAGTTTTGTTTGTTCTTTATATACATCATACAATATATATATATATACTGCCAAGATCCCAGGAGGTCAACAAATATTTACATGATTATTAAATTGAAGGATTTATCGAAGCTTATATCAATTATATCACTAAGATTGAATTTGTTATAGTCTTTAAAGCTGTATATTTACAATCATTTACTATTCAGAATATGAAAGCTGGTTTTCGAAGAATAGATCTAATATTATTCGATCCTTAATCTATACTTTCAAAACTAGATATTAGGATTCGTACTTCTACCTCTCCATCTACCTCTTTGAAACTTACCAATTCTGTTACGTGACGGTTGTTACCCACTAGTGGCTCACGTGCACTAGCCCTGTATATAAAGACCTTCTTACTTAGAATCTTCTTAGTTCTTTAGTTTTAGATTCTAAGTGATTGAATTGACTCCGTTTACGACTTTTCCGTCACAATGCTTAATAGATATTTTCAATAATTGAAATTATTATAATTTATTGAAACAATTGAGTTTTGATATAAAATAACCCTCGGTTTTATCAGTGCCCGATTACTGTAGATTTAGAGGCATTTCACTATGGACTGTTGGAGTAATGTATCTTCTCTACTTATTAACGAACATATTATATGTTTGTATGAACTTTTGACTGCGAGTGGACTAGGCTGATATCAGTTTCAGATGATAGTGGTGACAATCCCGCAGGACGAGACCTTTATAAACGGCGAAACGATAATTGAACAATTCTTTCAGCGGAAGATTGGTCAAGCTTGGAATGAAAGACGTGCGAGCCAGCTCATGGATGTGTGTCTAGCAGTCTCGAGCTTGGGTAACGTCATTGTCACTACCTGTTGGTACGAGAAGGATACGGAAGACGTAGCACCCACAGATTACGTAGGTCCTGTATGTCTAATTGTATTCTGTCTAAAGAGCTAGCTACATATTGAAAGTAGTAAGTCTTATATAGACTTACTAAAAGAGCTAGTCTCTTTCGCGTTCGCCTAGTTCTTTATTACAGTAGTAATTGAATTGAAGTCATTCACTTCGTTCACACACTACCTTTACTGCTGCTCGTGTCAAGCAAGATATCGCGAAAGAAGGAATACTCCCTTCTGCTTTAGTATTTGCTAAAAACGTCAACATCATTGAATGGGCAACTGATAAATTCAAGCGGTCGAAAAAGGTCGCAGAACCAGCTGAGATTTAAAAAAAACAGTCGCTAAGACTCCAGAACGAGCCGAAATCGAGCCAATTCCATTTCCTGCTCTTGTGCTCCATGGTATTTTCTCCACAATCTTGATTATCGCCTCAATTCGAGTTCCTCATTGAAAGGACGCTTAGCCATTACTTGTTGGTGAGTAATCCGGCAAAATTGCTTTCACTTTCAATTTCCAAAGATATATGCTGACAACTTTGTACAGAGATTTACACGTACCCGATTGATGCAATGGTCGCGATATTTCTCAGCTTAGGAATGATATTGATGCGGTCAAGAGAGTCTTCTGAATGGAACAAGAACTCCACCTCAAATCATTGGTTGAGCCTCGTCACAGCCGTTGTTGTTTTCGTTGTCAACGCATTCCCAGTGGCTGCATTATGGATTTCAGAATCACACCCTGGTAGCTCAATACTTTGGTATATTGTACCCACCATATATAGGATGGACATTAGTCTTAGGTGGCTTCATATATTATCTGGCTTTCCGTTTCGCGGTTCCTTTGTTCCTGGATGGTGCTGTGTTGGAGGTGAAAAGAGTTCCTGTCATTGGGCATTGATGATGAAGGAAATTTTGTAGAATATGGTGAGATGGTCTATCATAAATGGTCAGTACCTGAAGACGACAGCCCACCGTATTTCTATATGCAGAATAATGTCTCAGGACGTCCGTGATATAGCTTTATAACAATTTTGCGATAGTAATATGTATACTTCACAGGTCGATATAGTTTGATAGGTAAAACACTATAATAATAATTGACTTTCACTTTTGTATCGTTATAGATACATCGAGAGTTGGAAAAGTCGGCAGATGTAGCGTAGTGCTACAAAGCACTAAATACTTATTAGTGAAAATGTAAGATCTTACTAAATCTAGCGATGGCAGATCACTCGCTTAAAAAAAGGTTGACCTCGCTTTCACCACCCAAGGTAAAAAATTAGATTTCTAGGATGCTCTCGACGATTATACTAACAGAACGAATCTCCAATGAATTACTCCGATACTTGAAAAGATGCAAGAAAGCAGAAATATACACAAGGTACTTCATAACATCATTTTAGCATCACATTTGTACGCCGACGCATCTACCATTAGCTTCCACATGGGAACGGCATTCTAGTTGACTAAACTCAGAAGCGATTTAAGATAATATTCCTTATTCTTCCAAACCTCTAAAAACTTGAAAAAATGCATCATGGTCAGTGATCATCGAGGACTTAATCTTAGTTCCGCAGGATATCAAGGTACAAGTGTGGGGTTTAGCTACTTAAGATCTACTAGTGCTGCAGATCTTCAGAACGGGGGATATTTTGTTGGCAGCGTTGGTAATGTTATTGAAGTTTATATGATAAAGGGATGGTAGGTATGTATTAAAGAGAAACTTCCATTTACGTCTTGAGAGCAGTGTCAATCTTCAATTCTTGACGCTCAATACTCAACATTCAATGCTCAATGCTCAATGCACTACTGAGCTCATCACCACAACCACCTATATATCTACCTGCATCAAGAAATATTCTATCCATTCAAAACCCCCTTCACAAAACCTTCACAACACCATGCTATCCCTCAAAACCCTCATCACCTACCTCACCACAATCTCAATCTCAATCTCAATCCCCACCACTGCCTCAGCAGCTCCCCAACCAGCACTCCCCAACCAAAATCTCGTCACACCCAACACCCTCATAACCGACATCAACACCATCAGCCAGCACATCCAATCCCTAACCCACACACTCACCACGCAGCACAACAAACTCCTCACCGCAGCACCTTTATCCCTAAAATTCGCCGCCATCCACGCCTCCACCACCAAAGCATACATCGATGCCCAGGTAGCCAAAACCGCCAATCCCACCGACTCAAGTCGCATCGTAGAATTCACCTATTCGAACGTGGGGGTTGAAGTACCGGAAGCGATCCGGGTGTTGAAGAGTAAGAAGGAGGATTTTTCCCACGTTGGTCTTTCGAGTATTGTTCTGGTGGGGTTGAAATTACTTAGGCATGATTATGAGAGGTTTAGTGAGGCTTTGCTTGCGAAGCTGGCGCCGGATGTTAGGGATAGGGCAGATGAGATGATTGCAGTGATTGATAAGGCTTTTCAAGATGGAATTGATTATTTTTCTTCCTGAGGTGCTTGTTGTTCCTAAACCTAAAAGTTATCTTCTACAAAAAGAATAACTCGGTGATAAATTACGTTAATCAAAATGAAATATTTTGATTATTACTCGAGTAAAGTTCAATTAAAAGCCATGTGTAATAAAATAATTGAAACGCTTAATTATAATTCATTCATACCTCAATCAAATCCATGTAAATAGAAATTGATATATTACATTTATGAATTAATATCTACATCTACCTATCTATATACATGACTTATAGGGATACACTAATAAAAAAAAACACATGCTCAGCTTAAATTATAACTATCTACAACTTCACTCTAATGAGCAAGTCAACGACTATCACGCTAAGATATCATATCAAAAATGTATCAAGTCTAGAAGTTTGAACCTCAAGTATTTCAATCACTATCTGTGTTTCCACTTCAAGTTTCAATCCATTTTAAGATTTTCCATCCAATCCATCATTCACCATGTATCCACAAGCATATGCCAAATTCATTCGCCCCCTATCATCAACCATACAACCAAATTCGATAAAAAAAAATCTCAAGCACCCTGGTATAACATTGTGATCCTTTACAACCTTCATCCGCAATTTGCTTGTCCCTTTCAAAAATTCGCAGTCATCAACATCCATCAACATCCATAAACATAAAAAGCTGCAAATTTCCGAATTGTCGGGTACTATTCTCACCATCTCAGAACATCAGAAAACAAGAGACATCTCTATCGCAGTTCATCTCAGCATACACTCGGCACCTGTGCACCATCAGTTTGTTGCAAAAACTTGTGTGTCGAGCAAAAAGAAAGATCGACTCTCCTTCCACCCGTCCGCCCGTCCTCCCGTCCTACAAATCATAAAATCATCGAATCGTGAAGGAAAAAAAAAACCATCCCGCCATGAGAGGTGAGTGACTTTACGAGTAGTAAAACACCACTCTCGAAGTCCACTGATTGATTTAAACGAGATCTTGGGGATTCTTTTCACGACGGAGATGAGGAAGTTCCATTTCATCCGAGGTAGAATTGTATCGATGACGGGTATCTGTTGAACTGTTATGACCGTTGAGATAATGCTTATCTTGATCAAGAAGAATAGCTTGAGGCATAATATCAGCGTAATTGAGATCAGTGTCAACAATGTCATCATCAATGGAGGTTACTTCCTTGATGTTCAAGAAGATGACTGGTGCTGCAACAACGAGAGAACCAGCAAGTAAACTCCATGTGATGGCAAATTGAGTCAAGTAAGGGTAATCCATTGCATCAATGCGCCAAGCAATAGCAGCACCAGCAGATTGAATACCCTTATAGAAACCAGCGAAGTTTGCTGTCTTTCTACCGGAGTTGGAGAGCGCACCCATGAACCTGTCAACTGTTAGTCATAACGAACAATTCTGTCACGAAACCAATAGCACTTACCAGTAAACGGACAATTGCCAAACGGCATCATAAAATCCATAGGCGACATACAAAGCCAAACCTTCAGCATACCCTTCACTCGTCCAATCCATCTTGCCTTGATAATCAACTTTACCGGTGACATCACGATCAGGAACACTAGATTGGAAACCGTAACCTGCACCCCAAACAGCGGCAGTTAAGATGATGAGTGCGATCAAACCAGCCCTAGCTCTGGTAGTTCTCTTGAATCTTTGAATATCCAGGGCATAACCAGATATGAAAGCACCGATGATCTGTGCGAACCAATATAAAATATTATTAAGGGCTCGCGTTCGCGTATTGAAATGTGAACCATTAACACCATTAAATTGATACGTGTAAAACCAATTGGAAGCAAAGAACATTGGGAATAGGAGGAAGACGTAGACGTTATTTCTCAGTGTGTACCAAAGGCCCCATATTTCTGTGCTCCATGTAGGATTTTTCATGAGAATGACGTGAGATCCATCGGCTCTTCGAACTTTATTTGCGTCGCATAAGCACAGAGCGCTGATTGCTCCAATGAACATGAGAATGATGAATCCGATGTATGTACCGTCGCTGACAACATGATTTGCGGTATCCTCGATGTTCAAAGCAAGGGGGATCTACGGTTAATTAGTAGGTATTTTTTATTTGTGCCGCTGAACTCACAAGAGCACCGAATACACCTCCAAGATTAAAAATTGACCAGAACCATGAGATATATTTTCCTTTAGACTCCTCGGGTGGATAAGACATCATGATACCACCTTGAGCTGTCCAGAGAAGACCGGCACAAACACCAAGCAATGCTCCTGCGAAGATGACAAAACCGGTATTCTGGGTATGGCTGTAGCATAGATAACTAGAAGCGTAGATACAGTAACCCAAACCACCCAAGCTCAAAGTGAGTTTAATTCCGAGACGATTTGCGAAAGTACCTGCGAAGAAACCGACCACAGAAAAGGTTGAGTAAAGAGCCGAGTTTGCGTTATCTGCTGGTTTTGCAGTAATTTGACCACCACCACCAAGACCGCTGAGTGCATTGTACATACCAACACAGAGGAAACAAACAAGTGCGACCAAGACAAGTTGAACTTGAGGCGACGCGTAGCACGGAAGAGTAAATCTACCGATGCGAACTTGCTTATAAATCCATCCTGATGGAGCACTGGCAACTGATGGGGGTGCTGGAGTTTGTTTGGTCGTAGTAGCCGTGCTGTAGTAGGAGGAATTGGAAATAGCCGACTCTGGCTGTAAATGATCTGCCATGGTAGGAGAGTTGAACGTTACGATGATTCTTAAGGGGTCGTAAAGTTATTTGAAGAGGTAGAGGATTGTAAAAGTTATTTTTGTTATTATCTTGAAAAGACAGTTGAGTTTCGAACTTGGAATTGGAAGGTTGCAGTTGGAAAGATTCAAGTAGGAAGGAAGGAAGGAAGGAGAGGAGTAAGATATGGAGAAGGTGATTTTGTTTTTGGTTTTTTTTATTTAAGGGGTTAGTCACATTGGTAGAGTGGAGGCGACCAAAACCAAATCTTGAAGTTGAAGTCAAGGTTGTAAGGTGGTACTGTGGTAAGGTGAAGGTGTTTGTCAAAAAAAGACCTTTTTCAACAATTTCCAGATTCTTTTGTATTTGAAACGATCGAGGGAAAAGGAGCTAAGATTAAGGGATACGGCAGAGAATTGTATCCAATATGAAATCAATACCAAGAAGTAAATGCTGAAAATTATTAAGTGTTTTCGGTCCTACGGCCCTATTACAATTGAGCGAGTGGTACTGTGAGTATTAAGCTGGTCAGGTTCAATAGCAAATGAAGAAGGGACGATAATGTCAATGGTACTGCTGCTGCACACATTTTATTCCTGCTCTCAATAAATAACCAATCAGGAAGATCCTATTACAGAAAAAATGTACACAGAATCGATGAATTCACCTCTATTCACAACATACCTAGGTCCTTGACAACATCATACGATAAACTTCCAAATGTAAACCCATAAATGAATTAATAACTTCGGTATTTGGTGGCTTTATAATTACACACCGAGGCCAATCAATGCCAAGGTATGTTTTTGATATCTTTGACATGTCATGATATGTCTTGATGGGATTTCTCCATCTCATCTGGTCTTTACTTTGAACCTGGCATATGAGCAGCCAATGTCTTTTTACACTGCCGCAATACAGCCAAGATTGCTCAGGATTCAATTTAGTACCTAGGTATCGAACCTAGGTACTTAAAATAAATCTTTGATGAGAGTCCAGGAAAGCATTGATATCCCATCCAGTCTATCGGTACATAAACATTCGTGATATTGGATGGACCCTATGAAGGATGTTGAATGGATCGGGCCACAACATTGGATCTGTGCCAGGACTTGCTTAAGAATCTTTGCAGGGTTACACAACCCTAAAAATTAATTTCCATCATTCGCCAATCCCTTGCTGGTACCAATCTCCATCTCGTTTTTATTCACGCGTTTAGAGCGGGTAATTTCATCGAATAAACGCGGGATCCATATGGGGCTAAGTAGGTATGTGCACCACTTTGATATGCAGCTCAGCTTACTTGGTAGAGATGATAAGCCTCGAATTTTTGGAAGCATGAAGTGAGAATGCTTCATTGCCATTGTCAAGTCTTTGTGTTGTCGGCTTCAAAAATATAGGTGGACTACTTCCATGATATATACAGAATGCCTACTCGACAGCTTATCGAGCAATCTGTGCCGTCCACTGATGATCCCCAAAGAGTTCTTGCTAGGTGAGGTAAAATCATTTCATGTCCAGCAATTTGCATGAATCCTGCAGCTTCAAATTATCCCACCACCATGGACATGCACCACAAATATCCATCTTGACAGGCAATACCATAAGAAGTACGCAACCTCGACATCGAAGTTATATGTTGGAAGGATTTGCGGATTTTAATATGGTGTGCGATTATACTCCTTCTCTCCATGTGCGCCTCATGATTCTGCTGCTTAAGGGGGATTTCTTCCGACACTTGTGGGTTGTTTGGATCCGAATGAAGACGCCGCTTCCTTCGTGTGCAAGAGAAGGATTTGATTCAGGGACGATGCGACCATCATAAGAATGGTCTGTTAATTTCAAATTATCAACACACGTTAGATATCAAGAAGCTAATACTTCGTTCCATTCTTCAGCTCCTGCTGCCTAAAACTGATATCCAAATTTCGGATAGGCAGAACTTGCAAACTCTCTGCTGATTATCTTTCCACGGATACTTTTCGGACATAAGATACGAGTGTATAATCTTTGATAGGTTCAAGAACTAGGTCAAACCCAAGCCGGTCGAAAGTTTTGATAACCCGTGAGTCCCTTTATAGCTTCGCTAAGTCACTGGAATCCGACAGTAGTATATAATGTACATGAGTCGACGTACCCACAAGATGGCGATCTGTTACCCCCGAACACGCAAATCTAAGTTACTTGGCGATCTTCACTGTACTAACTAATGGATCCAAAGATACCCGCGCATTTGACTCACCGATACCAAACACGAGTGCGAAAAGGAAGCGCCAGAAGGATCATGTAGGTGTTCCTGGAACTATATATGAATAGCCAGGAACCAAGATACATGCCAATCAAACATCACCGGTCTTCAGAACCCTTTAACCTCATGAATCTTTGACTATGATTTTCAACGATCTCTTACTACAAACCCAACTTGTAAATCTCAGGGTCGGTGGCACTCTGGGTATCTCAACAACAGTTGCGAATTCTGGTAATGATCAACACAGATGATTCTCAGCCCCAGAAAAAATTGTCCCATGGGAACATAAAAAGGTGGGGTAATTCCCAACTCGTTCGGTGGCACAGTATTCCATCCATCCATACATGCACACATACCCAGCAGCCATCAAAAGCAAAAAGTGGAATGACTTTTCCGGATTACTCGAAGTACATTTTAAATCCATCGAGTAATTTTTGGGTGGAGTATCAAATGTACCCTGAACCCCTTTCCGTTTATTCCGCGTCTATCTGTGTTATCCATGTCGTCCATACTTGACTTAAATACCTACCTAGTATTTGGGCGTCAATATTGGAAAATGATAGCACTTGAGGTAAACTCCAACTCTTTTTCCATTGGCGGAAGAATTCTTGGGAAGAATGGAAAATTTATGATATGAGGGGAGGTAACGGAAGTCTTGATTTGTATATCCGGTTATGTGTCTACAGTCAGATATCTCGGTGCACGTTCCTTGTTGAATGGTGGGAGAGGTAAGGTTACAATAACTACTAGGTACCTAGGTAGAGCTTCAAACAAAAGACAAAAAGATCCAAGACTTGCTATTTCCCCTCAATTGGTGACTCTTCAACCTTTCCATCATTTCTTCTTTCTATTGTACATTCAATTGTTCAATGCAAAGTTAAAACATTCATTACTCTAGACTTTATCTATTCATATCAATCTCAATCAATTAATTATTTTAAGTTTCCCTGCCCGAATACCCAAAGTAAGATCTTACCAACCAAGCTTGGAAACGAACAATAATTTTTTGGCTTGACATATTCAAGGTCCCTCTCATGATCCCTTAGTTTCATCAATAAAGCGGGCTGATCTGCATTCGATTGATATTTACTAAGCTTAGCACCTGTTGCACTTTCATCATCTAACACAACCAACACGAATAAAATCTCCACCTAATCTTTGCCTGAGATCCTAACAACTTTTGCCCCCAATTCTCCATCCTCTCCAACTTCTCCGGCTTGCAATTCTCCATCCTCCTCTTTCTCCTCTTCCTCCTCATCTCCATCTCCATCTCTATCTCCCTACGAAATATACCCCCCATCGATAATGGCATTCCGACAAAGACTCGCGAAACCCTTATTATACACAATAGGAGCTACAACAGTTGGTGGTGGCGTCCTCTACTACACATACCGACCTCGAAATATTCCCGGTTTCGACTCCGCCGTCGTTCCTCCTTTTGGCGCAGATGGCCACTTTCGTCCCCCTCGTTTCCCAAAGATTAAAACGAGAGCAGAACAAATCGCAGATTTAAAACGAAGTGGAGGTTCTCAAGGTGCCTCGGCGAATACGACTCCCCAAAATGAAGATGATGTCTATGATTTATTGGTCATTGGTGCTGGAGCGACAGGAGCAGGTGTAGCTCTTGATGCTGCTACCAGAGGATTAAAGGTCGCGGTGGTCGAAAGAGATGATTTTAGTAGTGGGACCAGTAGTAAGAGTACAAAATTGGTTCATGGTGGTGTACGATATTTGGAAAAGGCGGTTTGGGAATTAGATTATAATCAATATGCGTTGGTGAAGGAGGCATTGAGGGAACGAAAATATTTCTTGGACACGGCACCGCATTTATCGAGTTGGTTACCTATCATGCTACCTTTGGATAAATGGTGGAAAGCTCCTTATTATTGGGCAGGTACGAAAGCATATGATTTCTTGGCTGGTTCCGAGGGTATTGAAACTTCGTATTTCTTAACTAGGAGTAAGGCTTTGGATGCTTTTCCTATGTTGAAGAAGGATAATTTGGTCGGTGCTTTGGTTTACTATGATGGTGCTCATAATGATTCGAGGATGAACGTTTCTTTGGCCATGACTGCTGCATTATATGGAGGTACCGTGGTTAACCATCTCGAGGTTACTGGGTTGGAAAAGGATGCTAATGGTAAATTATGCGGTGCAACGGTTAAGGATTTGATTGATGAAAAGGATGGAAAGACATCAAAGGAATTCAAAATCAGAGCGAAAGGTGTAATCAACGCTACCGGACCATTCTGCGATTCCATTAGAAAGATGGACGATCAAGGAGTAAAGGAAATTGTTGCACCAAGTTCTGGTGTTCACGTTATTCTTCCTGGTTATTACAGTCCTCAAAAGATGGGTCTCATTGATCCTAAAACTTCTGATGGCAGAGTTATTTTCTTCCTTCCATGGCAAGGAAATACAATTGCTGGTACCACCGATTCTCCTACCAAAATTTCTTACAACCCGGTCGCAAGCGAAGAAGAAATTGATTGGATTCTTTCTGAAATTCGTCGCTACCTCGCTCCAGATATCAATGTTCGTCGAGGTGATGTTCTAGCAGCTTGGTCTGGAATTCGTCCTTTGGTCAAAGATCCAAATGCAAAGAATACCGAATCTCTCGTTCGCAACCATCTCATCAATATTTCACCTTCTGGCCTTCTCACTTGTGCAGGTGGTAAGTGGACTACTTATCGTCAAATGGCTGAAGAATGTGTCGATGAAGCCATCTCGGAATTCAAACTTCAACCTAAACCAGTAAGAAACGCACCAGATGTTTCCGGGACACAATTGCATGATGATGGAGCACATCTAAATGGAACATGTCAAACTCATCAAGTTAAACTTGTTGGTGCACATGGTTTCTCCAAAACTCTCTTCATTAACCTCATTCAACATTTTGGTCTCGAAACAGATGTTGCCAAACACCTTACTGAGAATTATGGTGACAGAGCTTGGACAGTAGCGTCTCTCAGTACTCCAACTGAACAAAGATTCCCTGTTAGAGGAGAGAAAATATCTCCTCTTTATCCATTTGTGGATGGTGAGATTAGATATGCGGTTAGACATGAATATGCTCAAACTGCTGTAGATGTTTTGGCTAGAAGAACTAGATTGGCATTTTTGAATGCTCAGGCTGCTTTGGAAGCGGCTCCTAAGGTTATTGATATTATGGCTGGAGAGTTGGGATGGAGTAATAAGAGGAAGGAGACTGAATGGACCGATAGTAGGTTTTTTCATTATTTTTGATTACCCCACTCCTTTCATCCCCAATTCCCTATTCATCTTTCACGGTTCCCCTTTCTCTTACAATATCATCATAAATTAATGCTAACATAATATGTTTACAGCCGTCAAGTTCCTCGAATCAATGGGTCTACCAAAATCCAAATTATCAGCAACTAGAAAACAGGTCGAGAGTGGAACATTAAATTTTAAGGATTCAGTCGAATACAAAATGTATAGTAGACATGATCAACCTGGTGATGAATTGGAGAGTGATCTTAGATTTGGAAATAAGGGGGGTATGAAGCCTGGTAGTCCAGCGGAGAAATAAAGTGGAGAAAGAACTTAAAGGGGAGAGATGTGGTTAAGTGATAAGGGTGGTATGGGGAAATAGGATTGAGGAGGAAGAGAGGGGAGAAGATTAGAGGAAAGAGGGAGGTCATTGGTATATGATACGATGAGCGGGACTGTTGAGTTGTCGTTGGTGAAATGTCATGATGGATCAGAGGTTGGATCATGGAGATGATATCAAAAGTTCCAAATGAATGAATGGATGCATGCATACATGGATTTGCGATGGTTCATTCATTCATTACTTGTTGGCTCAACAGCGACTCAATGATGGACTAGATTCATTGTGGATTGATTGAGTTGAGTAGATAAGATAGGATAGGATAGGATAGTAAAAATAGAGGAGGGGAGCGAAATGTGAAGAGAGGAAAGAAGAAGAGAAGAAAATATAGAGGAAAATTAATATATTCATACCCACTCCAACTCCAATCTTTCTTGTATAAATTATTCCTAGACCGGGTGAATGTGACGGAAATCCCTGCTTTCTTCCCACCCTTATTATATAAGAAACCTCAGGTACATTAACCATGTCCACACATGATACGATTACTCGGGATTAGTATGCGATTTAGGTGACCTGAGGATCAGATCCGGACAAGTACTAGGTATCAATGGTTATCGGTAAAGTAAGATCATTGGAGGGATAAATATGAATTCTTTTTGCCTAGCCATTACGGCTAGGCCATTACGGCTAGGCCATTCATTTGTGTATATATAGAGTAGCTATCCCCATCTACAGGTGCTCTTCACCTGTAGATTCTAAGTTAAATACAATTGCTAGTCTATAAACACCCTTTTGGTCACAGAGCTATAATTATTTCAAATATCATCAGTTGTTACAACGGTATTCAGTTATGACTAAACCCCGCATCACATAACTAAACAAGGGGTCACGTGGTCCCACTCGTCCCACTGATTTAAATCGAGGGGAACGGTGGGACATACGGCACGAAGGTCTATATAATCAAGATGGATTTCCTTTGTATAGAGCTTCGTGCTCAAGATCAATCATTTAGTATACTCTACTATTAGTTACGAATTGCATTATTGTCATTACTTTGAGTCCCTGCTTGACGCCTAGTTATAAACCACCTCGAGAGCCTAGAGCACTTCCACGTGATCTAGACGGCAAACCTCGTAACATCTAAGAATTAATAAAAAAATTTGTTAATAATAATGAAATTAAAAATAATATATTATATTATCAAAATGACAGCAATGAAATAAAACAATATTTTAAAGTCTTTAAAAGTAATTGAATCAATGACCAGTAAAAAAGAAAACGAGATAATGATTAACTATTTAGATAATAAATTAATTGATTCGATATGTGTAAGAATATTCAAGAATCAATCATTCATAAATATTATAACTGTAAGATATTTTTTTTTCCCTTAGATCTTGAACCCTGAATCTTGAATGACTATTCAGAGGTAATAAACCAAATTTGGGATTAGAAGTTATAGGAAGGATAATGGTTTACACAGTCGTGATGGACTTTTGGGGGAGGTGGGAGCGCGAGTAGGATTGATTAGCGAGTAGCCCTAGCCCATCTGCGCTTCATTCTTCGTCTCATCCAGTTAATCGTACACGGATTCATCATCTTATATTCTGTTCGTTGCTAGCTTTATAACTATATTAAATCAAGTTAGAGAGATCCATTACCTTTCTAAGCTCCCTTCTTCCTATTACAAAATTACCCCGCTTCTCCTCATCAACGGAGAGTAGTTATCTCTGACGAACGAAAAGGTAAATCGACCTATTGATTTGTCTGATTGGTCTGAGTGGGATGATTGGTGTTAAAAGAGTTATATCATATGTTGGAAGGATTTACATCACAGGTTCTGCTGGTAAAAGGATAGGGATTCACGATTCAGGGAAAATTGTACTCACATACCCTATTTTATAAAGATACAACAAGATAATCATCCGTTAGATCAAATCCAGGGTAATCTGAGGTATATCCTATCTTTTGTCCAACCCTATCACACTCGAACAAATTCTACCCATGAGTAATAATGAATTTTGTCATTAAAGAAGTATTTACAGATAATTAAAAATCAATAACATGCCCATTTCTTTCGCATCATCAATATGTATACAAGTCCCAACTCCGTCCGTTCTTTAACCCATTAAAGTAGATGCATTGCGAATCTTCCTTCGTTACTTCTTCAACGATCGTTAATTATTGCCATATCGCCGTCTTTCTCACTCCTTGTCGCCTTGTCATGATTTCAAAAACCTAAATGGCAACTCTCACCTCGCGACCAAACCCTCACGAGGTTACTCAAACATCCTTCGTGACCACGCCAGCGAGGGCTTTCTCATCGTAATTTTTTACCACACTTGTACTATCCACACTGACATCATCATCAAAAACATCTACTTTTGTACTTGAAAACTTTCTCGCACTAACGCCTCTCTCGAAAAGAAGATCAAGTTCGGCGAAGGACCGGCCTCTGGGTTCTGGAAGACGGAAATAAGTGTAAATGATACAAAGAAAACAGATTCCACCCTGGTATGCATTAGTATATAAAAATCAATGGAAGTATGTTATGGGGGAAAGCTATCAACATACCCAAAAGAATCCTGCGTAATTTTTCCAATTCCAAGCGCCGGGATTAAGCATATAGGGCGTAATGACACTGCAAACGATACCCACGACATTGTATAAGTTTCTACCCAAGACCACTGTCTTGATCTGAAGTCTTCTCGTAGACAGCTCCGAAACCAAAGAATAACAAACCGTTCCAACGGAAAGTTGATAAGCTAATGCCCACACCAACATGATGGAGCCAGTAGCTAGTGATGCCTCGGATTTATGCGATGCAGGAACGAGACCAAGAAAGCCAAGGATGAAAAGCATAGCGCATAAGATGCAGAGACCGTAGAGGTAGAGGGATCGTCGGCCAATTCCCATACTCATCAAGAACCAAGCTCCGAATACTCCGGCCATGTTGATACCATATTGACCTAAAGCAAAATCGTAGGATGTTGAGGTGGGTAGACCAGCTTGCTGGAGGAAATAAGAAGAATAACCCGAGAAGGAGTTTCCACTCAAATTTTGCATTGCCCATACCATGCAAACGATCTATTTAGTGTCAGTTATTGATGACTAAAACGTGATAACAAGAAAAAATAATTACCTCAGTTCGACGTCTATCCACTCCCCTAAAGCAATCCATATAGCTAGCCCCTTTAGTAATTTTCTCCTCAATTGCCGTGGTATGGACCATCATCGCAATAGTTTCATCAGCGTCGAAGTCCGTCTCCTTGTTCAAACTCGTTAATCGAAGAAGTGATTTCTTAGCATCCTCAATTCTTCCCTTTCGAACAAGCCACCACGGAGATTCTGGGGCAAGTGAGATACCAATCAGAAGCGGGACTGGCCACATCCATTGAAGAGCGTAAGGAATCCGATATGCCCATTCGTCCGTGCGCGGTAACATTGCTTTGATAACTCCGATTCCAATGACTTGACCCAGTCCCCAACAGAAGTTAACATAGGTAGTGAGGTATCCACGAAGTCCAAGAGGACAAACTTCGGAAGCATAAGTGACTGTAAGTGTTTGGAACACTCCCCATGGCTATCAAAAGTGTCAGCAAAAATTCTGGGGAGGATGCTTGAGGCAAACTTACGATACCGCAGAGAATCTCAGCAACTTCTAGTGCAATGACATCTTTAGCTGTGAAGAAAATGGCCGTGAATGCAATAATGAGACTCAAACACGTCATAACCGTGTATCGATATCCAAATTTCTCCGAAACCCAACCATTAATGAAGAGACCAATAATTTCACCAACATTGGCACCCTGGTAAAAGAAACACGTGAGTAAGTGAATTCCAACTGTTAGTGATGCAACTCTTGACTTACATTACTCAATCCGGCTTGCCATTTAGCTGGCACCTGCCATGTTCCATCGGGTAATTGCTCACCGTATTTCTCATTGAACTGAGGAAATGCATCTAAAGAATGATAAGTATCGAAACCATTCCTGAATTATACTGAACTTACAAAAGTTACTGAGTAAACACAAATCGTAACCTTCCATAGCAATACATGTCGAGATAAGAAGTGACCATGCAATAGCTTTAGGATACAACTTGATTCCCTGAAGCAATGTCATGTTATGCTCTTTTTCCGTAGAAGCCCTCGCATCCTTAATCATCTGTTTCGTTGATGACGTGACATTGAGATGATCATCCTCTGGAAAGTGAAGAGGCTTCTCATTGTTTTCAATGCGATCGTGATTATGAATGCTGCCCATGGTATTATCGGTACGCGAATGATGTACGGCCAGATCGTCAGATGGTGAGGATAAAACCATCTTTTAAACTTGGGGTCTCCACGATTCTTATGCTGTCTATCGCACCGTTCCAATTCCAACTTTTAGCTGCCCTCGTGCAGGACTAGGAGAATGCGGGGTAGAGGTTTCCAGGTCTTTGGGTGTTTGGTCACACTTTGACCTGGGGTTGGAGGGGAAAGAAATCCTCAAATTGGAAGTCGATGTTGCTGTTTTCAAAGATTTTCAGAGTTAGTCAGTAATTGCGGGGTCTGACAGACTGCACGGTAACACTAAATCCCTGAAGTATGGTTGAGCGATAGTGTACCTAGGTTAGGCGTAACGAATAGTTTGCATAAAAATGTCCACGACCCCTTTTATAACCAATCATGAAGGATATGATTCAGGAAGTAACTCCGCCAGTGCTCTCGTCCGGTAAGAATAATTTGAGATTGATCACATGTGGCAATTCACTAGGACACCACGAGCATCTTCAGTGTCAACGGTTGATAACGTTTGGACAATGCTTTGACGCCTGAAGCAAATGGGAATTGGCAATTTGTACAAAAATATCTGTCTTCACCCTAATACAGTAGTGTCAAGATAATGCGTTGGCCATTGACATTTAAATTAGCTGACAATTGAAGTTAAGCAGCGGTATCCTTCCTAGTGAAAATGTATCCCACCAATTGATGAGTAGAGTTATCAATTAAATACAATTAGCTTCTTGTACCTTTTTCGAATCTTCCAGAAAAGGAAGTACCCGTGTATCCCAAGTCCTTAGATAGCGGTCTGAAAAGAACCGGATTGTTAGAGAATGGTTCTCGGTGAATTTGAGTTCCGATGGCGAATTATTTGACATTTTGGATACTCCACTTGGTGAGATCTAACCTATCATGGGCTTCCAATCATCCAAACTCGGCCTCAAATTTCTTCCATCTTGCCCCCCTTGGGGGCTGGATTATGAAAGGAGGGTTGCATATGAAGCGAGGCACAATGAAGGAGGACCGTCCCTCAACAGAAAACAAACTCAACAACAAATCGCGATTTGCTTGAAGTATCACCACACGTGATAAGCCTTAGGAGCCCAGCCTCGGAGAGAATTTTGGAGACCTGAAATGCAGTACGACCTGACCAGTACGATATCATATCAAATGCTGTACTCGGTAAGGGGCACATGGCTTCAGGGCTGAGGTTGAGGACAAAAACATTTCACAGTCACATGATCACAAAAAGGAACATCTGATTCGGCGCTGAAAATTTGTTCTCTCGGACCAGGCAGGCCGTACTAAAAGAATGCTTGTTAGGTGGTTAGAATGATACTGATGCGGCGAATCTACTCAGTCCCATGTGATTTGGTTCCGAACGAAGCTTTTGCGGCTATATGTTAAATAAGATGTCAGCAATGGCGACCAACATCACCGCCGCTAAAGACGGCCCACGATACAAAACTATTGTTCATCCATTGTAATTATCAAACATATTATTGCTCGGTTAATCGCGCGACAGGAAGTATCGTAGCAGGTGAACCGTACACGCTCCTGCGCTCACGCACTCCTAGATACGGTTCAGCCTATTTCATATACATCTCAATCATCAACAATGGTGATGACCACTCAAACAACTATTATAGATTATAAAATATCACTCAGAGTGATATAGATAACCACCATCACTAATAGTCAACAATGAAGAACACTTTTGACAAAATTCGTTCGAAGATAGCAAAATTCAATGCTAAGGGGGTACAACCATTCCCCTCCAATTCTGAACCGATAACTCCCCAAGATCCATCATCTATTGGTCTTAAAATCATCTATGATTCTCCCGATGCAGCTATCGAGTATGTCTTTACATTCCTTCATGTATCATCCGAACTAATTGTTGTCAGCATCATAGCCATTCATGGTCAAAACGGCCATCCCACCGAGTCCTGGACAAATAGGGGTAATGGAATACTTTGGCTACGAGATCTGCTCCCAGGAGTTTTAGAAACAAATCCAGGCGTAAAGGTTCGGATTCTTAGTTATGGATATGCTCGTCGTGATTCCGTTGAGATTATCGGCGCTGGATTAGTGAAGAACATTAATGAGTTAAGGAATGAAACGAAGAGTGAAGGAAGAAAAATAGTTTGGTGTGCACACAGTTTTGGGGGTCCTTTGCTACGGGCTGTATGTACTATTCTATCTTTCGATTGTCCACTTTAATTCTCCGTCTTTAGTAAAATAAGGAAGTACCCGTGCTAACAAGCCCAGGCAATAACCATCCTTCCTGCCTCTAGGGACATCCAAGTATCAACTCACGCCATTTTATTTTTTGGGGTAGTAAAAAATATGGGATTAGAAAATCTGGATGTGGTGCTTGCATTGCCAGAAGCTTCTTTGAGCAAGGAGATGGGAAATTTGAGGAAAGAGATGTTGTGGTTGAAGAATGGGAGTGAAGCTTTTGATAGCTTAAGTGAGCAAATGAATTGGGTGATTTTGTGGTTTAGGGAGGTAGCGAGTAAGGGAGAGAAGGTTAAAATTCTGGACAGTGTGGATGTGAGAGAGGAAAAGAAGGGAGAGGGGTACTGTGAGAGGGAAATGGTAGTTAAATTGGATAAGACGCATGGTGCTATGGTAAGATTCGGGGATGCTGAGGATGAAGATTTTAAGGCTGTGGTGGAGAAGGTAAGGGGGATGGTTGGAGGAGCGTTGATATGATCACTCTTCCGAACTATATTATTCATAACCTCCTAAGTCTTAGAACAAACCCATTTGGCTAAATATCCTGGGTATTGACTGTGCTAGCAGTGTATCTTCACACAAATAGACCTACCTAAACCTTCACCATCAAGTATCAGTCCTCGATTGAAACTGCAGGCTTCGTAAAAATGAACAAAGTTTAATGCCACAAAGAGAACTGTCATAGTTCGACATGTGATTGTCCAGGGATTCGAGGGTTCGTCGTCTGGGACACTCGATTTGGCTGTAATTGAAAGAAGAGAAGAAAAATATTGCTCAGTCTGCCCGCTGTGAAAGCCCTTTCTGCGCGGCGTGCAAAGCCCTATGATTTATCCCGTACACCATCCATGTGGTAACACCACTGGCTCTGGGATATGATCGAAAACAGCAGCTCAAATTATGGGCTTATGCCTATTCTAATACCCCCTGCATCATGATTGTGGAAATTATGAGGACTCACAATATATCCCTCAATCAGTGCCGCATAGCCTTGCAGTGCATTTAGGAAGGTTACATTGTACCAAGTGAGCTAAAAATCAATCTGTCAGCACTCAGCCTCTACACCGTAGTATTTGGTCGCTCGGAAGAGCTTTAATGGCTGCAAGTGTTACCAATGCATTTATTAGGTTACTCACCTGCGGCCAGTCTCACGACTTATATTGACCTGCCAATCGCTTCGCCAAGTGAGTTTCACTTTCCCGATGCGTAAGTCTATGCATAACTCTGCTACTTGCAGAGCCTCCTAATACCATGCGGCTATAATTATTGCTAAGCCCTGATTCTCGTCGGAGGCCTTTCACTGATCTTAAGTGAAGACAAATTATTTCGAAGAAATCGACATGCCGGTGTATCAGTGATGGCTTCTGTTGGTAAAACGATATCCTGATGGACCCAGTCACAATATTGGGAGCTGCAAGTTCAGCAATCGGTATCGCTAGCTTCGGTCTTCAATTGGTACAGGTTCTGACGAAGTATACGACTGATGCTGGTGCGGCTGCTCAAAACCTGAACGCAGCTTTGACCAATATTCGTGCTGCGAGCATCTCCATTGAACACATTAATCATTTCTTGAAGGAAGAAAGTGAACGTTCGAAGTTGAGACAAAGAGCGACACTCAATACAGCCGGCATTCGACAAATTCAATATATCACCGATGAGTGTTTGAAAGTGTTTTGGAGAGTGGAAGCATGGGTTTTGGACAAAGACGACTCAAACGAACTGGAACTCAGAATTGCAAATCGATTGAACGAATACAAAGAAGATCTGAAATTCGGTATTGGGAAGCCCTCACAATTCCTAAAAGTCGACGAGGCTCTAGCGAAAGTCCGTAAACTCCGGGAATCGCGGTTTTCAAGATACATTTCCGCTTTACAACCACACAGGCTTGATCAATATTCAAGGGAACTTCATGGGCTCCAAGCAAGCTTGAGTTTGCTTTTGATAGTGATTAATATATCAACCGAACTTCGATCGTAAGTTTAGATTAACTGTCGATGTAAAATCGAGCTCATACGTGTGCAGAGGATCAGCTGTAAAGAATACTATGGATACTCAAGCGTACGATACGACTCCGCAAAATATCGAGCGACTCCCATTCAACCTGCATCCAGAGCCAAGGAGGATTGACGAAATGAACCATGGATTTTATTCGACAGTAAACGAGTATGATACACAGTATATGAATAGTCGGTTCATCCAACCAATTGGTAGAACGCAGTTCATTCCTGTAACAAGCGGCTTACAATACATTGGTAATCCTTATACCCAGAGCCCTCAAAGTTATGTCCAACAACCGGATGTATACCGGCGAGAAAATCCCCGGCTTCGGAGATTCGTACCTCCAGCCGTCCCCGATGACCCATTGAGATCTTCTATATCAGAAGCAAGTCGTAGCTATATCAAGGAACAGGAGCTCAATTGCAGGAACACCGACGGCCAGCAGCGTGACCTTACAGCACCTGAACATGTTATACCCTCCGGTGATGCAACCATCAACGCTGCCCAGAGTCATATGGCACATTTTGATGCTAAAGCAACACAGAAACCAGGAGTTTTGGATGATTTGGATGCATGTGACACGAATATATATCCAGATTATTCAACAATGGTTGAAAAGCCTGAAGAAGTGGATAATTTATCAATTGTTGCCCAGCAAAGTCAGAAGAACTTTGCCGATTTTGAGCACGTGGGTTCGGACGGGAAGCTGCGTGGGAATCTTGATGGAAAAGCGCAATATCCGAAAACAAGAGAGTGTGGGAATACTAAGCCTGGACAAACCACTCCACTTATGCCTCCGAAGGCGCCTTCGAGTGAGAGCCCGGGAATCATGCCAGCCTCGTTATCTCAGGCATCATCAACCGAGTGCAAACCCCATCGGCCCCAGATTAGCAAGGTTGCGAGGCCAGATATACACATGAATAATCTCACTAAGAGACACAAGCCTTCCGATCTACGCCATGAATTGAATACCGCTGCCCCGTCCTATATCAGCTTGCAGGCCAAAAGGCCCAAGTCAGAAGCACCACTAGATCCAAAACTAGAGGTACCAGGCTCGGACTATCCAAAAAACAACATTACCTCTTCAAATTCTAATAATCCAGGAAATCTTAATGATTCTACTCATCGCACTGATAATGTTGCAACATCACAAAAGCAGAGTAGCGGTTTTGTTATTAATGGCCAGAACCAATCCCGAAAATTGAACCCACAGCCTGTTCGGTTTGATTTCTCATTCGAAGATCTAGCAGAAGCACAAACGAGAGTCGTAGACGAACCGGAGAATCCTATCGTTCCGCAAGTGACCTTAAATGATGAACCACCACGAGGAAATCCCGAGGAAATAGCACAGATAGTCACAAATAAGCTACTTGTTGCGTTGCCAGCCATTATACCAAGTCAGTCACAACTTGGAGCCGTCTTGAATCAGCCCGAGCACAATATACATGAAAATTGTGCTGTGAAAAAGGATGACATCCCTAAGGAGAGGAAGAAGTTGTTTACACCAGTTGTTGAAAGGTTTTCAGAGAACATAAATCGTGAGCCCCAAATTGAGACAACCTGTCGAAGCCCACCGTCAAATTTACCAGTGAGCCCGACAGTTTCATCACTTACCAATTGTCACTCTCAACCAACTCGAAACGAAGATTTCATCAAACGATCCAGCATGAGAGGGTCGAATCGCGATATTTTCAAGCCGACAAGTTCCACACTATTAAATTCAAACCACCCCACCATAAATTATTCTCCTCTATCCAACAATTTGACTCCCTGCGAGGATAAAACTTTGGATTTCCAGAGTAATCAGTCATCGGTAGATAGCTATTCAAACCACAAATCTAGTAAGAGTGGTGGTCTTAAGGGGATTTTCAGAGGCAGTCATTTTACAGACGATGACATCGACAGAATGGTTCCGGAAGGTACCTTTATGACTGCATTCTTTATCAAAGGGCACAATTATCAACAGATACCAACTGTAGAGAACTTCAAATTACGCAAAACAGAGATTGAGAGGATGCTATCAAAAACACCCCAGCAGAATTGGTGGAAAGAATTTTGCTTCCTTGAGCCTGCCGAGACGGACAATCTAACGCAAATTTTAAAACCTCAACATAATTATAGAAGAGAGCTTATAAGTCTCAGAGAAATAAAGAAGTCTCCTAGCCGATTGTGGTGGCGGAGTGAGAAGGGCCATATTGCGATAATCATCACTAAGCCTCTGGCTCATCTTGACACAGCGCCGAACTCCGGACTCGACTTTAGATATACACCAACTCGAGCAACTGCTAGCAGTAGCGGTAAAGGTGTTACCTTTAACTCCCATGTATTTGAAGATATCATTCTACGAGCTATGGAGGCCGGGGATAGTTTGTATTGCGCATATACAATTCACCCAAGAATCCGTGAACATTTGCATCAGTCGCCTGATTGGGTGAACACTCATATTACCAAACAACATTTCTCGAAGAGACACATTTTTCGGAGAATTCTAGAACTAAGCACGACTGACACGAAAGTCGTGGAGAAGATCTTAGATTTAACAGTATTGCAGCAGGAACAGGTACAATTAATAGTCAACTCGGAAAATGAAGTCAATGGTGGTATTGCGTGGACCCTGGCGCAACTCGAAGTTGTTGATGGGCAATACCACAGCCCAGGAAGTGACGGTACTGAGTCTATCACAGTGTATCTTGTGGGAAGCTCAAAACTGGAGACTGATCTCACTGTAAAATCGGACAAAAGCGGTCGCTCTATAAGTCCTTCTGCGACATTAGACGACATAGGTGCCGATGATATTCGAGTCACTCCGAACACGAAATTTACAGATTTTACGACGCCGCTCAAACCTTCTCAGCGGATTTATCCCGAGTTCAGTTCCCGGGGCACAAAGAACACAGAACCAGGCTTTATGAACTCTCCCAAGTCAGTCATAAAAGCCTCATATATATCCGAAATACCCAATGCTGAATCTCCTAGCCATGAAAGAGAATCTCACAATCATTATGTATCCTTACAAATTCCAACATATGCCAGTGCTGCTACTATTAGAGAGTATGCAATTTCTTTCTCTTATGTTCTCCATTAACCATCTCTTCAATCACTAACTTTTATCAGCGCTTATCTTTCTCTGTACAAAACCTCCCATCCAATTTTACACCCCACAGATTACTCTGCTGGACAGCGCTTTGTGGCAATTACTGAGGCGTACGAAACCTTGGGGACGGCTAGAACACGTGAAGCCTACGATAGAAAGCACGGCTTTAATCAACCACCACTAGAAAGACAACCAATCGACCCAAAGAAAAATGCTTATCCAGCTGTAAAATTAAAAGAATCAGCATCACAACATGGAAATCATAGAGAGAACTATGCACCTAGCAAGAGCAAATATGACGGTAGACGAGCCCCCGACTTTGTGGATCATGGCAGATCACCTCTACGGGCTGGACACAGGGCCTCAGAAGCGATTGAGTCGGATGTAAGCTCGAGCTCGGACTATCAATTTTCACCACGGCGAGCCCACGAGGTAGGAAGACGCTCCTACCGGAGATTTCCCCAACGACCAATCAATCCATTCCTTCCCCGAAGCAGAAATCCATCATATGATGAGCTACCAAAACTCTCAAGGTCTAGGAGATACTCATCATATAATAGACATAGATCTCCGTCGGTTGAAAGTGACTCATCAACCGATGAACCCAGAAGGACCTCCGTGGACGGTGACATCTCCCTGGATATAAATATCACGAGAGCCTCAACATACCATCCTTCCATACTCTCATTTGGTAGTGGGATTTCACCATCGCCTAGAATAGACTTATCATTCGATGATTTGAAACAGCCATCGCCCCTGAGAACTTCGGTACATGGGGTTCTCTCCGCACATTCATCTGCTGAAAGAGCCCTGGTAAACGATGGCCGACCAAGCAGCACTTCGGCTAGAAAAGCGTTCCCGGTAGCTAGAACCGTTACCGAAAATGTAAATCGGCAAAAAAGATATGCATCAAATAATCCAGGAGTTCGATCGAGCCGGTATGGTGAGAACTATAATGATTGGAGCAAGACATGCAAGAAAATCCAACCATCACCACCATCACCAGAGCCTCGCCCGACTTCCTATTTCCTCCCATCCCACATATTCACGCAAGAGCCTGTCATACCTTTCGATCGGAGACCTGCATATTATCCTGACCATTACGACGGTAGATCATATAACCCTCATGACTTATTGGGAAGCGAACATGCCGGTGAAGATATTCTGCAACAGCTCTTGTTAAAATGGACGCCAGCGGGGGAAGAGTCGGATCCTGCCTCCAAGCAGAGCGAAGAAGTAAACATTGCTCACGATCCTGAAAGCGAAAATGAAAACAAGCAGCCGGTTGAGAAACAGAGTAAAGGAAAAGGTCCTCAACAACAGCCTTGTGATGAGATAGTTGGGGGTTCCGCGGAACTCAAAAGATTGGTGGACGGCGATCAGAATGAACGTCATTGTCATTCGAGATATAAAAGGCCAAAGTTTTGCAAATACACTTCAGGCTCTATCCATAGCTCAATCAGCACCACAAATACACCACCGAGCCATGTTTCATCGTCAAAAGACACAACTCTTGAAGTAGAGGTGCATATACCTGATCATTTAAACGCTGCGCAACAGCCAATTCAAAAAGAGATGGAGGGTAGAATCGACACGCCTGACACGGTCAAGGCCATTGGACGACGTCCAATGGCAACTGTGGAGGATGACGTTGGTGATTCGGCAGATTTCAAAAACCCTTCAATGTTTCCGCGACGTGCGATGACTACTATGTTTTAGGTTTTTTAATACTTAGCACTGACAAATATATGTATTTGGATAGTAATGAAGTAATTTCGTACCTACTCATGATCAGTATCCAACGGCGCGAATGATGTCAAGGAATCAGTCATGTGATATGGAAGATGGACTAGGATTAGATTTATAGCCAAAGGAAATACCGTTAAGTATATTGACTGGGAAACGTTATATATGTTCCATGTGTAGCTTTGTGTAAGGTTAACTGAAGCTCTGGATACATTTAGCGCATAATGATCTAGACTAGCAAATTCTTAAATTTTCAATCCCCATTAAGCCAGCCGCATGTTAAATTTCCACGAATCGTATCGCATGTCGCGAAAAAGGCGACAGTGTATCATACAACTTCTAACAGCCTCATCCGTGTCTCGAAAATCTTTAACTAGCTCTAATAAGTAGCTTGTGGGGCGGATTACTCACAGATACCACAGATTGTGGGCTATTTCTACACAGACTAATAATTGGGCATCGCTCAGCAGAAACTTCAAACAACTTTACGATATCGTCATCTGCGGCCTCTACAGCACTTTTGTAGGCACAGGCATGGAAATGCTGAAGCTCTTCCTGAGAACTATTGTTCGACGCCCTTGTATCTTCTGTTGATCTTAGGTCAGATACTCCGATGATTATTCTAGAAAAGATGATTGAAATGGTAATAATATTGGCACAAGTCGGCGCTGGTGTGCTCTAATTACCTTGCGGAGAATGCATATGAACTAGCGCCGTCATTGAAGGAATTCAGGGGTTGTCCTGATTTGGCAATAGAAGCGAAGGGCCCAATTCGGAGAGAGCTATTAGCTTGGCCATACAACATATACTGTTCTGGTATTTTGACGAAATTATATCTAAGTGTACTTTGGCAATTAAAGGTCTTATCTCCCAACTTGGAAGACCATTTAAACTTCAATGTAAGGAAGTTAATAAACTGGCACCATGAACATAAATAGCTTTTTTAGCATTGCTTGTGAGCTACAACAAGAACAAAATGACTCCATTCACGGCACATTCACTAGGCAAAAGGCAACAACTCAGATTGACCCTGATTGACAAGAGCCCTATGATTTCACTGCACAACTTATTCATAAAGACGCCGACGAATTCAAGTCAATGATGCGGTTTTTCACGTTGCCATCTCTGGGCACATTCGTCATGAAGTACCTCCTTCCGTGTTTGGAACAACCTTAGCCGGTCGATATACCCAACGAACTCGACGCTCTTGCAACTGGAAATAGCCCATTATAACATTCCTTCTTGGTATCTCATCGATTTTCTTGAAAGTTTAGATCTCCTAGAAACATTCGCTTATGAAGAACCATGGCCGTGCTATGGTGTCAGCGATAGTAACTTAGTTTGCTTTCTGATCTTTTCGAGGGCCTCTCTCATCCCAAAATTCGCATAAAATGGTTGAGAGTATTCTCAGGCAACCATTTACAGAGAAACACGGATTTCTCAGAGTTAAATGATTTCGGTGGCTCTCCAAGAATTCGAAAACGATGTTTCGACAATACTCTCAGGCACAAAAGACGCCATGCCACCACTATTAGAACTTCAATTGAGAGGAAAAGTCCCGTTTCCACTGGTACTGTTGAAACTCAATTGCAGCGGGATAGATGTAAAATTTCTAGTGAATATGCTACAACCAACACACAGCCTCGTGAGGGAGATGATTTGAAGGAGCATACACCAAACTTGAAGGTTGTTCATTTGAGAGATTTTCCTGGATACAATTTTCTTTCTTCCACAAGCAGTTCAATATATAGTGTATTTGAAAGCCATCCAGGTTAGCAAAGCTCTTGGTTGAGTGCCAGGCGAAAGCGATCAGCTTAGCAGTCGCGTGAGCACCAGCGTGTTGTTGCCATCAGAAAGTTGTCCTTCAGAGATTAGACACGAACCTAAGCTGATATTTGAGGCTGAGCTAGCAGAATTCAATATCATTCACCACGACACCTCCTGAATAGCATCTCCGTTTGTGTCTCGCATTGGAAGGCCGTTGCTGTTAGATGATAGGGTGTATCATTTGCTCGCAATTCTTCACCACTTGAGCATCATATCTTCGTCCGAAACTTTAAACTTGGGAGGTAATTTTACTCCTTCATACTTTATCCACAAAATAGAATGTGGTGAAGTGGTTTTGTTCTAAAACGTGCTCATTAATAGTTCCAGTCTTTGGGGGAAAGATCCTTACGAAGGTCAAAAGCTCCTTAGATTAGCACCATTGTGCTACAGAAGGCCAGCAAGCCATTTCCATCGCTAACCCCCTTGAGTCCACGTTAGGCTGTCAACTTGTCACCGATAAATCACAATTTATCGACAATTATTGATCATGAAATGAAATTTGATGTTGGGGAGGACGTATAGTACCGTCAGTATAAACTCGACAAAGTGGCATCCTACTTAACCCGATTAGTCCAAAGCCGGGGAAAGCTGAATAATTGCAAAGTTTTGTTATCCACTATTAGCTTATATCCATTGATGTTTCTAAGCAGGAGCGGAAGCCAATTTGTCGAGTTTATACCGTAGAACCTTGCTATAACAGCCACTTTTATCCCGAAATCCCGTGTTTTCGGTCGAAAGTCTTTAAAACCTAAATTTTTATGAGTATCGGGATTCCGGTATCTAAATACTTACCGGCCAAAATTTGATAGTTTCAACGCAAAAGTTACATGCAAAGAGTCTGTGCATTTTTTTTCATGGATGTATCAAATGATAAGGTTAGATCCTCAAAACTTCGTAGAAGGGGCTTGAATTGACCAGAATATTTTGGGCCGGTATAGTGGGATTCTACTGTACACCCCCGCATGAAGTAAGAAGTGCGTCTGGGAATGTCAACCTGTGAAGCCAGAATTAACTAGGTATGGATTTCTATTCTGGGATTTTTTGGGGATCAAATCAAAAGTAAATGGCAACTGTACAATACTGTTCTCTGTTCACTTCTAATGTTGGCATTCAAACAATTCTCAGGTATGGAAAACATACACCAATGGTATCCGCTGTATCCACTATAAACCCCCTCTGTCTCATTATTGATTTGTGACGTGCATGATTACCAGAGGCCCCATATTCAGCTTTCTCCTTTTGGTATTCTCTACATCCGCAACCACTTGGAAACTTACAAGTATGCAAGTGGCTGGCAAAAGTCTTCATACTTAAGTTGTTGAAGTTTCTTGGTTTCCCCAGACCTCATTGAGGATTGAAATTATATAACAGAAACTAAAAATACTCAGCTCGTATAACTAGCCTGATTTAACCTTACCCGCGATTTGCATTGTGTGTGATTTGAAATACTGCGTATACCTGCTTAGAACTGTCATCTTCGTAATCATAAGTTCGTGCGGGGCTTGTGTGGGGTTGTGATCGGGCCTTATTGGGGCTCTTGGGAGGAGGAGCCACTAATATGCATGCACTAAGACCCTGGATCATTATCATCTCATTGTTGTCACCACATCACCACCAAACCCACCTAACAATCCGGAATCAACATCATTGTCGTCGCCAATAGGACTGAAAACATGGATAACAATGCCTGACCGGAGGTTATCTAACTCTGGATGTACATCCGACGCTTGTTGGTGGGGTAGAGGCTTGACATGGAGTTAGGAGATATTGGATGAACGAGGGGAGACATATAAAGGGAACAGAAGGGTCCGCCTTGAGGATTCCCTTCCACATCGATCGACACATCATTCACTTTAAACAAACATCAAACAAACAACAAAACAGCACATCCACATACAAATTTCGAAAATGCCTCGTCTTCCAACTCGCAAACTGGGCAAGTACGGCCCCGATGTCGTCGCTCAAGGCTTTGGAACCATGGGTTTAAGTACATTTTAGTGAGTTCCCCAGATCCTAGTTTAAAGAGATATCTCACACACCACGTCCTCATCCCAAGTGAACGTACTGACTCCAAGCTAGCGGCAAAGTCGACTCCGACGAAGAGCGTTTCAAGGTCCTCGACCGAGCCCTTGAGCTTGGGCAAACCAACTGGGACACAGCAGACATGTATGGAGATTCCGAAGACCTACTTGGCAAATGGTTCAAACGAACTGGAAAACGTGATCAGATTTTCTTGGCCACGAAATTCGCAAATAAAATCGGTGCAGATGGAAGTTTTTCAATTGATTCCAGTCCGGCGTATGTGAAAGAAGCGTGCGCGAAGAGTTTACAAAGATTGGGGGTAAAATCCATCGATTTGTATTATTGTCATCGGGTAGATGGGAAGACACCCATTGAGAAGACAGTGGAGGCCATGGCTGAGTTGAAGAGGTGAGTTTGTGCAGAGTACCATCGAGATACGCCATGTTGAAGCCATGCTAATGTATGTGTCAATAGAGAAGGAAAGGTCAAATATCTAGGACTCTCAGAAGTTAGCGCAAAGACGATCCGACGTGCAGAGAAGGTCCACCATATTGATGCTGTCCAAATCGAATACTCTCCATTCGCATTGGACATTGAACAGAATGATGTTTTGAACACTTGCCGCCAGCTGGGCATCGCTATCGTTGCTTATTCACCCCTCGGCCGGTATGTTCTCAACAAATGTCCTCCCCAATAAGTATCAACTCTATGCTGACCTATCTGTAGTGGTTTCCTCACTGGTCAATACAAATCCCCAGCCGACTTCGAGCCTACCGACTTCCGTCGCATGGCCCCTCGATTTTCTGCAGAGAACTTCCCGAAGAATCTTGTTCTAGTAAACGATTTGGCGAAAATCGCCTCTGAGAAAGGTGTCTCAACAGGACAATTGACATTAGCGTGGCTGGCTGCTCAGGGAGACGATGTTATCTCGATCCCTGGAACAAAGAAGATCAAGTACTTGGATGAAAACGTGGGTGCATTGCATGTGCAGCTCAGTAGACAAGAGGAGAGGGAGATAAGAACGGCTATTGAAAAGGTAGTGGTTAGTGGTACGAGATACCCAGCGGGCATGGAAGGCTCTTGTTTTGCCGATACTCCCGAGTTGTGATGCTCTAATAATTATACCTCTAAGGGATCTTCAGATAGTTCAAAGAAGTCGTAAATTATTGTATGTTTCATCATCTATGTTTGAGTTTTATGTGATTTTGGGCCCGTGAGGGTTAGCTATGTTCCAATGGATCACATGAACTGGGCGTATAGACCATGGAAAAAAGGTCACAAACCCTCTTCATGATGTTTACCATTGAGCCTGGCTTCTCAATTCCTCACTAATGAATAAATCCTCAAAAGCAGCATCCCAAAATTGATGTTACTATGAATGCTGCAAATTAACTGGCGTCTTGAGGACATGTGCGCTCTTCCTAGAGCGTAGTCTGGGCCATCGTGGCCATTAACACGTTCCTTTCAAAGCTGCCTGGTTGACATGCACGTGGCAGGATTTGTGTGGAGGTGCTGTGGGCACTTGCCGGCTACTGCAGTAGTCACACATCTCATGCATCAACTAATGTATGCACGCATTAGTTTTTGATCACTTTTATGCGCTCGCAATTTTGAATGATTTGCTAAAAGTCGGCTACTTGAAAGACCGACTACTTCGTAATTGGGGAAAGCGAAGGTTCCCCGGAAAGCAAATTATCCCGCCTCAATCTTATAATGTTGAATTTGAGGTTTCGGGGTTAGAAAGTGGCGGGACAATTTTGCTTTCCGGGATATTGGCTTTGCTCGACTACGAAGTAGTCGGTCTTTCAAGAGCTGACTATTAGTTCTTTTTCGACTTTGTGGTGGAGAGGAAGAAATGTGGATTTTGATCTGCAAGTCTCCATGGGTTTTCCGCGAATTGGCTGCGTGGAGGTAGAATCGCGGTTAAAAGGTGAGTTCACTTGATGGATGATATTGAAGGGGGAAGACGTGATGCAGTGGGGTAAAACTAACGAAATAAATGCAAAAATTCAAGAAAAAATGGTGAGCTAGTGGCATTCGGATCAGTGGATATCATGTTGAGTAATCAGGTGTGTCGAATCTTACTATCTGCTTGTGTCTAGCTATCAACATGCAACATGTTTTGTGGCAAGATGGTATGAAATAAAAGCATTCGTATATTGACTTGGGTATCTGTTTGCAAGATAACATTCGCCCTTCATATCTTATCCAGATTCCGAAATCCCGTCAATCCCATTCACGAATCAGAATTTCCCCCGTGCTTGCCATTTGTCTTCTATCATTTTCCAGACTCCGCTGCTTCGGACTCCGAAAGGTGAATATGAGAAGTGCTGCTCTATCTAGCTACCCAGCGTTTTTTCGTCAAAACTTCCCTCACTCGCCACCTCAGCTAACGTCAAGGCGACTAGACTCCTCCAACAACGGTTATGTGTGTAATAGTATCGTATCTGTATTTAAAAGTTGTTCCCTGGATTCCGGAAATGGCATGCAGAGCAACTCCATGATTTCCAAGTTTATTTGAGTTATAGGTACTTCACAGGTCCTCATATTCCTTTAACTCACCCGCTGCAACGTCGCTAGGCGACCTATGTTGACTGATGGCCAGGCCTTGCTTGTCAGTATCCTCCTGATGGAGACACAGCCGATTGGTAACTCGAAAAGCATTCATTCGAGCCATCTCTGCGTCCCGAAAATCTCGGAGGCGTTGTGGGGCGGATGCGACGCTTTTTTCAACGCTAGTTTCCCACGGATCCGGTACTAAATTCAAGCTTTCCATCACCCTCCTATAGCTGACCTCATCTAAGCGAATCATATGTGCAAGCTTTGCGTATCGACTGCAAGCTTGCAATTGCTTGATGGGAACGGCGTATATATGATGAACTCGCATGTATGTTCGTCTTTGCATGGTTCCCCGCGATAGAGACAACAAGGTGTTCCCGCGCTCATTGAGCTCCGCATGATGCTCGGTTTCCAAGCGTTTTTCATTTTTAACTACCTCTTCAAGTCTGGAGCCTTTCAGATTCGACGTTTGTTGTGGTACCCACGACAATGGCATGGTTTCTTGAAGATACCATTGTTTTGATGTATCGGGACCGAGGGTGCGCAACTTCTGGACATATCCATGAAGGCTGAGACCACAGAGGGTTGTCATCTATTATGAAAATAATTAGTATCAGCCTTTGAGCAAATTGATGCAAGAGCGCGGAGCTTATCCACATGGATATGGAAAGGCACTGAATTTCATATCTACCTGGACTATCACAGACGATATTTAAAATCAATGATGAGGCAGCAAAAGGATGAAGACTTACGATTGCGATGTCGAGCACAATATCTCCAATGATGTCCGAACCATGTCGTTGATTGATTCTCAAAATCATGACTGGATGGTTATGGCCATCAATTTCTTTGACCTTGTCATTGCACTCATGGTTCTGGACGCATATGATGGGCTCATGCCAACCTTGATGCTTGGATAACCATACAATTGATCCATGCATTACATCTTCTGCATGAATTGGATCATTCTTGGGTCTCATTGCCGGTTTTCGCTTGATGGTAATATAGTTATTATCAGGAGTGGCATTATGAATTCTATCCGATAGCCCTGCCGGAGTCGACTGTGGTGTGCGTGGGACTGGGGTGTTCGCCAAGATTTGGCCAAATCCATTATTAACTTGGACTCCTAATGGATATTGATTGGAAAGCGTCATAAGACACTCTCCATATGAATTAGATGCGCCTGGTGTTACTAAACGCGGAGGTGTTTTGTATTCAGGTCGCATTGAGTTGGCAGGAGCCGACACAGTTGAATTAATAAGTGGGCTGGCAGTATTGTTGAACGAAGCGCCGCTCTGTGCATCGGGAGAGAATCCATACAGAGGATTGTGGTAATGTACATACCTCTGCGGAGTTGTATTGAACTGGCATCTTGGATGGTTGTTGTTTTCCTGTGGCATAAAAGTATGTTGGCGGATAGGGGTAACTACTTGACCAAATACATCCTGAGAAGGGTTTATCGGGCCCTGGTCATAAGGCACATTACCCATATAACTGCCATGGTTATATTGGGGGCAGAAGGAGAGGCTCGTTTGACCAACTCCATGAGGAAGAGGAAACGCCGTGCCCTGGCTGTATAGAGTGTCAAGAGAAAAACCACTATTTCGGGACAGGTTGTCTCTTTGATCATTCTCTTGGTATACACTGGCTGTTTGGCCATATTCATGATAGGGAATAGCCGGCTCTCCTTGGCTGTGTTGCATGCTATACCCTTGAGTGCCACTCTGATATTGATAGTTCGGATATTGAGAGGTCACAGGTGATGGATATGATGTGAAATCCACAGGCAAAGAGCTGAAAGATTCGTTGTATCGACCAGCCATTTTGATATTTTCCAAAGGAAAAATTGTACGGGAGCAATGAGAGTAGGATTTATGGAGGAGCTTAGTAGTTTTAAGAAAAGCTGCGAGCTTTCCAAAGCGATTCCGTTGGTTCAAAGATATCCAAGGTGTCGCAATGGTTGTTGTACAATTATTTTTTGGGGAAACTCCATGATTTGGAAGATGAGAAACTTAGTAGCCTTGCCGACAAGATCCTAAAGTGAATACAACTCTTCAATTCACTGTGGCAGTTGGCTACAATAGCCAAAAAAAAAAAATTGTTTGGGAATTGATTGTTGATATCCATTGTTATTTTCGTGAATTAGGGATGGAAACCTTCACTTCAAATGCACCTGCAGTTTTTTTTTTATCTCTATACATAAGCGAGTCAAGTCGGCTATGAAACAAGGAGTCTAGGCTTTTGGTGAAAGAGGTGACTGTTTGCTATGTACAAGGGCCAAAGGGAGAATACCTCTTTCCCTATCTCTTTATTAGCAGGAAGGCTTTTTGCCTATTCAAATCTTTCATCTAACCTTAAGATCCATTCCTAGTGGTATATTCTGCATCAAAGCTTGAGCAAAATGGATCTACTGCACTGTATCCGAAATTAGAGCCCGTCGCATTTCGCCTACACCCAAAATTATCACTCCATATACACTGTCTTCGTGATGTGGGGATAAGGCTAGATTGGCGTGTGACTAGGCTTCCCACTACACGTAGTGGAAGTAGGGCTTGACTTATGTCCGACAGGCTTTGACTAGTGCAATTTTCTAATGAGAACACATAAGCGTTTCTCAAGAAAGGACGTATCGGAAAAGACGATACGGCAGCTTTTGACTATAACATGAAACTAATTGCTCGAGATCATGTCAAAATCATATGACCGTGACTCCCGCGAGAGGACACTTCGAAAATTATGATAAATAAAAGATTTCAAAAATAAAGTATATATTTTTTTTATAAAATTCAAATAAAAATAGACCAATTAAAACTAAAAAAAATTCATTTTATTAACTTTAAGAATAAAAGAATTCAAGTGTTTTATATGAGTTTTGATGTGATTTTGACAAGCGACGAACAGTGTCCACGGTTACTGTGACACTGATATCCGATACCCCGAAGAAATCATTTTTCCGATATCCCAATCAGATCTTAAATCCGGTTTCATATCCCAATTAAGCCTTATTGTGACCAAAAGTGTGTTTATAGACCAGCAATTGTATTTAACTTAGAATCTACAGGTGAAGAGCACCTGTAGATGGGGATAGATGCTCTATATACACACAAATGAATGGCCTAGCCGCAATGGCTAGGCAAAAAGAAGTCATATCTATCCCTCCAATGATCTTACTTTACCGATAACCATTGATACCTAGTACTTGTCCGGATCTGATCCTTAGGTCACCTAAATCGTATACTAATCCCGAATAATCGTATCATGTGTGGACATGGTTAATGTACCTGAGGTTTCTTATATAATAAGGGTGGGAGGAAAGCAGGGATTTCCGTCACACTTATATCCGTTTATTTCACCGAAAATAAAATTACACATAGACTTAAAAATATCTTAAAATATAAATTTCTTATTATATTTGATTTAAAATCAATTATATACCCGGGTCGATTTAAATTTATTTTCACTTTCACTTCCCTAAATCAAAATTATATTTCGGTGTAAAAATTATAAAATTGTTAAGGAAAAATTATTTTGTATGGCAGCACTTCTTGCATCGCAGGCAACTCCGACGCATGCTTGGTTGACGAGAACTATACAGATGCTCTCCTAGTTTTACCAGAGGCTAAGGGCCTGAGCGGTAAGGGTAGAATTCACTCTGGTATACATCTTTAAAGTCTAGAGACGTTTCTGAAAGTAACCATGAAAGCAATTCCCGTCTGACTTTGCATGTGAATAGCACACAGTCTTTGAAAATGATGGATTCTTGTCATTTAACAATCCTTACTCTAGAAATGAGAGCCTGTAGCATTATCTTCGCTAACACAAAACCACAGGTACAATCACCACGGTGCTCGTTGCAAAGTTGAGTTGCTTGACCCGAGCTTTAGACTAGGGCTGCTGTATCCAGTTTTCTAGTCGCGATTTGCTCCGAATACGCTCTCCATATAGAAGTAAAAGAAATGGCAGAGGAGCGAATGATAGGGCAATAAAGGCGAGAACGGAGTTTCCCCAACCTAAACCGAGTGACCGATATAACGGCGGCCCGGCTAGAGGTAAAACGGTAGACATGACATTGCGAGACATGGTCATTGCAGACATTGCGGAACCCCGAAAAATCCCAGATATATCAACCAGGTATGTAATAACTGGAACCACTACAGTATAGCTCGCAAAACCACATAGTGCAGTTCCAATAATTGCAACAATATAGTGTATATGGTAGTAAGCCGTCCAACCATAAATGATAAGCCCCATAGGAGCAATGACAAATCCCAGAGTCATCGGAGGGAGGCGCCATTCTGGTTTGATATCGCCGCCATGGAGAAGCTTCATCCGCTTTGTGTACCAATCTAAAACTGCCGAGCAAAATATTGCACCTAATGCCATGCCAGTAGCGAGCCCAAGAAACGTGAGCCCCGCTTCACCTTCTGAAAATCCATAATTTGTCTGAAATACTTCGGTGATTGTCGATGCTAATAGATATACATATGAAGAAAGTAAACAAATAGAGAATACCAATATTGTGAATATTGGAGCGGCGAACATCTTGAGTGGTCTCACGAGTGCGTTGACCATCGTATTTGTCTTCGAGCCTTGTTGATCGAACCGAGAATGAAAACTTTCATCATTGGACTCCTTGCGCATCCGTGCTGCTTTTTTACGGAGGATTGTTCCATCGAAGCTTTCACGGTACACTAGAAAGAACAGAATGCTAAATGTTCCAGAAGTAATGCCAGCTAGACCGAATGTCCATCGCCAGCCCTTTGCCTGTGCTATATAGCCCCCGAATATAGGCCCAATGGCTGGTCCTATCAGAGGCATAAGGGAAAGAAGTGACTGAGCACGGCCTCTCTCTTCAACACTGAACATATCCCCCACAATAGTTGGATTCAAGGCTGTCGTAGCTGTACTTACTCCGCCCAGGCATCGAAAAACGATGATCATAGCAACATTCTTGCTTTGGGTCTCTGCTATAATGCAGAGAAGGAACAAGAGGTTTGCCAGATTGTAGACGGGCCTACGCCCGTAAATTTCACTCAGAGGTCCCATGAACAGACAACCAATAGCAGCTCCCAAGTTCCATATCGTAACGATGAGAGTTGAATTTAGTACACTAACGGAATGAAATTCCTCCAGAATCTGTGGTATGGCAGGAGCACAGATTAGTACGGTGATGTTCCTACATTAAGCCGTCAGTAACACTGATAGTGCGATATAGTTGAATCTGGTTCATTACGTTGTCATAGAGAGCCCACTGATTATAATCATTAAAGTCCATTTATAGACTTTCGACCAATTTCTAGGATTCGAAACATCGTTGGGTCCATCGTAGTCTACAGCAGCCCCAGAGGTGCTGGAAAGCGGTGTGCTGGTAGGGCCTAGCACTGTTGGTAAAATTGAGATGGTAGTGCCAGGATTCGCGTCAGTGAGATTATCTGGTTTTTCCTTTTCTTCCTTCATGATGCAGAAGCTGGACTAAAACTTTTGGCACATTTGAATTGAAAGAGAAGCAGGAATCAGGATCTTATCTCCAATGTTGTATCATTCACGATACGCAACTGCCGACTGTAACCTCATGGCCCCACATCTGTCTGCATTTCTGCGGCGTAGACACCAATCAATTTGAGTGTCTTACAAGAACCTGTACGACCTACTATATTCTGAATTTCGGACATAAATTCTAGTGGGATTTGCCTGATTTATGATTGCTGAATCGTTCATATTCTGCCTTTATATTAAGAATCCACCAACCAATCCCCAACTCTCTCAGGCTCCATAGACTATCTTGACTACTTTTCCCTAGGTACTTCAAATTCAACAGAATATTCTACACGATATAGTTCTCCTGCTCTACTACTTTATCCACCCAGATCCCGTCTTTCCCAGCCCTTCTCCCGTGATTAATCTTTGGTACATCACCCATGGCGTATGTCTCGATCTCAGCAGAATCAGCAGACTCAGGTACTAGGGCTTTTCGCGAAGCCAATGATTGGTCTTCAGCTTTGAGTTGGGAATTATCATTTCCCTGGCTCATTTTATAATGTTCAGATGAAGACCGGATGCTAGTAATGTTTCGAAAACTGTCAATAACTGAACGGAATGGAGGCAGCCCAGCTAAGTAGTTCAAAGAGGGCAAGCAGCATGCTATAAGTGCAAGTCCCGACTCTAACATTGACCAAAATAGAGAACGTGTGGTAAGTACTATATTTTCATGTTAGTTTTATCAATTACAGAGAGGAGAAGGGAAGGTTTTGGAACGCACAATCGTTATCGGCATTAGGATCTTTAATCTTTCCGGATGCAACTGTTATATCCAATGTCAGTAGAGTGTTCTTGCCTAGACTTCCCGCATGATCAATAATGGTCGGTGTTCAATCTCGGACTAACTTCCAGTGATATTGACAAACAAAGCCAGCCGAATGATGGATGCTACGAGAGCACTAACAAAGAATAACAGTCAGTGGTTTTGTTTTATTTTCCTCAATAGAAGTCGATGCTTTACGGTACTTACACCGCACCTAATCCGAATACAGCCAGCACCGCGAACTTTCTACTAGTCGACATCTGGAGCCTCAAAACCTAAACTCAGCAGCGCATCAAAATAATGTCTCTCGAATACAGAGGCGATTGTCAATATACGTACCATCGGGATAGGGAGACCCAGTATCATTACGTCCGTCAAAAAGTCAGAAATTGCAAGTGCAAGATCACTCTTGATGTCGCTTGGACAGTTGTGATGGAGCGTATTGATTGTGGTCCATCTGGTAGCAAACTTATTGCCACAAGATAGAAGAAACCAAAGGAAAAATGCCAGGCACCATAGTACAACGAGTATCAGAACACAAGCAGATACCATTGAGAACAGCGATCGACGGCTAGTTACGAATATTCTTCTGAAGAAGAATATGAAACTAAGCTTTGTAAAGCCCATGGACATAATTTGCATAAGGAAAAATGCCCATTCCAGCTATTTCGCGATTAGTTCTACCTTTCAATTCAGGAAATTGGCTTCATACCTTTTCCACAGTCGTGAAATTAACACTGTGCTCATCGTCAGGGTCTTGAAGATCTTTCGGTGCTGGTGTAGGGTATGCGAGAACTTTCTTGTCCACACCTAGATTCCAGTTAATATTGAGAGTTAATGCTCGACGTGAGAACAAACCAATAATCAAGACCAATGAACAACCAATGACCATTAACTAATCGCATAACATGATTAGTATTAAGCTTTGAGACGCGAAAGATAGATAGAAGTGGAGCAAACCAACAAGAGCCGGGATAGTCAACCAGTCATCTATGCCCAACCTAGCCTTCTGCAAATATCGTGTCAAAACCCGTAAAGACACGGATATAATGCAGAGGACCAAAAATACTGAGCCTGCGGCGAGTACATAGCCTGGATCTTGATCATGAGCCATGACCAACCGATTCCCAAGTTGTGGTGTGGGAAAACGTTGGAGAATTTTGAATAGATTTTACTAGTACGAAGCACACGGATATAGCGTACAAGATATTCATTCGAGCCCCTAATAAAAGCTTGTTATTATTACGCCACATACTAGTACTTCTGGTGTGAAGTAATGGTGTGGGAAGTCTGTTGAACGGTTGTTGATTAGTTTTCTGCCGACCTATGGCGTACGTTTAGTGGATCAGCCCGCAGCAGTCGTGTAAAGATAATGTGGTAGTAATATTGGAATAAGCTGAAAATGAATTGAAATGAGGTCGCAGATACATGACAGGGCTGGAGATATCATTTCAAACAGACATTGGCCACTCTATCAAGCCTACAGGGGGTAGAAAAGAGGCACGGATAATCGCTTAACTTGAACAAATCAAGGTACTTGCATCTATAACTATCTCACCTCTGAAACTGGAAGGTACTTTTAGCCGGGGTTGAAGTTTGAATCCAGGCATTATATGGAAGTGTTGGCCAGACAGAGTGTTCCACAAATGATGATGTCGTACGACTTCAACAGTTTGTAAATGATCAACTGTTGCAATGTGATTGGCTGCCTGTGTGTCTGTGCCGTTAATTAACAAGCTAATTCCGGCATGATGCACGATAGATCCAGGGATAACTTTACTCGGGGCAGTTATTAGTGATATAAAGCTTAATGATATAGCCGTTTTCTTCCGTACATGAAACGCTAATTCAATGCGGGGGTGGGGTGGCACAGACGCTGACCGGCACAGATGCTGACTTGGAAAAATATACAGTCCCCCGAAGTCTTTCAGCCCGTCACAGTAATGAACACGAAATGAATAGATCTACATATTTCCTTACGGACTGTATTTTATTCTAGGTGTAACAGAAACCTTCAGTCTCAAAGTCCATACTTTTTACATCAATTCCAATCCTAGACCATGTCACGTTACACGCTAAAGGAGCTTCAAACAAGGGAGGAACTCGACGCAGTAGTAGATGTTATCTTCAAAGCTCAATATTCTCCTTACATGCCATCGAGCTCTATCTTTTTTCCCGTGTCTGGCTACTCGTTGGAGGACCGGGCTGCAGGGATCGCTGCGTCACAAGAACGGTTGTGGAAAGAGCATTTGGCCGCGGATCCTGCAACCAACCATTGGATAATTGTTAAAGAAAATGCAAGCTCGAAAATTGTCGGTGGTTGTTTGTGGAAATGGCATGACGGAAATCCATTCCCAGACGGTATTCCAAAGCCAAACGTTTACTGGTGGCCAGAAGGAGAGGCCAAGGAGTTTTGTGAAGAAATGATAAGACAATCCATGACGCCAAGGAGCTTATGGATGCATGGTAAGAATGCTGGTGAGTTTGTGACCCTACCCTAGCATCCGAGTCGTCATTCGCTTAGCAACATAATCTTTAGGACTGTACATGATGGTCGTAGACCCTGATCACAGGTCTCGTGGTGTTGGTGGGTTAATGATGGAATGGGCGAACACTAGAATTGATGAAATGGGGATAGAAGGTTTCATTGAGGCCAATGAGCTCGGCAGGCGCTTGTACGAGAAGTGGGGATATCGAGTTGTGATGAAACTCGATTTATTCATTCCTTCCAACAAGTCAGACTTGTGGAACAAGCTCGCACATGAACTCAAGATGCCTCCTTGGTATGCAAGTAAGTTCCATCAATCGGGATTTAAATCTGGCCGAGCCCGTCTCCCAAACATATCCCCTCACTCAATTTTCTGTCCCCATGCATTTTTGATCCTTCGTTCTGATAAGCAATCTCTGACGCGCCTATATTCTAGTGTGGCGACCGCTTGGTGGTGTCACGAAAGATGGTCAACGGAATCGACCATGGCAGCCTCTTTGAATTATCAGATCAGATTTCATCGACTCTCGAGAGTGGTTATGAGCTTGCTCGATAGCAATTTTACAGTCATGTGTTATTCCAATAAATATACTAGACATAAATCGAAACTTCAAAACTGGGGCTCAAGCAATCTTTCATTTCGGTCTACTAGCATGTACTGCTCCAATTATGAGATATCTCCCTATGATGCTAGTTGGAAGAATCTTCTATTCCCCCTACTTGGAAAACACGAAGAAATAATGATTTCTTGATGCTGTCATCAACTAAATATGGTAAAGATTACAATATCACGATTGTGAACGTTCATCCGACAGAGTAATTGGCATTGCTTCTAATTTGACAAAACAAGAATTGCGGAGAAGCCAGCAGCACTGTAGAAACCAGAGGACAGGAGCAAACTGCGACTACTGCGATTTAATAGCAATACCCTGACCTTCTCCCAAAGAAACACTTCGGATCTATCAGCCCAGAAAGTTGAAACTAGATTTTTCACATCCATACCTTTCTTGGAAAGAGTTAACGGAGTTTATCATTCAATGTCCCCTAACTCAGTATCTTTAATGATCTCAATGTCTGATGCAGTGCCCCTTATCATGTCCTTGGTGCTAACTGCCAAACAGGAAGAGCCGATGGCAAACATCACAGCAACGAGCTGGAGGGAGGTGAAGAAGCGCATGATGCTGAATTGGTAGAGCTAAATTTTGATAGCCATTAGAAAATTGTGAAACGTCGGGTTTAGGCATGATAGAATTTACCTTAGGGAGATGAATTAACGTATACAATGTATACAGCGTATTTTTGTTTGCTGAATGCTCTGGGAGTTTGCGTTCCAGATATGTTAAGCTGGAGATCTGTACGATTCTTATTGTGAACCGAAAACATATGTTGGGAGATGGCTGGCCCCTCATAGATACCGCATCCAAAAAGGAAAGTCGTAGTGAACGAGGAGTTACCAACGTGGCATTGCGTATGCATCTGCAAATGGATTATGATTGGACAGCAGACAGTATGTATCGATTATCAACGTCTGAATAAACTGCCGACAGCAATCTTTTGCCACACTCCTGATAAACATGGAATTCTGCAAGGATTCAAGATTCGTTCTTATCTTTCACACTGCCAAGACCTCTAGCCTCGTTGATAACAACAAATGCCGTGAAACCAATTTAATTCCATGGAGAATAAGATCCCGGCATCTTTATTCCGAAGTCTAGTACACCTTTCGAAGGACCAAGAAAAGCCCAAGAGCTATCTGAGATTTTTCAATTGAGCAACCGAATTTATTTGTGAGATTGAGGTGGAAGGTCATTCTTTCTCGATAGCGGTTTGGCAGAGACCTAATTCTATAATCATTCTCCAAATTATGGACATAATGAGTTCGAAGATCCATCTATTAGAAGATGATCAGGACACAGAAGGAGAAGATTATGTATCTCGACTTCCAACGAAAAAGCAGTCAGTCAAGTCGACTTACCACCAGTCTGATTTCACGACGAAATTACTGGTGTTCATCATTCTATGTCTTCTTTCAAGCAATACAATCCTTCTCCTTCTAGCTATGAAGGTGATTGACACAGAATCTACAAAGAATGATTTATCCCTCTCTAGATACGGTATGTCCAATCCATGTTGCAACTAGTCAACTGTTATCACCTGAAAAATTGCGTGAAAACTTCATCCTCGAGCTTGGATTAATCAATAGAAAGCACGTCTCGCCTACGATACTCCCCTTATATACTATAATCACACGGACTACATGAGCAACAACGACACGCTGCAGGATGAGATGTGGGATAGAATTGATACAAGCCCGCTTGTTGTGGCACTTGATGATGACTGGGCCACTGAGCATCAGCTGCCACTATCAGTTTTCCGGTTTCCATGGGATCCCGAAGCAAAAGGAATTTACTTTTTGAAAGCATTCCACGGACTACATTGCCTGGTACGCAGCACTTCTAGGCACACTTTGTTACCCTTTGTTACCTTGCTGATGAGAATCTCTGTTTAGAAGGTATTGCGCAAAGCCTTTATCGATTATGAGCGCGGTAACCAAATTGGAAGCTCTGCTGGTCATGTCAATCACTGTTTGGACGCACTGCGGCAAGATATGATGTGCAATGCAGACGACACGCCCATGCCCAGTAAGTAAATAGAAGCTCACTTCTGCCTTGTTGCATTGTGTTATTAAAGGGATTATGGTCCAAATGCGTTTAATATTCTAAACTAACCATCAACGTTTAGTGAACCATTTCCCAAACAAAATCGGCCACGAACAAGTTCGCATGTGCAGGAACTTTGATCAACTCATACAGTGGACTAAAGAGCCTGAGAGACATGCTTGTTACCATCGTTGGAGTGATTATAAAGGACGAGTGAAAAATAGGATGGAGATGTTTGCTTTTTGTGAAGAAGGATCAGAGTATTATGGAAAGATGCAACAATACTTTGATAAATTTGGTCATAAACCGCCGTTTGGAGAAGATGACAAGGATTTTCCGACATGGGACTCGCGTTAAATTTATATTGCTAGGAGGCATCAAAGAGACGGTTTCGCCTATCACACACTCGTGGGCAAGCTCTAATTCCATTATTTTTGATTAAGTATTGACGTTTAAATGATCTGAAGAATCTTTCCCAGAATCTCTGTTTTGACCACAAAATTTATTTGGCCCTAGAAAGAACTCGACACATTTATAAATGATAGGAAATCCACAATCGACCTAAAATACTCAAAGTAGTTGAAGTGACTAAACACCAAGTTCAATCAAGCGGCAGTGAATGAAAACAGAGGCAAAAAAAGGCGTATATCCATCCTTCTAAATTTTAATCCATAACAAACACACAAGCACTGATTTGAAAAAATGGCGCTTTTTTGAAACCTAGTCAGAAGATTCGGAAGGGCAGGAAAATCGTTGGCTTAGTCCTCTACAAACTATGCAGGGGATAGCATTACACTGAAGCTAAAGATGAAGAAATGATATGGTGTAGTTTTTGAAGATGTTGTGGAGTAAATTGTTTTCCAGAGTACGGGAGTTTTGGATGTGATAAAGTTCGGAAAAAGCAGTGAGAAGTTTTTAGTAGGACTTCGGAATATAGTGCGATTTGTAGGCTGCATTAGCCTAATACCATGATATCCTTTCCTGCGAAAGATGACAGGTTTGTTTAGGTCGTTGACCTGCAGCTGTGCTAAAGAAGAATATTTCCTCTAACTTGATCATCACACATAACAGTTCCACAGATAATAATACTTTCAACGTGTTTTAGATACAATTCGCAAAAAGACTACACAATGGCAAACAGCAATTCGAGTACCTTTTTCCAACCCACGCCAGATCCCACTTCTCTGTAAAGACATAAGTATCACCAGACAAAAATAAATATCCGAACATCAACGCCTACCCTCCATAAATGTGCCACTCATAAATACAACCATATGCCATCACAAACCAGCGGGGAATAACTTCCCTGACCACATCATCTTGAACGCACCAAACACTGTCCCCAAGCTGAAACATCCAACTAAAAATCTCAAAGCGACATGTCTCCAACCATGATCCACAAATGGTCTGAAAGAATGATAGCGTGCCGTGAGTGGGGTCGGCGGTGCAGTTGGGTAAGGAGTAAGCAGATGTTGATTATTAATTGTTCCGTAATTGCCTACCTGTGGCACGTTGAGATAACTTTTTGATTTTGGTATTTCGCTTAGAGTGAACCGGACGTTTCTCCGTTGTCCTAATGGGAGAGGGGAAGATGTGGGGGCAATTTTCGGATGAGGACAATCGGGCTCGGCGACCGGGAATGGTGTAGTGGGATATCTCTTCTTTTCAAGATCTATTTCGCCTTGAATTGTGAATGTTACTTGTGCTGTTTTTGGTATCGTGGTCGGAATTTGTCGATTTTGGGAAGCAAGTGCTTCGAGGCGAGCTCGTGCAGTCTTGTAGAGCGACGCAGTCTCTTCGTAAGGTTCATTCCGTAGACCCATTTCCGCCATTAATATGTTATAACTTGTGGCTGACAGACGGAGTTTGTAAGCTCGGTGATTGCGGAAACCAAAGGTAGATAGGCTGCCAGCAGGAACTTTAAAGACGTGAGCAAGATTCACATAGGATTGTTTCCTGAGCGCGCCCTTTTGCAGACGAAGGAGCCATGATGGTGTGCTTTCCACGCAGCTATCTTGATCAACAGGGCTAATGGGTAAAGATCGTTGAAACTCAGAATTGTGTGGACATTGTGATAAATAGTTCTCTAGATTCGTGTCACTGAACGTGGTAATCTGTTGCTGATCAGTATAAAATTAATTGACAGTACAAAGATAACATACAGTAGTAACATAGCAAATAATATCTCCTCGTATACTTGAGCCTTTTCTTTGCCGGATTTTGAGAACGACAACTGCATTGTTGTATCCATCTTCTGCAAGAGCTTTTCCACAGCATTTCCTCTTACAACATTTGATATTCTTATCATACCCGTCCAACGGCAACCAAACAATACAACCGACACATAAATCTCCCGACCTCACTCGTGGTCGAGAATAATGTTCATCATTTGGTGGAGCGAGAAGTGGTTTGGTAGTCTTCAATTCGCGAGAACTCCCGATTGCCATCGCGGAAAATACGGAGAATGATGGCGAAAAAATAAAGCCACTCTACTGGTGCGCAAATACCTCTCGGCGGGCCGATATGCAAGAATATGGTATGAGATATGATGAAAATCTGTGATTGGTAGGGGAGGAATTCAAACAAAACAGTATGTGAGGAGAATAATCACCATTTATTTCTTCAATGCCTGCTGTTGCGCACTCACGACTCCAACAAAAAGGAAATAAATCCTTCCCCACAGCCTCATGCTTGAAGGTATGATGAGATCTTTCACTTTCAGGTCTCGTGGAAAACCCCAACCAACGTAGCCGATTCTGTATCACGGAAACAAAAAAAATTGCGTCTTTAAGTTGAATGATTGGTAGAAGCTGGCGCTTACGGCCATCTAAGGTCACGGCAGTGGCGAGGCTGAGATGTGGCCTCAAAATTGTGACTACAGAAACAAGGTTTGACGCAAGGCCGGTAGACCCCATGGAAATAGAAGCAAAATGATTCAATCAATCGGGTGCATTCTTTTCTGCCGACAGCCTTTCAGAGAGATCTTCAATTGTCCCACATGATGCCTACGAGCTGCTTAATTTTAGGCGACAAAATAGATCGATAAGCCAGCTCTATAGCTTCTCGAGTGGTCATGAAACATTCATTATGCGAATGATGAAACGCTTTATCGTCATGCGGATAGACACTTGTATTCTAGGTGTTGCCACTTAGGCAATGAATTTAAGCGAAGAAAACTATGTATCAGACAAAATCCAGCAGATGAATGGTGGGTCTAAAATTACGGTCACCTAGCATATCTCTGGATTTTCAAGCCAGTAGTTGCTAATAGTTCAGCCTTCCAAGGTTATTTAAATTGAGGTTTCGCCGGTAAAGCATCCAATATAGCGATATCTGTTAGTATGAAAGAGCACAAATACTGCCGGGTTCCTCTGTCTCTTATCTGTCATAGCTGCCACTTGGGATATTGAAGTTTTCACTATGGGATTCAAGAAAAAAATGGCTGCACATTGAGACAATTTCAATGTTGTACTTGAATGAATTGAACGCCCGTATTGAGTTTTTTTCTCTAACTCTAGCGAGCTCTCAGTTTAGAGGCAAGAAACTCGGCAACGCATCATTGAGAGGACCGACCGCTTAGATCAAATACTAGGTTGCATCATTTCCGCCATGACAGACTATATCAAAGCATCAGTGGCTCCTACATCCGAAGTAGGCCGTATCAGAATCTAAGTGCGGATATCGTGCTGACAGTAGGTTTAGAACCAGGAGTAGATGCTAGGGCTATTTTCTAGCAAGCTGACGTCTTATAGCTAGAGCGGATGTGCTGGTGTAAGGATGCGCTTGTCCCGCTTGTCAAAATCAAACAAAGGCGATGATTCCGAGAGTTCGGCTATGGTTTCTGTAGCACCTCCCATTTTCTCTTTCAAATCATCAGTTGAGACAAACTTTTCTTTTGTTAGTCCCAATTTTTCCATAAACATATTGTAAGAATTTTCGGTAAAGCGCAAAGCGTAAACATGGTGAGTGATAGAATCATTTTGATGCTTCTTAGGGCGGAAAGTAGCAAAAAATTCGATTTTGAGAGTATATCTGTGCGGAAGTAAAAGATAACAACACTTTGTGAAGTTCACCCACTAGGTTCCACCGCGTACTCTAACCGATAACTCTTCTCTTCATCTTTCCAAAGATGTTTGGGGCCAAAAGAGCAAGGGGTTAGTGTGTCAGGATCGCCAAGGTGACAAGCGCGTTTTTGTAAGAATGTCTTGAAGTCTGGGAATTCCTTTCCTAGCGCTGAAATCTATCTACTTGAGTCAGTGCATGCAATTTCGATCAAATATGCGTCAATCGTACTCACAATGGCAAAAGTGACATAGATGCCATCAGACTTATCCCTTACACCTAACACCAAAACCGGGTGGTCAAAAGACCCCGAATCCAATTTGCAGTATTTCTCAGTGTCAACACACCGATTCTCACACTTTTTACAAAACATCTGGCAAGGATCTTTCGAGCATGTACCTACACACACATTTCTGGCGCCATCTGTGTGTAGATTTACAATGCAGCCTGCGCCAAGTTCATTCTTCTTTAGATTGATTCGGGGCGCCATCATAAATCGACGCGAGGATTAAAGTTGCAGAAGAGAAACAGTTCTGTCACAGACAGCAAAAATAAAGGTAATAACGGAAATTCGGAGAGGCGATAAAAGAAGTGATCTGCTGGAGATATTTGGAATGTTTGCAATAATGCCATCGCGCAGACTTCGAGCATATATAGACTCCCTGTCGTAACTGCATTTTCTTCGATCAAACATTGCATCAGTACCGAGAAGCTTCAAGATCCAGATCCAAAAAATTTCTATCACTGAATGGAATATTCCATTCTTACGCTTCTCACGGCTCGACTCATCTATTCCCAGCGACGAAACGCGTGGTCATGGTTGCAACAATTGCTTCAATACTTCGAAAACAATCTTCTCGAAACAATTCATTATACTAGTCATGATAATTATTGTACTCATATCTGAATCTTCACCGAACTCCTCAGAAAAGTGCGGATCTCCTTTGACGCTTCCCTTGCTAAAACTATTGGCACACAATAACCTTGCGTATTGCCTGAGGTCAAACTTCAGAGTAAGAACAACCTAGTCACTCGACTCTCGTGAATCACTATTAGCCAGCAAGGCACCCGCGTTTTACCTTCGTTTCTCGCCACTCCTCATTTCCATCTTATGCCATCAGACCTCCAGCGACCATGAATGACCAGCCATGACCGACCAACCATGACCGCGACCTAGAATCTTCCAAGGAGTTTTGCAGCCTAGCGTCAAAATCTTGCGCATTTTTCAAGGCATATAAAGAGACTTCGGCTCAAGCCTATTCAATACGTTTCAATTTCTGTAAATGTTTAAAGATGAGGGCGATGATATTGATATATATATATTTTTGAGATGTGGTTTTTGATTGAGAAGAAAAATGTTGGTGTCGGAGGGTAAGGTTAACCCTGGCGCTAGCGATCTGTGGCGCAGCATCTCTCAAAATGAAGGAGCAACAACTACGCTCAACTTTTGAAATTATAATTTTTTATTGGCATAATAGGATTACATAAGGAGAATTTTTTACAAGAGATCCATAAGTATCGCAAGAAGACCTCGAAAGAAAGTCGAAAATGCTCTAGAAACCCTGCCCGAGATTCTTTCCAAATGAAGTAGCAAAGACTAAACCACCGGCACCTTCTTGGATATCCCCTCCGTGAAAAGATCTACTTTCCCTTGAGATTGATTGCAATCTATAAGGCGCAGCATCACCATTGCCAAATGTGTGAGTACTTCTCATTGAGAAGTTGTAGCTAGCACTGCAGATATCCTTGTCCATGGAATTACAGCATTCATTTACAAATGTGTGCAACACTATTAAAGAGGTGAACGATTTGCAACGATGTATCAACACCATCAACGGCTTTACACCTGGCGACGGGATTAGGAGGCCGATGTAAATCTTATCGACCAGGAAAACTATCTAAAATAATAGTGCTCTGGTTTGAGCAAGAATGGATTCAATCCTTGATGTGGGATAACAGATCCGAGTGAGCTATCAAAAGACGACGGACAAGTGACGTTCGGTTTAAAGCTTTTCCGGCGAAAGGATCTGGAGATTCGCTCATGGTTTCTTCGTTCCAAGCAGTTATTGATGAAGTTAGTTTTCTGATATTAGGTTCCCGAAGGGCTAGGATGGGTGAGAGGGGCATGGTTGCTTCTAGAACGTTGCCGTTACTAACAGCATTACCAGCAGGGTCGCTTTGGTCCATGAAACTATTGGGTCTGCAATGTAATGTATTTGAAAAGTCTTATCAGCTGCCGGATCTGCTTTTACAAATTGTTCTCCCGAGACGAGGTAAAGGGAAAGAGATAAGTGATTTTGAAGTGCTAGATATGGTCTAGCTAGCACTTCGAAGAAGTAAATCACAGAGAAAACTTCGAAAAGAGAAGGATGGAAGAAAGTGCAACACGGGACATGCATGAAGAATATCATTCTTCAAATAATCAAGTAATGATGATAAAAATCAATTATTCGTATAATGAAAGTTCCGAGTGACATAAATAATTCTCTGTTGAAGATTTTACTCCCAATCGTGTTCGACCATCCAAGCATCCTCTAATTGTAATCCAGATTCTCTAAGATCACAACCTGTGTGACCCCATTTCTCTGCATATATCTCTTCTCCACTTCTAATCAACAACTTTAGTGCTTGTTCGAAGCCTCGCGGGTCGCGATGAAATGGTTCCCCTTTACCACCTAGTTGTTCCTGTTGCCAATTATTTCTTTCTTTTGGATCACTATTTTTCAGCTCCGCTTCATCTCTTACTATGCGTAACAAACGTTTGAAACCTTCTCCTCCCATCTCATCCTCCGCCAATGCGTTCATTTCAGCTGCTGTTTTCGGAGGCATATCTGGGTTGTATTTTCGACGGAAGAACAAGTTCAAATCAATGGTTCTTCCCACGTCAATAACCCACCCCGCCTCGGCTGTATCTAGCATCACACCAGACATTTGAAGCCTCTGGTACATATCGCAGTCAGACGAGTAATAACTAATCATCGGGTCCCACCCTCCCATTTTCACGAAGCTTTCCATATTATTTAACGCGAGCCAGTCATACTCGAAGAAGCGAATACCCCATCCATCATATCCTTCCGCATAACTCGGATCTGAGGTCTTTCGTAGTTCCTCAACCGCTCGCATGTATAGAGACTTATGAGAAGTCGCAGGATCACGTTGCTGATTTAGCGGTGCATGGGTAAGGTCTTCGTCGGAGAATACGACCACATCCATGTGACTCCAGAAATAATTCTCCCAGCCATTTTCAAGCGCGGTGTAAATATAAAAGTTCTGAAGTTGAGCAAAAGTGAGGAGTGTGGGCGTGGAAATTACCTTGACCCCAAACACGTTTGTGAGTCGATCAACATTTAGATACGAAGGGTTCTGGAGTGTGATCTTTGACTTGGGCGAAAAGTTAGATTTCATCGTACCAGTGTTATCCACAACATATATATCCTCTGCAGGCCATCCTGCGGTTATATATGATAGAACGCATTGCTGTAATAAAAGCCAGTTTCGAGTGAACCCTATGAAAAGAGGAGTTTTCTCGACAACATGCTCCTTTGGAGGTTTGTTCCAAGATGGTACGTCTGGTAGAGTTTTATACTGGAAGGTATCGACGATTTGGGGTGAAGAATGAGGGCTCTCGACATTCAAAAACTGTTTATGAATTGGTCCTGGTGGTCGAGCTCTCACAGCAGGAGATTGTCTGAATGGTCCTTGTGATGGTTCGAACACTTTCTCCTTGACAGTCTCAACTTGTGTCGTTAATAACTTGGGCATTTCCTTCCATAAATAGAATAAGAGAACGAGATATAGTAGGAACAACGTAGAAGCTCCCTTGTATCTTGCCATTTCTGGTTGTTTTTGAAGACAGCAGGAGACACGACGCTCTAAAAGAAGATGCACCCTCAGAGCTGTTCATCAACCTTAGTTTAAAATACAAGTCCAGCAAGTTGGCTTGTGCATACGACGATACTATGAATAAGGTTGTCAATACGGTTTTAATTGTGGGTACTGTACCTGAAAGGAACGCGCCTCTTCTCGCAATCAATCACCACGTCGCTTTCACAATATGTTGCCGGCCTCCCGCAGTTTCGGTCTATGCTTGCTGCAAGAGCGCCTATGGGCAATGAACACGTACTTTCTTAAGATTCCGCACATCTCAAATGTGCTCGATGAAAAATATCAAAGAGATTTCGAGCGGCGGCAAGATCGCAGTTTTCTGATCTATGTCTGACTATGCCAAGTCGGGATCGCAGTTGTGGGCCGGCCCGTATTAGCTCTCCACTTGGTGACGAAGATGATTTCTTTCGGCCCGGCGAGCTGTTGACGACAAGTTCTGTCTTCATAACTGGTTCCAAGGCAAACATTTCGACTATAAGGATGCGGGTTTGTCAAACAGCGAGTGTCGTTCTGTCACGTGATTAAATCTGCGTGATGGTTGCGGAACTCCCTGTAGGGCTGACAGTGTGAAGGAAGCACCATCTCATATCAAACAGTAGATACTAAATACACGATCCCCAGTAGTATCGTCATAACAGATTGGTCGTATCTGAAGTCCCTTATCACGTGGTAGGGCCTGCGGCAGCCTTAGCCCCGAACGTTTCTCCGACTAGAAACGCAGAGATAGGTAGGTCCATAGGTATACAACGGAAATTATTGTGTATATCAGAAGGTCCCTCAGAAGTCAGATTCAATACCCTTCATCGAAACGAGCACTTCCACAGAAGCAGAAGCCACCACATGTTCAAAAAATTCATACACGAAAAACAACATACGTAGGATAGACTCGGGATGCATGTTGAGGCTCAATGGTATTTGTACAATGGTATGTGTACCAGGAGATTTGAATGTGTTTATCTTCAGCTTATTGCTCAAAGCATTGAGCCTCAAATCGGGGCGTAGCTCAGACATCACATGATATTTTCATATTTTCAACTAATCATTTTCGTCTTCCAGAAGGATTGTGGCTCGTCCAGTCCAATACAGGCACAGCCCTCCACACTGCTTACTCCCAAGACTTCGAAAGCTTTCACTTGTGATACGCCAATTCTGCCTTACGCCGAATATTGGCTTTTACGCGGCGAGCCGGGCTTGCATCTTTTGGCATTTGTTTCATTGTTTCCATCGACCGACTAATGCAGGCTTGCGGGAAGCTTAGGTGGTATTGAGTAACCTTTGGTTGTCGCGATGACTCTACGCCTTAAATTCCCCTCATTATATGCACGTTTAACTCGGGGAGATGCAATCACGTAAATGTACCAGTCATAACACGACAGCATAATCTGTCGTTTTGGTTCTAGGCAATCATCATTATTGTCTCCAGCCTTATTGGTTCATTTCTATTGGATATGATTTGAGTCAAAGTCACCTGGGAATTTCCGCAATTGTACACCCTGGGTTTTTGACAATGCGAATGTTATCATGGTTGTGGCTGAGGCTTGGATTCACATTTACCTTGTTGATTGATATCATGAAGGGCCTCCGGGTTTTGCATCGTGTATAGCAACGTGAATTTAAAACCAAGGTGGATTCCACCCATTGATCGATACCTTTCTTTCTCTTTCTTCAAGCATCTCAAACTATATACAAAGACTGTTTCATCCGACTTTCACTGCAGTAGGGCCGCATATTTGCTTGTCTACTCAGTCACGAAATTTGTTTTAGTACTATCAATCACTACTGCCTCTATTCAACCACCCTTCAAAATCGTAAATATGTCTCCAACTGGAATCACCTTCCGAAAACAAGTCGATACTCTTCTCAATGAGCTGTCAGACTGTATCGCATTTTGTAACCAGATCAGAGAAACCCGTCGACTAGGTTCCAAGCACGAGAATTTCGATAAGCTTGAAGACACCCTCCTTCACTCACATACCACCCTTTCAATTCAATATGATACTCTACAGCGATGCTTCGGGCACCGCATGGCTGTAGGTGATGATGCATCAGTTCAACCAATGAACAAATGTCTTCGGGCAATATCATCTGATATAAAAAGAAAACTTTACGAGATCGCCAACAAGACCACACAAACCGCCGGCTCTAGACAACTCCCCGGCTTCGGTGCTCTCCTTCAGCACTGGAAACTCATTGAAGAAGACGCTTCCAACATCATAATCGGTCTTTCCCAACGTCTAATCATCACTCCACCTGCATCAACACCCGTTCCATCCCACACTCTGTCGCCAAAACAAGAACCACAAATCCGATCAGATCAAACAGTCGTTTCCAAAGGCGATTTCAACTTTCTACTTGACCATATGCAGAATTCCTGGACGGAACGATGGAGTAATGAACAGTTAATTTACGTCAATTGTTGTGATCAAAATAACAGAAGTTACGAAAAGCCCGAAGGATTCATCAAGGCAGTACCGGCATCATACACACCTGCGAGGACTGAAAACGTTACTAGATCAAGACCAAGCAACGGGGATTTGACTGAAAGGGAAAGGAGGAGTTATGCATACGGAGGGTCGAACCGATCACAGAGAGAAGAATTCCGGAGACAATGAGAAGCGGGTTATAAAAGGGTGCGCTTTTCAGGGATGAATGAAATAAGACACTTCGAGATGGAATGAAATGATGGTATGCCTACGGTTATGGTAGCGGCGGGATGATATCCAGGTTTTGTTTGGTATTAGCAAGGAGTTTTCGGAGGGTATCACAGGACAACGTCGCCGGTAAGCGCAGCGAGAAACATCTTGGAGTTCAACATTTATTGCGGTTATAATTGTGTCTGCTTTGCGTTCATTCGCTTGGAAATAGTAAACAATAATCACTATTTTCAACCCAGATGCATCATATGATTTGTGTATGTGAATATGTTTCAGGTGCCTCAATTCAATTAAGCTTTCGGATGCACCCCGCATAGTGCACCCCTTCCCAAAAGCAGCAATCATTTAGGCACCACCAAGAACTTTCTCGGTGGCTTGCCCTTCAAGATCTGTTCAAGCCAGATGTTGCGTATCTCCGATTCCTACGGATAGACGTGAATAATGCAAATAAATGACTCACGATGTAAAAATCACAGCACGAATCCTTCGACTGAATGGAATGACAAATCTCATACAGGTTTTGGAAAGCAGTCGTGAATCCATGAATAGGGCCGGAAAAATTTCCTTCTCATCACTAAATGTCTGGCCACAGATGGAAAGCTGCTTTGGTTTGTATTTTCTCGAAGTCCAATCTGCCAAGCGCTTTATTATCTGCCATGTATGGATTGATGTGCTTTTCTCCCATCCAGCCCATTTCCACAGTCGATTTATCCAGTGGAACATTTTGCCCCTCACTGTGAAAATGTTGGAATTCGTAGAGGGCACCCATAATACCCGGTCCTTCACTCATTGACATCGTCCACTGTGAGATAAAAACTCCATTTCCTAGGCGCTGCTCGGCCGCTATTGTATGTCGAGAAACTCCCACCACCTAGGTTCATCGCCTACAGCGATATACCAATGATTGTTTCTAGCCAGAACGGGTTGCAGATTTTTAGGTAGATTCGGATTACAGCAATAGTTTTGTGACCGACGATCCAAGAGTAAAACTGGCTTAGAAAACTTCGCAGGAGACTCGTAGCTTTCATCTCAAGCTTGAAAAATCCATATTCGAGAATGTCCTATAACCACGATGGTTCGGGCCCGGAAATGGATGGGAGGCAGGTCTGTCCTTGTCTGCTCTCAGAATTAGTAAGTCAATTGTGAGCTGCTCAGTTGTTTTCGGATGCCAATGTTCATTTGCCGCCTCTTGGTTTGTTGCTGGAGAGTAGGATGCATTGTGAGCGAAAAACACAGAGTGGCACATGCGACGCGGTTGGAGGGCTTCGCGTAAATCTCGGCGCTGAAGGGTAAGGTTAGGCTATGCTCCCGACTTCGACTTCTCTACTTCGTACTTTCTGTCCCAACAATTCACGCTCAACATATCCTTAATATGTAATATAATGGAAATGGAGGTAGACAGGTATCCGGATGTCAATCGCGCCAGTAACATGTCATCGCTCACGATTAATTCTAGCCGTGCCCCACGCGGAACTGCCTTTCCATGCCCCGCACCTGTTACCTTGACACTGGACAGACAGCACAGCTCCCCCGTTCCTCCAATGGACAGTTCAAAAAACAAAACTCGTACCGTGAGCGACGGTATATCAGATCTCTTCGTGATGCGATTTCATTGAAAGATCTATTCGGAGATCTTGAGATAAGCCGGTAAGATTGAGGAGGCCCATAATCACAGTGGCTGAGATGCGTGCCGCAGAAATGCAGTAGCTTTTCAGAAGATCAATGTCTTTCCCTCTTTAGCCATATTTCTCCATCATTCGCCATGTCGTCCCTGTATGCAGATATACCACTACTCCGGTCTAACAAGCAAATTAGACTGCTCCGGCTTGAGCAATCATCATCTGATTGTGATGACTACTGTTTCAGCTTGTCGGTACACGAATTTCACGATGGTGTGCGTCCCCCCTACATTGCCATCTCATATACTTGGGGGGATACCGTTCCACTTCTGCCGATAGTTGTGAATGGCAAAAAGATGCGAGTACGCCTTAATTGCTGGTACTCCCTCTGGCAGATTAGACATCATGGTTTTACTGATTATCTGTGGATTGATTCATTGTGCATCAATCAAGATAACAATGAGGAGAAGAATTTCCAAGTTGCCATCATGGGATCGGTTTATGAGTCTGCATTGTGGGTTGCAAGTTGTATTGGTACTGGTGAGACCATCAGTGTGATGGAGCCCGGCTTGATGTCTGATGGCGAAGAAGCCAAACTCGCCAGGATGAGACTCAGAGAAAACTTTGATCAAATACCATACTTTGATAGGGTATGGATCAAACAGGAAATTATTCTTGCACGTGATATCACGATCTTTTACGGACTGAAAAAGATCTCATGGGAAAAGTTTGATCTATTGATGAACATGGAGCGGAGACTATTGGAGCGGAAGTTGAATTCAGAAGAAAGTGCCGACTCTGGTATTTTCGATGCAATAGATAATGGGCAATGGTCAAGTGGTTTTTACGAATTAAATCGAGCACAAGAGATGCTACTCCAGGAAACCGAGATGGATTCTGCTATATCACAACTTTGCAATCATCGCTCAAGACCAGTGTCTGGTACGTTCGTTGACTTAGTTCTTAGATATAAAACAGCAAAGGCTACCAATTCCAGGGATAAAATATATGCACTTCTCTCCCTTCTTCCAGAAGAAGACCCCATCCGGCAAAACTTAGTGGTTGACTATGGACAGCCTACATTCAGTTTATTTCACACAATTGTAAGATTGGTGTACAGCGCGTACGAAGATATAAAATATGAACAAAAGCATCAGGTCTTGGGTTTAATCAGGGAATGGCTAGAGATTGATGAAACGAACGCGGAAATGAATGATTATCTGAAATCTGTTCCCTCTTCACCATCCGATTGGCTACCTTCTTCGGTTTCAGATTTGGCAGGTCCTTGGCTTAATGGAATTGATCCTCATATTATGCTCGATATCATGGAAATGTGCGATTTAGGCCCGCAAGATGAACTCAACGTTAGCTTGAATCTCAAAGCTCAAGAGTACACGCCTTTAGCCTTACTCAAACACATTAACACGTGGCGGCGAGATGATGAGAAATGGACCAAGAAAGATATACATCAGCTTGTGCCAATCGACCTTAAAACAACAAGAGTTGCCTTTATACGTCCAGCTCTACACACAAGTATTTCTCCAAATATGAAAGAGTTTCTGGTCAATGCAGATGTTCGAGTCGGAGATGTCATTGCAAAGATACTTTGGGATGGGCCCAAATCTTCCTACCACATCACAGCTGTCCGAACTGTAGCACATGCTGTTTTGCGGGCAGTGAATGGTAAAGACAAAGATAATGGAGAGGATATCCTCGACGACTCTGCCATGGACACTTCCGAAGATATGTTTGATAGCTCTTCGAACCACCCCTCAGAACAAGGGGATAGCCCAGGAGTTCTTCTCAAACTCCACAGCTGGGCGATTCCGGTCGGCCAAGATCTTACCCTACTGACTGAGAATGAAGAATCGGATTCTTCTTATTCACACCAGAATCAAAGCTTGGATAGATTAAAGCTACACCATCGGGATTTGTTGATACCACTGATTTTGAACAACAAACCGCTACATGCATTGCTGTATCCTACACCTAAAGGTTCATACTTTTCAACAGTTCATTCGGGCAATGACGCGGAATCTTGGAATCAAAATCGCCAGCCCAGCTCTCCTTCCAAGAGTGAAGTAGATTATAATTATCTCAGAGATGTACTGGGTTGAAACTCGCAAAAGCACTAAGGATAAGGGCATCGGCATTTAGATATTTCGGTGACTTTTTATGGCATTGGTACTCCGCGCTCGTTTACAAGGACGATTTGGAGTTTGGCAATGTTTCAAGTTGATGAAGAAGATTGGGTTTGGGTTACAGCGCCTTTTTGTCAATATTCGTGGATCTTCGTATGGATATCATGAATACATTCTTATGGGTTAATTAGTAGTGATCATGCGATCTACAACTTAATTCCTTTTTTTTCCACTATACGCATGTGTGTCGATATTGGACTCTCCGTCGACTCGATGGCCTGAAGGCCTTTTTTTTTCTCCTAGATATCCATCATGAGAACCTACCTCCACCTCCCTCAACCACCCACACAAACTTCAAAGAAACTCATATCCTGATATTCAAGAGGCAAAACCCAAGTACAAAGTAGAATCTCTTTTTTCGGCACAATAAATATGTGAGGATACATTTGCATCTATCATTTCACCATATCGCAGCAAGTGGTGGAGCTTCTATGTACAAAGATGGTTCTGTTTTATCCTAGGTGCATGAGAGTGATTGCTAGCATTGATAGTAGAGGCATCTGAGATGTGATGTCGGTGATTAAAGCTCGCGACAGTAGTCAACAAATACCGACAATGCTTTTAACACTATCACGACTCTGTCTGGCATTTTGCCATGTCCAGAGCTTGTTTAGTACATTGGCTTCCTCGGCCCCCTGGTGTGTGCTTGTATGTTCATTTCCCTGTTTGATCTTTTCTATCTTTGAAGTCAATGGTCTTTTATATAATTACCCTGAATACTCTGCTATCCTCAAATACTTATCCCTCATTTTGAATCTAATTGCGTTTACATACCCGGCCTTGATCGTGAAATTATTACTTAGTCGAAAGTGCAAGATGTAATTTTGTATTCCTACTTGCTTTTCTATTTAAGCAACAAGATAATTATAGCATGTTTCTATTATTGCCAGGCAGATGGTAGGCTATCCGAGATGGAAAATAGATTAGGATTTGTGCCAGTTTGAGATCTTTGATGTTAAGCATTATTTTGAGAGGAAACGTGTGGATAATAGCTTTTATAACTGTTGCCATGTTCGTGACGAAAGACCATGGTGATTGGCAGGAGTTTACAGATCATATTTATGGCGATAAACGTTGTAAATACAGAATTAAGGATGTCTCAACATGCACTTTCTCTTATTCAATTTCTGCGATGTAGAAGAATCTGTATAATATCTCAATAATCTGAACAACTGCCTTTATTTTATGCTTAAACTAAAAGTTTTTCCACTTCAATTTGTACTAGCAGGAAGCACATAGCAGGGCTTGTGCGGGATGTTTCGAGTTACTATCAAGAGTATAGCTCACTCCATAAATCCCACAAGGAGAATTTCATAGGAATCCCAGATATAAATTCATCAGTCTTAAGCGGCTTTTCTTTTTGCAATAGTAAGAAAAAACGATTGGGAATCTGAAAATGCGAATTTGACACTATGGTAGTTGGTTGGATCGAGTCTTTGAACTTTAAGTTTCTTTCACTGGCAGAGGTCACTGGTGGTTTGAGCTCTGGGTGACATTGACTACCAGAATTTTTCCAAGATGACAGCAAGTACTTAACTTTTCGACGAAAATCCTTCGAAATTCTTGTTATTAGTCCCCTGGACTATGAAAAAATGAGTGACAGTGATACATGTGATGATAACGGTAAACTATAGAGAGCATAGTAAAGTTACTCATTTCCTTCGAGAAATAAGAGGATCACTCCCTTTAGAAGTATCCCTCAACGGAGACTAGATCAAAATTCTGCTATCCAGATCTTGAATGATTGATTTGAGTAAGATCGCTCTATATGGGATTGGTCAATAGTATTTGAGTCATTTTTATACTCGCTCTTCGATCGCGTGCCAGCATGTAGAATTTCGGATATTATGGCACAGATGGAATATTTACCAGTCACACCGATCTAGATCTAGATTATGAGTTTCTTGGGTATATATTTAATATCTAGATCAGAAGTTATTATTCATCTTAATCACATTGGCCAAGTGTTATTCTAGAGACTATACACAGACTTACAGAGCGATAAATTATCTGGCAGCTAATACAAATTGGTTCCTTTAAAAAAGTAACTAGAGGCTAGCAGTTTACTTGTTTTTAGCTAATTCTTCCAAGCGTCGACATTTAGGTGTTAGGGATGACAGCGAGATGTGATACTGACAATAGAGATTTTTTGAATTTTCTAAAAAATACTCGAAAATGAGTGCGTGCGGAGACCTATCAGAAATCTGAAGATAATTCTACTATAGATCCATCTACTATTTCCATGTTTTTACGACAGTTTCGTATTCCTCCGTCTGGACTGTTCTGAAATCTTCTAGAGGGTCGTGTGGAGGTGCCATGGTTATCGTTCTCTGTCTTTTATATTCAAGCTTTCTTTTGTGATGTTGGAATCTTGCGGAACTCATCTCTGTCATATAAAAAGTTGAGAAGCTCCTAGAACTGAATTCCATAACCTAATTCAACAGGAAATCACTGCTACAAAGGTCCTGTAAAGGGCAACTGGTCTTGGATTCCAGTAGGAAGTGCTCAAAGGTATTTTTATGCGCCGGTATTATCATATGTCTTTCTAGACAAACGTTAAGTTGCCGATTGCGTAGAGGAATAAGTTTCACAACAATACCCTAACATATGTGAGAAATCTGGCACCAAAGTCACATCGGAGTCAGAATGCTTGATTATACTAACGTTTATGAAAAAGCCACTAATCATGTTGACAGAATCACTGAGTAAAAACACATTGAAGGATATACGAAGAAGGATTTCTGAAGTTAGGAGGGCGAATCGTGAGACCTCGTGTGGAATTGATTTGTCCAATTCTATTAATTATCATGATAATTAAGGCCAAAGGGAATATTAACATTGCTGGCAACAGGGAAAGTTCCTACTGACATTCCGTAAATGTCAATACACTTCTTTTTTTTTTTACCTTCAGAGTTACTGGTCTGGTTGCAAGCAAGTGCTAGAGACTTATTGTGTATCATATCTTCAAATACCTCATGTGTTTGAGTTCTAGATCACAAGCTGACAGAATAAACCGATACATATCGAACTTTTCTGCCATGTATATACATATGCCATAGTACTGCTTCAATGTGTGTACTTCTAATAGAAAACATGGAGTATGCATCATGAGTGTGACTGCATATGTTATTCAATGTTAAACTAACCATCAGATTCATCCAAATCTCTTATACTATACCATGCCAACATGTAAACTTGGGTTTTAAAAGGGTAGATGTGGATATCATTATCCCAAAATAATTTCTAGTAAAATATTATTTATCCTCACAAATTTTAGTCTAAATTTGGTATTCCCCTCCGAATCCAATATTAGTCGTCTTTATACTTTTATATAAAAAACCATTACTTTTGAGTTTCTCGAATCCAAAGTTCCAAGAAGTCGTGATGTTTATAAAGGCTTGCTCGCGTGCCAGGTTTGTCGTTCGGAACGAAGTGATGGTATAATCATTGTTTTGTTATATGATACGAGACACAAGTGTGAGGCTTTGAAGTTGGAATTTTGGCGGTGATAAGTATTCGATGGATCAAATGATGATAATATAAGTTTGAAGACAACAACTTGTAGTTGTATATGTTGCCGTGCGCCTCCCTTCCTATCTTTAAAATCCTTAAACAGAGCTCCAGATTAAACAAATAGGAATTTTCTATCAGGTAATGAAGGTTTATAGGCCGTGTACTTTACTCCTTGAGGACCACTCTCAAATGCTGGACAAAATAACATCTTGCTAGAGGACAACTTATATACCGTTCTCTCTCTCAGCGCGATCGATAGTGAGGGAGAATGGTTCGGGCTAAGCTAGCGTCAGATTCTGATGGCTTAACAGACATCCGCCAATTACGATTGCAATATCCTTAAGCATGGATGTAGATCAGCTCGGGCTATTTAAAGAACATTTTCTTCAAAAATTCTGCTTTCCTAGACCTAGAAAATTACACATTAACGCACCAGGGTGGAGGGAATTTGAATTGGCTTTTAATTCCACCAGATCGAAGAGTTTTATCTTCGTGGGTTTATTTTGCCACGCATCATTTGACCTATAGAAGGTAGAAGAATAGAATAAAGATGGTGGTCATTTTATTGACAATAGAGAAGGATATATGAAGGATGATGAGAAATCTTTCAGAGGCAATAATTCCACTTTATGGTTATCTTAAGAATAGTTTGCTGTCCATGATCACTGGTAGTATGTGACAACTATTCTTAAGGAATTTTTCATATGACTAGTCAAGTCTCTCAGTAGAAACTTTCTGAAGTTCTCACTGTCATTCGTTATCCTCGTGTGAAAATTGTGGCGGAGATTCATCCAGTTACCAATTACATCCACTAATTTACTATTTTACTACAAAGAACAAACACAAGCATGACTATATATAAGACTACTCTTACGATATCTTCGTGCTAATATTATCTATGAGAGACTGTGTATCACAATAAAGACTAGTCCTTGGGATCTAAATGCGCTTATAAATGAGCCTGATTAGATCCGAGATACGAGACTTCCCTATCTCATAAATAACAGGAGACTTTAATTCCTCATAGAACAGGGAGGTGGAATGAGTCACAAGTAGCTATATATTTGGCAACAATATATAGATACTGGTGAATAGATGAACATGGCAGCGGCTTCCCTTCACTGACGAACTAGATAAAGCTTCCAGTGTGCACAATATTTTGTCCAATTCCCAAAAGACACTAACCTATGATCAATCGAGCAGTAGATACAAAAGTTGGTTACTACAAATATGTTCTTGAATTTCTTTCCTGTGGTTTTCTGTCCTCATGAAGTATGTAGGATCTGGGCCCAAACAAGGAATAGTGTATATATACCTGAAATTCAAAGGTAAGATGTTGACCTCCTGGGATCTTGGCAGCATATGTATATATATTGCATGATGCATATAAGGAGCAAACAAAACTCAACTTTTAATTCATTCTTTCCTTTTTGGTATACTGTTTGTTTGCTTTCAATATTTTGATTTCAAAGCACTTTAATTCCGAAGGCTGAATACCTAACCTTATTCCTCCTTTTTTTTTTTGAATATATACTCGCAGCTTAACTGCTTAGCTAGAGAATCAATCAATTCAATCTGATGCTCTTTCTAGTCTCAATAAACCCAATATAAGATGACCATATGTCCCAATTTTAGGCAGTCCAGTTGACCAAAGCTCTAATACAGCATTCCTACCTGCTTCAAAGAATCTGCACTGTCAAATATACGATTTGTTGGCTCTTGCAGGAAGCAAAGCTATCCCTCTTGAGCTCACAATCTGTACATAAAGCGAACCTGTATTCCCTATCCTTTACTTTTTTCCATTGTACCATAGACAGCCATTGGGTCAGAGATATGGTGTTTATTGCAGCAGCCGCCTTTATACTCTAATTTCGTCAAGATGGAGTGTTGCTCACGATTTGGGAGAAAACGGATGTATGGGAGGAAATTACCCTTACTGCCACTTTTACATGCTTATGTGTAAACAGCACTAAAAACAAATTATCAACGACAGCAGCAGCAGCAGAAAAACGGCATTTTCTAACCCGTAAAGATATGGAGTTGTCAAGCGTGAATATTTATCACTGATACAGGAATTCACATTTGCAGATGCGAGATTCTATTAATCTTCCGTTTTGAGTTCATAGTGATTATCCTGTTGAAATGATGAAGAGAGATATTTCAGTTTACAGTCGAGTTCTAAATACCTAAGCCATGAACTTGCCTCTTGGTATGCTTGAGAATAATAATAAAATGTTTGTGAGTAAGAAGCGGGAACCGACATGAAATCAATAAGGTCTCTGAACGATTGTGAAGGAATAATGTGGGAGCGTTGTTAGAAAGTAGTCACTTTGAGTTAAGTTCTGCGTTCTTCACACATATAATAATTATATGATATTATATATCAAGAAAGCTTTCCCAGTAGTATATTAAGACACACAACACATCCACATCGATATCAATAAGCGAACATAAATACAGAACCCAAACAATAAACTACCCCACGACTTCATCATCCAAACCTTTTTTGTCCGCCTAGCTATTTCGTCGAGCATCTAGACCATCATGCTATAATTATAAGTAAAAGTAAACTCAAACCTCAACCCATTTCAATCCATCTCATCAAAGCAAATAAATCCCCAAGTATAACATTTCTCCCAAAGAAAAGACCCGAGATCATCTCTCCGAGGTAGATTTCTATTTCACTTTAGATAGAATCTAGAGTTCATCTCGATGATTCCAATTCTAAGATGACGCAAAGAAAGCTACCTATCGCTATAAGTTAAAATTACAATTAAAAACCTCCAATTCATTTTTTACGGATTAATTAGATCCAGTAGAGCAAAATATCAAGCGAGAATGCATCTAGATTTCCACATCATCAGCCAAGACCAGAAATTGCGGGAGTGATGAACGTTATCAAGGCAATGATAGTGATCTAGTTCTAGTAGAGGTTGATGCGCCTTATATTGTAGATCATTGGGCCTTTATCACACTACCATTAAGAAGTGAGACAAACACTACTTGAAAAAGTTTGGGGTAATGTTTCTTTAAATCCACTATTTATTGCCATTGGGCAGGAATTCCGAATTCCACGTTGGAGTTTGATACACATAACGGGTAGATTTTGTATGCCTAGTATCATCTCGATGGCATGTAGATCTGCATGTTTATCTTTATCTTCATTTCCGATCATTCTGTGTGCGAACTACTGGGGAATTCGAAAGAGGTAGATCGATGTAAAGCTTATTCCTGTCTCAAATACAGTATATTACTCTATCTAGCCTACACTAGCACAGCACAGCAAGTATATCTCCACCTCCATCTCCACCTCCACTCCGGAATCAGATTCATAACATTACATTATATACGTATAAGGTAAGCAAAGCGAGCAAGATAAATAACGACGGAGAGTCTAGAGCAGGATATAAAGCTATAAATATAATCCTATAGCTCAAAACAATACCACAACAAGAAGTTTCTAGGATGATTAACTTTTATGTAGATAAACATCAATTTTGACTTTTTGACTTCCCGAGTTCTTGAAAGGTACTTACCATTTCGAAGCTCGAAGATCTCATAAAATTAATTCCCCTGCAACCTAAAGCTTAAACAGTATATTCCTCCTCATCTGTAGTCACCTATACACAGTAAGATCTGATTAAAGTCCAACCGATAAAGCTAATTAGCTAACCCTAAACTTCCCCATCCCCAACCATCTTATCCAAACATAAACACAACACACAATCAAAATACAAATCAATACCACTCAACAAGCAACCCCCACCCTCCACTCAATCGCCTTAAATCTCAAATCTCAAATCTCAAATCTCAAATCTCAAATCTCAACTCCAAATCCTACCTACCTACCCACCGATCGCATCGCATCGGCCCTATCACATATATACATACATACATTAGGACTCGCACGCACGCACGCACACACAGGACGGCTCGGATTAATCGAAAATTCCCGCGGAGCGCACCAAAGGTTACATTGACTTACATTGACTACTTATGCAAGGTAAATCACTTCTAGCGCGCATCGCTACTACTGCGCGGTAGTATTTCTTATTCGCGAGATATTGTAGTGGGTTGTCATCATACATGATCGATATTGATATTTGGCATCTATATCGATATATGTATGTATGTAACCTAGGAGTATGCGAGCTCTCATAGGAAATTTTTCAAATGTTCCATGTGAGATTAATATTACGATGCTGCAGGTATATCTGGAATGGGGCTAGAGATACTCAGATATTGACGTGGGGGGGTTGTGTCTATATCGGGAGATTATAGGCGTGGATTGAATGATAGGGGAGGTTTTTAGATGGGATTATGATGTGCTGGGGGAGTGTTGCTGTGTGAATAATGTAATGATGGGGTTAGTGAGGCGATGAGTGTGGGATGGATGGATGGATGGATCATGGGGTATTTGCGCGGTCAGGAAGTATCGCGTACTGCATGCTCCACTGTGAGCACGTACCATGGGATGGGATGGTAAATTATAAAGGGAATAGTATTCTCCTATTAATAAAGTATGCTATACGGAGTACTTTCTAGCTGTACGAACGAGTAGGAAGTCGAGTTTTATGACGAGGAAAAAGAAATATGAAAGAGACGGATGAACGTATCCGTGGATAATGATCAATCTATTAAGGTCTAGGGGATGAGGCGAAGGAATATAGAAGAAAGCGGTGAGTAATACATGCAATGTAAAAGCATGACTCGTAAAGATGTAGAATTTAGTAGTTTTCCAGCTGCGAAATATTATCAGCTCTGATGGGATATTTCTAATTCCCACTCTGAAGCAACATCCCCATCCCAATCCATAAACCAAATTGTGAAATTATGCATTGACACTTCCCAGCTTCCAGCTCTCTATTTACACCTAGTTACAAAAGGCGTGTGTCAATTTTCAAGCCATCGTACCATTATTCAACATTATGAAGTGATATGAATACCGTGCGCCGAAACATTAATGATGAGAGGTAATACAATGTACGCACTAATGTTCAATATCAAATATTCGATATACGTGAGGGTTTCTGGATGGTAATCTCGCAAAGTACTAATGATAGCTAGCATAGCTACAATATAGATATGAGGAATGAAGAGATAGCTTAAAAAGTCCCACATCAGATAAATCTAAGCTCTGTTATTTCTGCCCAAATTTAGATAACTTTAACGAGGACATAGAACGGAAGACAATCCACGGAAATTGAAAGCCCGTTGCCATGTTTTACAAAAGAGTCTCAATTATTTGATAGTGACCTGGATGAAATTTTCTCAAAATGTTGGCACAGTGCCGACCGGCAGTTGACTCGAGGTAGCGGATAGTAAGACAATATGTACTCACTGTATTGTCATCACATCGCCTCGGGATACAAATAACCAGGAAGAAACTGGAAATCTCTGGAAATCTCTCGGGATCACCGAGCTGTGTGCCGTGCCTTGATTGCTGTGCCGTACATCGTCCATTCATGAAAATAAGAACATTTTCCAGGTCACTGGCCCAACTCTTTGCGAAAACTTTTCAAACTACCAGAGTGCCAATGACTTCATGGTACTCGAGTAGTAGATTGAAAATAAGCAATAACATAGCCACTTGAGAATCCATAAATACGAAAGCAGAATCTAGACACTCGAGCAGATATAATCGCCATCACACTAATCAGTTCGTATCCACTCAAACCTCGTATAAGCCAGTTCTCTGCTCTACAGCTAACGATGCACTAACAGAAAGTTTAACAGCCTACGGGGAAGTAACAAGCAAGCCAAGAAAACGTGACATATGGGCCTCTAGCGACCTCTGTTCCCGTCGCCATAACCTAGTGATAAACTAACAGCACTAAAATGACGATCACACGGGACGGAACCTATCTAGACTACTAAATAAGTATTTAAGGCTTGATTACTGACGGCGCGAATGCTAATTGTACTTATATTTCGTAGTATGGTATACTATAACACGGGATATAGTTATAGTTGGATTAAAAAACACCAACCATCACTTACCTCTAAGCCCCTCTAAATAAGGGGTCTTCTTTTTATTTCTTTTCCTTCCGTCCGCTATTGAGTTTAGTGTCTTTCAGTAATATAAACTCCGGGGAATTCGGAATATTAATCACCATTGATATTTTGGGAAGAAGGAAATCTCAGCCCTTGTATAAATTGCGTCTTGACTTACGTCTTGAAATATGTCTTAAGTGGTGATTGTCAGTCAGTCTGATTTAATTCATTCGAGAAACCTTCGAAATTTTAGCTTAATGCTACCCTGGAGCCTTATTTGAATCTGATTAGGGGCAAAGACATCACTATAACGGCCCGCAGTTCAAGCCCTGTTTTGTACCTGGAGCTAACTTTAAACTCTGATCAATTAATGCCCATTTATATAATATATCATAATATCCAGCACATTCGCTGCTGTATCGTACTTTATGATCTCGTATTGAACAATTGGATAGAGTAATAATGATAAAACCTCTAAAGATATTTCGAGATATTATCAATTACCATACATACTCACTCCTCTGTTCAAAAACCGGTTCTTACTTGTCTCGTACTGGCCGACATGACATAAACTTACCGACTGGGCATTCCCATTCTCATTCTCATCTCGACAATCCTAATTTTCCAGTACCAAAATACCGGAAACTTTAAATACCTATAAAAGTACAATGAGTGGGACCTTTCCAGATGATGAAGTCAGAGGCATGCGTATTATTCATAATATCATGGATATATAGTAAATTAATATGTAAAATGAGCAGATAATAATTTATCTGATGGTTTCTAGAATTTCTATGACGATCAATCAATTACAAATTAAGGCAAACGAAACCACTCAACCAAACCAGATCTGATAAAATTCCGGCAGGCACAATTTTCCAGGTCCAAAGTCCTGGGAGCTTTAAATATAATGTAAGGGATATGAGTAAGACCTTCTGCAATGTTGAGGCACAGCCATTATTCATTCATTAATTACCTTATGATATCATAAAATAAAGTGCAAAGACAGATGGATACACAAAAACCATCATGGACCCACCTAACCAACAAACAAACATCCAATAACTTCAAGCCTTCCTTTCATTCATCCCCCTCTTGAAAAAATGAAGTTGTCAACACAAAACAAAAATCAAAATGCTTGCGCCCGCCGGAAATCGAATCCGGGGCCCATCGAGGTTCTTCATTAGCTCTCGGAATCGAGAGTTATGATTGGCAACGATGGATTTTACCACTAAACCACAGGCGCGGGAGGTTTTCAATCGCTAAACTGTTGTTGCTTTTTGATGGAGGTGCCATACATATTTGAGATTATATACTATTTCACATTTCCCTTCACTTATTTAATTGATACGTAGGTATTGTTGGAAATATTTTAATAGGAATAGGAAGAATAGTAGATATTAAAAAATTAAATAAATGAAGTATATATAAAATTTAAAAACTATTACCAGATATACTATAAATATAAATAAGTTATACAGTATAGAGTAAGAAGATTTCTTCATTAAAAAGATCTTATCTTAATTTTTCTTACAGGCGGGATTCAGATCATTTCTTCACTAGGCTTTCGCGGATCACATTCCGAGGCGTTCCTGATAGATCTAGACTTACTTTTATATTTGTATTTGTATTTATTTATCCCATAAGATTCTAAACGTTTAAAGTTCTAAGTAATAGATTCCTACATTCTGATCATCGATTTACTTTATAATTCCCGAGAGAAAGTATACAGAGAAGAGTGTAGAGAAGAGAGAGCAAAGTAAGCGAACGAGATATCTTTCCCTGTCTTCCTTCTCCCTCAAACACATTCCCACAAAAACTCCCGGAAAAAAAAAAAGAAATCATTTATTTCTCATTTTTTAATCGCTAAAATACATCTTCCTTCCTTCTGACATCATATCATATCACATCACATTAAATCAAATCAATCTCTAACACTAGTTAATCACAGATGATCAGACCACATCATATATTCTATTCTTTGCCTTGTCCCCAAGCTTGAGCTCGAGCAAACTAAAGCGAGCTGGAGGGGACTGGACCGGAGTGCAGTACCAGTGTGAATACTAGAGTGAATACCAATGTAGAATCTTTGATGGGAGTGAATGAGTGAGTGAGCCGACTGAGTGGGGTAAAATATTCAAAGTTGATACTTTATAATTTAGAATTTATTAAAGTAAATCAAGAGAAAAGCTTTTATAAATAAATATAAAAAGTTTTTCTTTTAATTTTCTTATATTCTTTTAATATATATTTGAATATAAAATTCATATACTAAATAAATAATATCAACATTAAAATACTTAAGAAAAAATTTATTTAAATTTCTGTTAAAGTGAATGGTTCCTGCGTAGCACGTGCACAGGGCACTAGTCCTATTAGGACTAGATTGAGAAGCTCTCTGTAAGAGAGCTTTGCACTTCAGTAGAACTTAGAAGGTAGATTAACCTATTAGACCAATATTACCTCAGTTCTGCCCTATCAGCTTCCCACTATTCCCTGTGTAAGATCATTCCTTTTAACAATTTCTTATATTATTTTTTTCTTCTCTTATATAACAAATCTATAACAAACCTCCAAAAAACAAAAACAAATAAATAAATAAGCTTACACTCACAATACACCTCTTACAAAAAATTATAAAAATCTCCATCTCATTCCACATCCCATCATATCCCTCATCATAAAGCTTACCACACCACATATAATCCTACCCTACAGAAGATTGCCCTACAAGCGAGCTTACAGCGTACATAACCTTACAGACCGCTCAACAATCACAAACCATGACGATGATGATAATTATAAGATAATAGATAGATAGATGAGTAGTTCTCCGAAGAGCGAAACATCATACATGCCGTGTATAGCATACATTCATTTATTTACTCCCTGCCAAGACATATACGCAGTTCATTCACTCAATCATTTCCTGTATCAACAATATTGAAATACATACATACATATAAATATAAATGTTGAGCTCATCACATGTATTTATATTCTCCACAGCTTACTTACTTACTCATTATATTACATCGTATGTACTCCATACCTCGTACTCCATAGAAGAGGTATAAATAAATATACAAGGTGCTAATGCTCTTCGACTATTCCAGTTAATCAGATAGATACCTATTTCCCTTGGAGGAAAAAGATGAATTAATTTAATTGGTTTTTTTGACTGCGCGGTGCGGATAGTTCTGTTCTATCTAAAGGTTTGAGGGAGGGATGAGGGGATGGGAATGTTTTCTTAGGTAGGTAGGCAGGTAGGTAGGTAATTAATCACTAGTATTACGGACGGTAGATGTGAAGATAATCGTTGTAATCATACCTACCTATCAGGAGTTGATCTTAATGGATCAATCTAAGACTTCCGGAGCTCAGTTCCATTTTGCTTATGTTTATGTTTATGCTAATGTCTATGCTTGTGAGCAGTGAGGTAGACCGTTTGTTTTCTCGACCATTCGTGCGCAGGTGGATTTTTTGTGAAAGATCGTCATTTCTAATCCATTATTTTCCATATTTTCCAGTCGGACTTCAAGGCGACTACCGTGAGAGTGCCGTGCAGATAAGTACTGCGTACGTCCGAGCGGGAATTCAGTATCCATAATGCCCATTGAATAAAAATAAAGTCGTAGATGATCATGGAGATCCTCTCCACATCCATTCTCATAATTCGGCCTGTCATGAATAATCGACATGCTTCAAACAGGAGCCAGTCCGGCATATCAAGCTGTGATGGATTTTGCTTACAAAAAGATGGAAGAATCGTGATGGAAATTGAGCTCGGTCCTTCATACTAATATGTTAGCCGCTGTCAAAAATGAAGCTATTGGAGAGTTGGTCAATGATGTATATTAAAAATGCGGGATTGATCAATAGAGGGAAGTGTTTGCACGTGTTTGATCTGCACTCGATCTCCTCGAGTTCCCCTAAAGTCCGAAACAAGGTCTTGTTGGGCAAAGACAAGGCAAAGGCGTACAGATCACACTGTTGTGTAACGGCTCGGGCAATTATGAATCGGCATCAAAAATCGAACGTTGCGTTGAAGATATTTGATAGAGAGCTAAGCCAGTCGGAACTAAGTAGCTTGACGGAATGTAACCCATAAAGTTGCCATCCCGATCAATCAACCAACCATTCTTCAATATTTGTTGATACTTCTCAACCCCCCGAGCCGTGCCGTTACTAGAAAAAGGAAGGTTGGCGTTTGAATGTATCCCTCCAAAGTAACCAAACCGAAATAATCTTGGGAACGTGCGCAGGTCCAAAATTGGCTGCATTGAGGCTGCACGGAACGGCGATAGCTAGGATAGGGGATCCTAGAAGCTGTCTCACAAACCTTGAAGAAGCTCCAAACTTGAACGGGTGAAAGGGTTGTCCGCTACTTTGAAGAAAATAATACGAAATCTAGCCAGAGGTGATTGAGTTCATATTCTGCAGACATGACGAAGTTGGTTGAATGTTGAATTTTCTTTTCTTGATTAGATCGAGGATGACAATAGATCTCTGAATGAATTTGAACGCTCTCTTACATCAATCACGTCAAAGTCGAAATGAAAGGATAGCTGGTGGGTACAGGGTTACAAAATATCATGATAAGTTATAACGAATCAAGGAATAAACATGGCGGCAACGCAACCACATGTCATTACTGCATACTTTTGCCCAGATTACATGCAATCGGATCGAGGTAAACGAAGAGTTCTGATAGAACCATCCCAAGTCGATGGATCTATTGGCAATTGAGTGTTGCAGTAACCCACACTTGTGTCATGATTTGTGGGAAATGGTGAAGATGGCTTTTTTGGGCAAATGCCCTTCCGACCTCTAGATTATCGTGAGGCTGTCAATGATACCACGAAAAGACGAGCCGTGAATGAAGTAGCCAAGGATATGGCTCAATTCATCTGCTACAATATCAATGTACATGTATACGGAGGATGTGTGTAGCACACATGATGTAGGGTCTGTGTGCGGTGCATGCCATGGTTGAAAACTGTTGTAGCTGAATGAGAGGAGGTCGAAAATATTTTGTGGTTTTCTGCTTTTCTGGTACTGTAACCTCATTCTACACAACATGAAAAGCAGCACAACTTCATCCTTTCTTTCTCGCTTCCAGGTACTAGGAAAAAGTCGACCCCATTTCTCGAAGCTGTCTCAGTTTAGAGAAATAACCATAACTATTTTCATACGTTCGGTAGATTAGGTAATCTTACATATATTTTGCCCTATGAATTTCAAGGGCATTGTAGATGTCAAAATACGCGCAGCTCCCCAGGACTTGAGCAGGCCGGCACCTCGGTAGTCCATTCTATTTTCAGGGGACTACCGGATATTACCCCAAAATGGAAACAGAAATGGGGGTAAGTTAAATTAATACTACCAATTAGGAACCCCTGTGAATAGAGTTCCCTTCGATCATCCCTTCAAGTATTTGCCAAAGGGGAATGAATGGATGAATGGATAGAAGCACATGTGGTATCGATATCACACGGTTTGGCCTATAGGAATACTTTGCCTTGAAGTTACTCCTTGACCAGTCCTTGAACAAGCATGAAGAAATGGTAACGTGTAGGTGTGAGCGAGCTGAAGAGGAACCGATGAGGATTTTTTTCACATCACATGAAGGAGGACAGACATCAACATTATGCCTTTAGCAGCATGCGATTTTGAGAATTCGCTGTTCATGTCCAGCCAGGTACTTTGTTCAATTAGCCTATGACGATCGATCCATCTAATCCATCCTGCTTTCCTGGATACCCCCATTAATGCCCAAACAGACTAGAGTGGTGGAGTAACGCAACATGACCGATTCTTTCTTGTGTGACTTTCTTCGAATTCCATCCAATTTTGCCCATCTCACTCAAAATCTTCTCCCAAATGATAGAACTCCAAATCTTGATCCTTTTAAGTTTCACTTCATCAAGGAGAACCCTTTCAATTATCTCTCTGATAGTTATTCAACCTTCGTTCTCTGTCTGGCAATACTCCGTATCGACCTGGTAGTCTTTTCATTGACAAACCCCTTCATTGACTCCTTGCAAAGTTCATTACCATCAATTGGCTCAAGGCAAACCCGAAGATCCTACTCTGTAGTAAGGTTCACCAGTTATGTACGATGTACCAATGTACATAACAATCTAATGGGCACAGCTCTTTAATTGGCGTGTGCGGCCGTTTCGTCCCTCCCTCTTTTGGGCGCACACTCTGCTTCTACTCCACTCAAACTCACGAGTAGCCCCTTGCATATTGGATTAACGTGCATCTCTAAACGAAAGAAGCAAAGAATCCCTAGTGCATACGGAGGGCAAAAGGGTCGACAAGGTAAGCAAAAGCTCAGAGATCCTTGGTAATGGCCAGAACTCATCGATCAAGACTTTAGTCTGTACTCTTCACACCTCCGTAGTATTTTATCGTTACTCGGCAGCTGATGGAAAGATTCAACATAATTGGCAAGAGAGAAGCCAACAAAGTAGCCTTGACCAAGTTTGGTAGGGTAATGTGTAATATCCTTCGAAAAAGACAACATAAGTCTTACCAAAGTCTAAAGTCTAAGGTCACACGAATACCCCAATTATCTTTCTGGGTTGTTGCCAGAGAATCAACGGAAAATCAATTGTGAATCCTAGTCATAATCTGTTATAATAATAATAACTGGGGAAGATATGACACTACCCTAGCAAAAGTTCGGAAGAGAGAACAGAAGAAGAGAGAGAAGAAGAAAATAAGTCCAAACGTCGAAGAGTGGAAAGTCTACAGCATCATATCTATTATCACATTACATCAGTGCCCGCCGACCTACTTACTTCCTTCCCTCAATCTTTCATCATCAGAGTAGAAAAAGGAATAAATTCCAAAATCAAGTCCAGAACGACATTCACAAAATTCCACAAAATTCCACAATTGCAGTTATTTCGATTTTCTCTTGCACAGTGCACATGGCACATTTCCTAGCTAAAACCGGGGATTCATTGATTATCTACAAGGTAAAGGAAGAAGCACAAACCTAGGAACTCCGCCAAAAGGAAGATAACGGTCCTGAGTAATAGAAAGAGAGTGATAGAAAGAGAGTGAGTGGCAAAGAGGAAAAGGGAGAGAGTGTGTGAAAGAGAGAGGAGAGGGGATATAGAGATAGAGATAGAGATAGATAGACGGAGAGGGGGAGGGAGAACACTCCATTTTGAATGCGACATTCACTACCTACAATTAATACCACTCCGAACATACGACCACAACACAGCACAATACAACCACTCCTCATATAATCAAACCACAAAATCGATTGAAATCATCTCCCATCACCCGAGGAGATTCAAAAGACAATCTCTCATCAGAAAATCAATTCAAATCAAGTCGAATCAATTCACTCAGTTAAACTCGGTTCAATTCAGTTCATTCATTCATTCATTCATTCATTCATTCATTTACTTACCACCACGATCCTCTTTTTTCATTAAAGAAATAAAAAGCTTCCAAGGTTGCATATGCAAAAGAACGATCGACCGAGTCAATTCAAACCACCCTTGCGTTTTACCTGTGCATCAGAGAAATTCATCACCATCATCCTCCGTACACCACCAGGGCCCATCCATACCAGCACTCGACAACCCTGAAGATACCTTGTTTTAAGTACAAGTACCCACCTCAACCCATACCTTCTTTTTGCTTGTACCTCCCTCCTCAATCCCCAATCTACCATTCTGCACGCACATCTGCACCTTTGGACCTCTGCACCTCTGCACAGCTGCACATCCATCTGCACATCTGCACATCTGCATCTTCATACGCCAGTGTACGGACAGGTGGGGGTTTTACCTATTGTCTTTCCCGGTCTCGATTCAATTCCTCGGTTTCCTTTTTTTAACAATCCAAGTTTCAACGCATTGATTTCTCGCGTTTGGAGCATCACGAAAATCATAGCCACATAAGTGCATCCGAGACCCCCAGCGTTATTGACAAATCGACTGGCTCAATTCAGCTCTTTTAATCTCTCGATACACCTGGATACTCCAATAGCTTCGCTGTCAACTGGTGTCAAACTTCACTACATCCCGACTTCAATAAACTTTGCCTCGTGGCGAAAAGCTTTTATTGCGATTCAGGGTCCTTCGCTCACTTTATTCTCAACTAGCCATCCATACCGGTCTATACACTAAACACTCGCGATAACGACTTAATTCTTAATACAGCGAACATCAAACTTCAGACTCATACACGACTCTCCTTAAACTACACACGAAACGCCGCAAAGAAACACGGTCGTCTTTTCCTTTTTCTCCAGTACTGGTACTTATTCGCTGAAATCGACTTTTTGGCTTGTCAATTGCGAATTCTCTCCCGAGACCAAGGTTCAGCCGATTTTGGTATGCAACCCTTTCCATCCCAGTCAAGCTTCACGATATGATATGATATGACATGACATTCCACACTCCCTCACTCCTCATTCCTCATTCCTCGCTATTGACTAAAACAAAACTTAATCCTTATCCAAAGTGTTCTTGCTAATCTCCACTATCATTATCAGATTGTGTTTACAGTGCGACGAATACAAAGGTCGATCCGAAAAGGAAGCATTGAGAAAACAACATCAAAACAAAACATAATCAAACAATTGATACACGACACTACCAAGTAGATTATCAATCTGTTGGATCATATCGAAGCAAAGGACCAAGGAATCTGGAGATCGTCTTGGATTATTCGATATAGTCGCAATTTGAAAATCTACCCCAAACCTTCCAACAAGGATATTCACAGGAGAACACCCATGAGATCTTCCAGAGGCGGCTCATGATGGTGAACTCGAATGAGTCTGAGCATTCGAAGCGCACAAGTGCACAGGTAGCGCCTCTTACAATACAAAAGGGTCGATCGCGTGGGAATAGCAACGCATCTTCCAAAAAACACAAAAGAAATACTTCATCCAAGGGTGGTAGCCAAACAACTTCTACCGGAAATCAATCACAAATCACACCTCCTGCAACTCCCAATGCTTCTCAGGAGAACTTGAATCAAATGGAACCTCCTCCACCTGTGTTTCACAGTTTCCTAAGGGCCTTTTACCCTTTCCACCCGACATATGCTATATCGGATTCGACCGTCACGCTTCCGTTAAATGAAGGGGATGTGGTTTTAGTACATTCGATACACACCAACGGTTGGGCAGATGGCACATTGCTTGTTTCCGGCGCGCGTGGTTGGTTGCCCACGAACTATTGCGAGGCCTACGACCCAGATTCCATGAGGAACTTATTGAAGGCATTACTAAACTTTTGGGACCTTTTACGGAGTGGTTTAACTAGTGATAGTGAAATATTTGGAAATCAACAATTTATGCGAGGAATTATTGCTGGTGTTAGATATTTACTGGTGGGTGATTTTTTGGGCATTGTGAATCATAAATCCTTGCTGATACGGGAATAGGAAAAATCAAACTGCCTCACTCGTGAATCGCCAATTGTACAGAGCAATGATAATCTTCGAAAGAATAGAAAGGCTCTCTTGTCGGACCTCTCAGCGCTGGTCAAGACAGCCAAACAACTACAGGACTTTGCTACTTCTCCTCCAGCGAAAACCGACGCGGAGAGCGTCAACGACATTATTGATGAGATGATTTTAAAGGCTTTCAAAATTGTTGTGAGGGGTATAAAATTCTTGGACAACTTGGAAGAGGATGCGAAACTTCGACAGCCCCTCCATAAAGTCATGGCAACCGTTGCTGAGGAATCATATGTTCCACCTACTCCACCAGCGGACTCGACGTCATTTAGCGGGGCACCGCATACAGACCCTGCAGACGACACGGCATCCCACAGAAGCTCTATACGAAGTTCGGCAAGCGGCGCTTCTAGTTCCCTGCCATCGGAAGAGCAGAACAAACAACAGTCGCACAAACGGGTATCAACTGCGTGCCCAGCTGTAACCTCGCGTCCATTATCTATTTCTTCAACACAGGCTAAAAGGGCTTCCGTATCTCACCGTGTTTCATTTATAGCCTCCGTACCCACTGAGCAACGTCAAAATCTTGTTTCTGAGAGATTAAACTGTGGTCATGATACCTTTCTCTCATATTTGGGATCATTCATCGGACGGCTTCATCTACAAAGCCAGTCTTCACTAGATTTACTCTCATCAGTGAGGCAGTCAGTAACCGCCGGTCAAGGTTTATTGATTGTAGTCGAAGCGGTATGTGCTCACGACAGCCAAAGCGCCGACTTGTTGAACAATGCTCGGAACGCAATGTATGACAAAATCAGTAAATTAGCGCTGGCAGCTCGGGATATAGTTAGTTCATCAGGTGTCGATGAAGACGATGTTGTAATGGCTCAACAGAATGGAGGATTACTAATGGCGGCCACAGGATGTGTCAAAGCTGCCGGAGAAGTTGTAGCAAAGACCAAATTTGTGATCGAGCGGATTGGTGACTTCGAATTTGAACAAGTGGAGGGCCTTGGAATTAACGTTGCCTCGATAGATGTCGTACCTAAACATACGATACAAGAAGATGAAGTTATTGAAGAAACACCAGAGCAACATTCCTCGCGCCCTCCTCCACCACCGCTAGTAATCCCAAATGTTTACGAGAAGCCATTACCAGAAGTACCCCTCGATTCTCCGCCAGCAACAGAAGTCAAACGAATGTCCAATCGACTTTCGAATACTTCCATTCTACCTCCGCTGCCCAAAATGGGTGCTCCTCTAATGAGCCAAGAGGATTACAGTCCTTCGGATCGTGCTTCAACAAGCGATGGAGAATTTCAATCATACAGATCAGCTAGTATCGCAGTGTCTAGCACAGGAACTAGTAGCAGCTATATGCGGGATTCAGAGATCAGCATGATTTCGCAGACTTCTACTCGGGCGACTACACCGGACCTCACATCGCACAAACCAAGAAATCAACCATCCATATCAAGCATCTGCATGAGCGAAAGCCAATCGACTTTTGCCGATGATCCATATGACCTCGAGTCAAAAATGCTTGAGAAGACTTTCGCCCACGAGTTACTACATAACAAAGAGGGTCAAATCACAGGTGGTTCAATTGCGGCATTGGTAGAACGACTTACTACACACGATTCAACTCCCGATTCAATGTTTGTTTCGACGTTCTACCTTACGTTCAGATTATTCGCGTCTCCCATTGAGCTTGCCAATGCTCTGGTTGATCGTTTCGAATATGTTGGCGAGACTCCACATATCGCAGGACCCGTGAGGTTGAGAGTCTACAATGTATTTAAGGGCTGGTTGGAATCGCATTGGAGAAAGGTCTCCGACTATGCTGCACTGTCAATCATCGAAACATTTGCGAATGATAAACTCAAGGCGGCTCTTCCTGCCGCGGGCAAACGGCTTTACGACCTAGCGCAAAAAGTATCTTCTATAGATGGATCTTTAGTGCCTAGGCTCGTTTCTTCAATTGGAAAGACCAGCACATCTTTCGGTCAATATGTACCAGCAGATGTACCGGTTCCTCCTGTTGTGGTAACCAAGAGCCAAGCTGCAGTTTTGAAGAACTGGAAAATGGGTGGGAGCAATCCTTCTATCATTGAATTTGACCCACTTGAATTAGCCCGTCAGTTGACCATTAAGGAGATGAATATCTTTTGTTCCATCATGCCAGACGAGCTTCTTGGAGCCACATGGACTAAGGCCAGAAAAGGTGGTTCTAGCGCGGTAAACGTTAAAGCCATGTCCACATTGTCAACAGATCTTTCTAATCTCGTTGCGGATACAATCCTGCAATACGATGATGTCAAAAAAAGAGCAGTCATCATCAAGCACTGGATCAAGATTGCGCACGAATGCTTCAGGCTCAACAATTATGACTCGTTGATGGCTATTATCTGTTCACTCAATTCATCTACTATTGTCAGATTGAAGAAGACTTGGGACCTGGTTCCTCAAAAACGAAAGGATATGCTCAAGGCTTTACAGACAGTTGTTGAGCCAGAGAAGAATTACGCAGTTCTTCGACGCAGGCTTCATGATCATGTACCTCCATGCCTTCCATTTGTAGGCACCTACCTCACAGATCTGACATTTGTTGATGCTGGTAACCCAGCCACAAAGCAATTGGCTGATGGTACATCGGTGATCAACTTTGACAAGCATACCCGCACAGCCAAAATAATTGGCGAGCTACAGCGTTTTCAAATTCCTTACCGTCTGGCAGAAGTCCCAGAACTCCAAGAGTGGCTTCAGGCTCAAATTGTTCGCGTCAAATCGGCCTCGGATCATGAGAATGTTCAGCAATACTACCGCAAGTCGTTACTTTTGGAGCCTCGCGATGTCTTGGTTACCAAGCCCAGTCCTGTGGACTCGGCAGTTTCCTTCACCTCTTCACAGGGAAAGGACAAATTTGATATCTTTGGATGGACTCACTCATCAAAGGATAAAACACAAACACCCATTTAAGCAACTTTTGACATTTCTCTCACCGGTTATCAATCGCACTTATTCCGGATTCGGAACACATTACACATACATCATGACATTCACTTGATTTGATACCCCTTTCCACTTTGAATAGCGTTTTAGCGAATGATCTTTTTACCCTAGGAGTTTACACACGGCGTTCTCGACAGCTCGCTCATAGAAGCGCGATAGCTTCCATTTTATTTGTTTTGCACCACACTTTTACATACTTGAATACCATCACATTTGGGTATCAAGATTCGGCCCTGGGAGGGATAAAAAAAAGCTTTTTTTTATACTCATAATTGTATACTGGTCGATCAGGAATTGTACATCATATCTTTCCAACTCTTTCATTTTCTTCTATCTTGTATTGTTCTTATTATCGCCATCCCAGATGGGTGCGCGGTGAAGGTTATCATGGCCTGTCTGGTATGGCCGGGGAAGATGGTGAGGTGGATGGAGTTCAGGGAAATTCAAGCAGAGAACATGCATTTTGGTATGGAATCTCTCGAGGGATTTGTTAAGAGGTATCAATAGGGAATTGACCTCTAGTCATTCGCAGCATTAGCAAAAGCAATTGGTATATGGATGAGCTCGCGCTCGGGTTCTAGTTAGTTCATACGTTGGTATTGGTATTTTGACCGGTCGGATGTATGGAATGGGATGGGAGAAATCATATATTATTTTGTGTGGACAAGATTGGAGGACGGCGGGAATGGAATGGACCGGTTGGAATGGATTTTAGATGAGGTTCATGGATATGATTAGATGAGGTTGATGGGATGAATTGGGGAAGATGGACAATAGTTAGATACCAATACCAGGCAGAAAGGAAAGGCAAGCCACGGCAAGGCCGGAGAAAGAAAGGCTAATGAAGATTATGACAAACATATCATTGGTTCGTGTATGTGTTTTTTGGTGATGAATTCTTATGTGACGTTGTGGTGAAGTACTTGTTAGACTGTAGACATTAGATTTGAGATTTTAGGTTTTGGGTTCCTGGTGTATTCGGAATGGAGTAAATGTTCGGTGCCCGATTTTAAGGGACCGATACTAGGGGCTGGGGTTAGGGGCCGATTGGCTGGTGCTTGGAGGGGTTTGGAAAGTGAAGTGGGGTGGGTGGTGGTATGGTCGAGTGGAGTGGTGGCTCGGATAGCGAATTAGAGAGGGGGGATTGATGAGTTTAATGGATTGAATAGATTGATGAGTGAGGGGGTTAGACTAGTAAGTGGGATCGATTATTGAATGGATTGATTGATGGATGGATTGGCTGGGGAGGGTGAGAATTTGGGATTTTGGAATTTGGAATTTGGTTTTATTTTTTTATTTTTTTTAAAAAAACTCACAATGTTTGGTGTTTGGTTGAGTGTTAAGAGGCATTTGTTAGGTGGGAGTGTGGTAGAGGCTAGGTAGCGGGGAAGGGAAAGGGAAGGGAGGGGAATGGGAACTAAAACATCGGGGTGTAATAGACAAGTGCTTATTAATGTCTTAAAACATAGTCGATATTTATTAGAGTCAGTCAATGATGACAAAGTATGTATATGTGTGAATGCACAGCATGATTCAATGGTATTGCTGTTGTACATGTATTTACGTGTCTTTGCAGTATATGTATGTGCCGTCAAATGTAAAGGTAGGATACGATGTACTGGCAGTAGAACAATAGGTGGTTGATATTGTTCTATTGCTTTGTAGAGCTTTGATCTGAATGGGATGGGTGGATGGTGGATGATGGATACATGGAAAGTCATTTGTCAATCTATACTCGAGATCTTCAGTGGCAAGAATGATAAAAGGAAACAATTGTTAATATTCTCCTCAAACATCTTCCTTTCCTCCTCAACTTTTCGATTGATTGCACCATTTTCAACTAAATACATTGATAACTCCACAATTGAATCCTCTGCATTCCATGGCCCCACCAACACGGACCTCTCCATTATCCAAGTGTAAAATCTCTGCAAATCACGTGCTGGCATTCTTATCTTTGTACGACTTTATTCTCAGCACTAGACCTAGGCGGGGTTCTCAAGATTAGCCACCCCTCTTTCTGTTCCAGACACTAGTAAGAATACCTAGCACTTCTGCCCTCAAGGCTTAAAGAACAAACAAAAACCTTTTTATTATCTCAAAATCACACATTCACCGCTTTTCATCCCCTCAACAACTTCTTCTACTTCTTCTCCTCTTCTTCCTCTTCTCATCCTTCCTACAAATACTTCCATCAGATCACTTTGAAAATATCTTCAAAGTCTTTACTTCAATTACTTTCTTCTTCCTCTTCTTCTTCTCTTCTCCACAAAATTGAATAGAAGAGATCAACAACAATCTCCGACTTCGCTGTCTAGTTTCATCTCACTAGCACGCCATAAGTTGTTGGTTTAAATACCTTCACATCAGCAATCTCTTCCATCTTCATCATCTTTCTTCACAATCGCAAATATGGTTCAATCGTAAGTATTATCCTTCTGCCATACACTCTACGGTCTATTAATCACATCTATGATAGATCCGTTCTTGGTTTCCCACGTATGGGAGCTCTCAGAGAGCTTAAGAAAGCTACTGGTAAGCTTTTTTACCTATCGATATTACCCCACATGGTGTATACTAACAAAGCCAACAGAGGCATACTGGGGTCAAAAGATTTCTCAAGCTGATCTCCTTGCTGAGGCAAAGAGACTCCGTCTTGAACACTGGAACATTCAAAAGAATGCCGGTGTCGATATCATTCCATCCAACGACTTCGCTTTATATGATCAAGTTCTTACCCACATCCAAGACTTTGGTGTAAGCTTTTCTCCCCCTCTACAAACTCAATGTGACACCGCTGACAACTACCTTTACAGGCTACGCCAGAAAGATATACTCAACATGGTCTCGACCCAATCGATGAATACTTTGCTATGGGACGTGGTCACCAACGTGACGGTGTTGATGTTCCTTCCTTGGAGATGGTAAAATGGTTCGACTCAAACTACCATTACGTTAAGCCAACTCTTCAAGACAACCAATCCTTCAAGCTCACCTCAGACCCAAAGGCTGTTCGTGAATTCAAGGAAGCCAAAGAGGCTGGTATCACTACCCGGCCAGTCTTGGTTGGTCCAGTTTCTTTCCTCCACCTCGGAAAGCCAGACCGTGGACAATCCGTTGACCCAATTGATCTTTTGGACAACCTTTTACCAGTTTACATTGAGCTCCTTAAGCAACTTAAGGCTGCCGGTGCCCAGACTGTTCAAATTGATGAGCCAACTCTCGTTTTCGATCTTCCAGCCAAGACCAAGGCTGCTTTCAAGCCAACATACGAGAAGCTCGCCAGTTTAGGTGATGAGATCCCAAAGATCGTCTTCGCTACCTACTTCGGTGATATCGTTCACAACATTGATGCTCTCCCAACTGATATCTATGCTGTTCACGTTGATTTGGTCCGTAATCCAGAACAATTGGAGACTGTCATCTCCGCTTTGGGATCAAAGACCATCTTGTCCGCTGGTGTTGTTGATGGACGTAACATCTGGAAGACCAACCTCAAGCGTGCCATTGAGACTGTTGAGTCTGCTATTCAAAAGCTCGGAAAGGACCGTGTCATTGTTGCCACTTCCTCTTCTCTCCTCCATACCCCACACACTCTTGCAAGTGAGAAGAAGCTTGACCCAGAAATCGCTGATTGGTTCTCTTTCGCTTCCGAGAAGGTTGTTGAAGTTGCTGTCATTGCCAAGGCTGTTACTGAAGGACCAGCTTCCGTTCGTGCTGAGCTCGAGGCTAACGCCAAGTCTGTCCAAGCCCGTGCTTCATCCAAGAGAACCAATGACCCTAAGGTCAAGGAACGTCAATCTAAGATTGTCGAGAAGGACTACAACAGAATCTCCCCATTCCCAGAACGTATCTCTCAACAACAAAAGGCCTTAGGTCTTCCTCTTTTCCCAACCACCACCATTGGTTCCTTCCCACAAACCAAGGAGATCCGTATTCAACGTAACAAATTCACCAAGGGTGAAATCACTGCCGAGGAGTACGAGAAGTTCATTGAGAAGGAGATTGAAGATGTTGTCAAGGTTCAAGAAGAACTTGACCTCGATGTCTATGTTCACGGTGAGCCAGAACGTAACGACATGGTTCAATACTTTGGTGAACGTCTTGATGGTTATGCCTTCACCACACACGCATGGGTCCAATCATACGGTTCCCGTTGCGTTCGTCCTCCTATCATCGTTGGTGATATCTCTCGCCCAGCACCAATGACTGTCAAGGAATCCAAATACGCCGTCTCCATCTCCAAGAAGCCAATGAAGGGTATGTTGACTGGACCAATCACCTGTTTGAGATGGTCTTTCCCTCGTGATGATGTTCATCAATCCATTCAAGCTGAGCAACTTGCTTTGGCTCTTCGTGATGAGGTTGTTGATCTTGAGGCTGCTGGTGTTTACGTCATTCAAGTCGATGAACCAGCTCTTCGTGAAGGTCTTCCGCTTCGTTCCGGTAAGGAGCGTGAGGCTTACCTTGATTGGGCTGTTAAGTCTTTCAGACTTTCCGTCTCTGGTGTTCAAGATTCCACTCAAATTCACTCTCACTTCTGTTACTCTGAGTTCCAGGATTTCTTCCACGCCATTGCCGCTCTTGACGCTGATGTTCTCTCTATTGAGAACAGCAAGTCTGATGCTAAGCTCCTCAAGGTCTTTGTTGATGAGGCTTACCCACGTCACATTGGTCCAGGTGTTTATGACATTCACTCTCCTCGTGTTCCATCCGAGCAAGAGATTAAGGACAGAATTGAGGAGATGTTACAATTCCTTAAGCCAGAGCAACTTTGGATTGATCCTGATTGTGGTCTTAAGACTCGTCAATGGGCTGAAACCAAGGCTGCTTTGACCAACATGGTTAATGCTGCCAAGTTTTACCGTCAAAAGTATGCCAAGAAGGCATAAATTTCACTTCATATCCATATGTTAATAAGGGGATGTGATTTGAAGATAATATCATGAGGTTTTATTTTTTTTAATGTCTTGGTTCTTTAACCAATGGGAACGACTTCAACATCGGCGTTTCTTGGTTGGGGTATTTAAGACAAAAGCGATTTATTATGAGCGTTACTTTGGAGTTTTCAACAGCATAGGGCGGTCGTGGGTAATAGATGATCCATCAACCGGACATCTTGGTGGCGTGGCGTATCAAACATGAAATATGATGGGAAATGAAAAAGGGGATGAGGACATGGAACTCTTATGACGTTAAACCAACTTGACTTTCTTGATGATTGTTAAGGAGGACGATAAGAGTGGAATTTTGGTGAAGGTTGGTAGATATGATAAAAGTAGATAAATATACCCTTTTCAACCGGGAAACCATATTTCTTATATGAGAACTAGTGATGTGATTGTTTACTTGATGTGAATCGTGGGAATGAAGTAAATTTTTGGGACTAATGAGGTTTTGTGAAGTGACTTTGGCTTATTCGATTCAATTTGAGAAGTTGAGTAAGCGAGCATACTTTAATGAAGTAGTATGAATGTAAAAGAAAGTTATATATTTCAGTGAATATATTAAACATTGATATAATGAGATTACTCCCAGTATAGTTCCTTTCTCCGAACCCTTGAATTTTCAAATTTTAAACATCAAGTCAAGTGAACTCAGAAGTATACGCCTACTGACTAGCTGGCTTCTTTTACCGTCGTTGATCCTACTCTCGTTTCTTTCCTCATTTTCTACTCTTTACTACGATAGGAGGAAATTCAATCTAATCTAGTGTTTTTGAGATGCACTCCGGCGGTTTGTGCATGATTGATTGAGATTTGAGATTTGAGATTTGTGATGTTTTGAAGTTTTAAAGCGCAAGGTTAAGGTTAAGGTTAAGGATGTATGTGTGGATTTGGATTTGGATTTCTAGGTGGTTCGGAGGGTTCAATCTTTTGAGTTTATGGATGTCTGTTTAATCTTGAAAGTTAGCGTCGAGTTGGAAATTTGAGGAGGATATAGGATTGAAGGGTTTAGTGTTAAATTTGATATATTTTGCTTGTGCCCTGTTATATCTATATTGCAAACTCATAATCCAAATCAAAGTATCTATATATTCGTACCAAATCAATTCTATCCCATAACTCTTCATCCATCACTCTTCATTCTTAACCCTGACCAATCTCGTAACACTAGTTCCATCCCCCAAAACTTCCACTTCCTCCTCAACCCTATATCCCACCACACTAGGCAACACCCTAAAAACCACCGCCCACCACCCCACCCCAAAAAGTATAATCCCAACTCCCACAACCGCATACGTAGCATACCAAAATCCCACATCCGCATTTCCCTTTTCCGGCGGAAAAAATGGTCCCGCTATCAAAGCCAGACAAATGGCTATCCTGATCCAAACAGCTGGTAACCAGGCTTTGAAGGGTCTTTTGAGATCGGGTCGATTATAGCGGAGATAGATTAGGCCTAGGGAAATAGCTAGAGCGACGAATTGGCCGGGATATCCTTCGACGTCGAGGATGAAGTTGTAGACGTCGCCGCGGGGAGGGATGGCTATTACGAGGAAGGAGGGGATGTAGTGGACTATTAGGCCGCCGAGGGGTGCACCGAAGGGAGCGGAGGAGGAGAGATATTTGGAATAGGGGAGGAAACCTTGACGGGCGATTTCTTGATTTACGCGAGCCTGATGAGGGGTTAATTGCGAAGTCGAACTTCGGGTCATATATGGTGACTAATAAAGGGAGAAGTGGAAAAATATGGTGAAACTTACAAGTGTAAATGTAACCACCATTACATTTCCCGCAGCACTAACCGCTACAGCAAGTGGTAATAAGATACGTCCTCCAATATCTCCAAAAACTCTCTCAAAGAATAAAGCGGCGATAAGCTGTCCACTTTCCTTTACTTCTTCCAGCGGAACCACTGATAAATAGGCGAAATTCGCTAGTAAATATAATGAACAAGCCGTCAGTAAGGCAGCCGGCGCAACAGTTTTCAGCGTTCTCACAGGATCCTTAACTTCATTAAGAACATTATTGAGATTTGACAAACCAGCATAAGAATACGACACCTTAAAAACAGCCGTGGTCAAAGTACCCCAATGCCAATTCGAACCCTCCCAAAGTCCGTCCCATGAAAATCCCTCTCTTGATAATGTAGAGAAAGGAGCTTGTGTTTCCGGAAGCCTCACACCGAATACCACGACGAATATTCCTGTACATGCCATAAACAAAATTAAGCCTACTTTAATCCATCCTAGGAAATTCTGAATCCATATTCCTGTTTTGAGAAAACATCCATGCACGATGGTGATCCAAGTGAGGAGACCCAACGCAATGGCTTTTTGTCCTAATTCTGTACCTTCAATTCCAAAGGCAAAGAGTATGTATTCGCCAAAAACGATACAATTACTCGCAGTAAAACCTAGCAAAACAGCATGGACAGCTACCAACGTACTAGCCAAAAATCGTGGTCGCGGATACGTAAATTCGAGGTAAACTTTTTCGCCTCCGGATCGGGGGAGCATACATCCATATTCTAGGGAGATTTGGAGTCCGAGCCAAGCTAGTAGGGAACCGGCTATCCAAAGGAGAAGTGCAAGACCAATGCTACCGGTGGTTTTGAGGATCGGTCCGGGCGTTGCGAAGATTCCTGAACCGATCACTCGGGATATGACGAGGATGTAGGCGCTGGACCAGGAGAGGTTTCGGCCTAGAGTGCTGGTTTCTGGGATGGTGTCGTCTTCTATTTGGCGGGAGGGTTTGGGTGGCGAGGAGGAGTGGTTGGTGGAATTTGAGCGGGAGGGTAAAAGAGGTGAGGATTCGAGAGCTGAGGAGTCGGCAAAGCTTGTTGCTGGTGACATGGTGGGAGGAGGTTGAGGGATGGATCTACGGTCGCATTACTTTCGTGTGCTATTTTGAGTACTGTATTACTTTAGAATCATAAATTGTCGTTTCATCGCAATTTTTACATCTTATGGAGTAATCAGCTTGGGAATATAGTCGTTATCGCGTTGGAATGTGGTGAGTCGGAAGGAAATTCGATATCCGATGATGAGCTGAACGATTATGAAGTTGCGAATGAACCTGACCTAGACCGGGAAAAAGTAAACGTCGACGGTGAACTTTGAATATATTCAAAATGAACTCTGCATCTTTACATTTCTTCCAAAATAATTATTGATAGCGAGAGCGACGACTGACTACGTGCATCTTGCCGTAGCTCAACCACTCACTATAACGTATCATTCTCCTTGCCATTTCACCATCATTTCACCATCCAAACCCAGCCATATCAATGATGCCATATGAACTACATAAGAGACATGTAGTATTACAGCCACACGGGAAAGCAGAAGGGCAGATCAGCTCCTATGTATCATCTCATGCAATAATTGCGTGCTCTGACGACCTAACACCTCGTGATTGGACGGAAAACTGCGGACATTTTGGATTCTTGAGAAATGATACAAGCTGGCTAATCCTAATTCTCATCAATCTCTTTGCGAGCTTTGAAATCAAAATAAATAATGTTATTACATTATGAATTTTCTTTGAGAATTTGAGGATTTTAAATTGAGTTTGAGGAAGAAGGAAGCATTTTTGATTCCGAGTTCTCTTCTGCCGATGCCGATGCCGATGGGTGATTGGTTGCTTTTTCACCCCCACAAATTTATAAGTCTTACTGAAACATGGAAATGGCACCATGCCGATGAATATGCATAGCAGTGCGGGGTGAAGAGTGCTTCAAATGAGAATGTTAAGTATTGTATTAGATATCAATTGCTTAAAAATCATACTTTGATTGATAAACATGTTCATGCACTTGGCATCTGGCACCCCAGTGGCAGTGGATGATGTTGATGGGAAAATATATTTATATATACTTGTAAGTTCCTAGATTTGTGGTTGAAATTTCAAAAGAATAAGATCAAGAACAAGAACTTCCATCATACAGTTAAACTTTATCTCTTAAAACTATATTGGAAATACAGACGAAAATACAGACGAAAATACAGACTCAAACACAAATCATTGTCAAAATGTCCACAACAATCACTCAACAAGCTTCCTCTGAGCACATCACCAAGCTCAATACCGACCCTACCACACCCCACGATGTGGAAGGAATCATGAACTATCACCTCGACTCAGAAGATGGTAGTCCACCCGCACCCAACATCGTAGCCAAACCTAGCACATACGAGCGTCCTGTACATTCCGTCAAAGTTACTATCCACGACATCCGTGGTTCGGAAGACCAACATACGTTGGATACTTCTGGTTTCCAGATTGTGAATCATGTTAGTCTGGAGAAGGATTTTGTGGACGAGGAAAAGATCAAGAGTGATTATTATAAAGAGACAGAAGAACTGTTGAAAAGAGAGTAAGTAGTCCAGCATGAGTCTCATTCAGTGAAGGATAAATCACTTACAAGGAACTAGAACCGGAGCCTCTAAAATCTTCATCTTCGATCATACGATCCGTCGCCAATCTCTCAACGGTACAGACCCAGCACCTAGTACTACCTCAACAGCTACAGACAAAGAAAACACCTCTCCCGTTGTCGTGCAACGCGGCCCCGTTCAACGCGTCCACATTGATCAAAGCTACATTGCCAGCGCCAACCGCGTATCCTACCATCTCCCCGACGAAGCCAACGAACTCCTCAAAGGACGATTCCAAATCATCAATGTCTGGCGACCTATCAAAACCATCCTGAAAGATCCTCTTGGAGTAGCAGCTGCCAATTCAGTCGACGATAAAGATCTCGTTCCTATCAAATTGATCTATCCCGATCGCGAAGGAGAGACCTATGGTGTTCGCTATGATCCTGGTCATAAGTGGCATTATTTGTATAAGCAGACGCCTGCGGAGGTACTGTTGATTAAATGTTTTGATAGTAAGACGGATGGGAGAGCGAGACGCGTTCCGCATAGTGCGTTTGTGAATCCGGAGCATGAAGGGGAGGAGAAGAGGGAGAGTATTGAGGTTAGGGCGTTGGTTTTTTACCCAAATGATAGAGAGTAGGGGGGTTTTGAGGATGTAGTAGGCGTATAAATATGTTGAAATAATCTAGGGGATTTTGAATAATATGTTTTGCTTTGAATTAAATTGTGCAACAAAATTTAAATGTTCAGACATTATTGCCGGGGGAGTTGAGGAGTTTTTAGTTACCGTCTTATTTAACCTTGACTTTAAATCTTTTTCAGCCACAGTAACCAAATGTTAATCGTGGGTTATCAAATCATACCGGCAATGAGTCAGGTTAGTCTAATTTATGTTTTGACTACCTATTATCCCATCTACAATAGTACTAATCCCTCCCATCAAATAATCATAACATTTGCACAGTGTATGTAATCTTATATCCTTCTCAGTCAAGGTATTAGAAAAGAACAATTCCATTTCATCCGGACGAAATTTGTAACGTTAAACAGGTTAGTGGGGAAATTAGGAGTACTTCTATTGATAGCTCGGAAGCAAGCTGAATTAACTACATCCCAACTCCTCAGTTTTCCTCAATCGTTACACATCCTGGTTGACTAATTCCAGATATCGGCTGTTCCTTTGCTTTCTTAGAGTTGAGTTGATTGGTTTACCTTGGGATGTCAAGTATCATCGGCATTACACATAATTTCTTCACGAAGTACGTTTACGTTTAAGCGATGAGAGATATGTTCGAATAGATATATTAAGTCTAATACTTCTCTTTTCAGCCACTCCTTCTTTTCAGCTACCCTTTTACATCAAAAATTGTGATTTTTATTTGTTAATAATCTTATAATTAATAAATAAAGTTTGATAGAATTTAAATTACAGATTTTTTATATAAATATTAATAAATTCTAAAACTCTTAGATTTTTTTCAATTTTTTAATTGAAATATAAATAATTGAAATTACAATTTTCAATTTATATAAGATTTTAAATTTGAAAATTGTGACGGAAATCCCTGCTTTCCTCCCACTCTTATTATATAAGAAACCTCAGGTACATTAACCATGTCCACACATGATACGATTACTCGAGATTAGTATACGATTTAGGTGACCTGATGTTACGACGGATCTCACATACCTAACATCACGTGATTAGCATCATGTGATATGAGGATCCCAGTAGGCTCAGCTGTCCCAGTTGTACTGGGACAACTGGGAGCACTGGGACGCATGCCACGATGGTCTATATAATCAAGATGGATTTCCTTTGTATAGAGCTTCGTGCTCAAGATCAATCATTTAGTATACTCTACTATTAGTTACGAATTGCATTATTGTCATTACTTTAAGTCCCTGCTTGACGCCTAGTTATAAACCACCTCGAGAGCCTAGAGCACTTCCACGTGATCTAGACGGCAAACCTCGTAACACCTGAGGATCAGATCCGGACAAGTACTAGGTTGTTACGCCGGGTAACAAGAAGACGCTCACGTGTTACCAATATCATGTGACTGACTCAGTGAGGATCAGCAAGCTCAGTACTGAGCCATACTGATCCTACTGATCAGCTAGAACACGAAGGTCTATATAATCAAGATGGATTTCCTTTGTATAGAGCTTCGTGCTCAAGATCAATCATTTAGTATACTCTACTATTAGTTACGAATTGCATATCATTATTGTCATTACTTAAGTCCCTGCTTGACGCCTAGTTATAAACCTACTTCGAGAGCCTAGAGCACTTCCACGTGATCTAGACGGCAACCCTCGTAACACTACGACGTGCAGGATATGAGGAAGACAAAATGTTGACCTCCTGGGATCTTGGCAGCATATGCATGTATATTGCATGATGCATATAAGGAGCAAACAAAACTCAACTTTTAATTGATTCTTTCCTTTTTGGTATACTGTTTGTTTGCTTTCAATATTTTGATTTCAAAGCACTTTAATTCCGAAGGCCGAATACCTAACCTATTCCTTCATTTTTTGAATATATACTCGCAGCTTAACTGCTTAGCTAGAGAATCAATCAATTCAATCTGATGCTCTTTCTAGTCTCAAGAAACCCAACACAACTTCTATTAGAAAAAAAGGCAATCTGGAGTAATCTCATCAAATTCGAAAGAATTCAAAAGGATCAAGAATGGCATAAAGTCATTATTCATAAAATCCCTATAAAAGAATTTTCTGGAACAAGAGGAATGGACCTCATTCTTGAGGAAATCAAAACCTTCAATCCAGAATTCAAGCCCATAGGAACCCCTTTTTGGCTTACACCATCATCAAAAAGAGCTCATCAACGGGAAGGAGCAATAGTGATTGCTTTTGCAACAAAATCAGAAGCAGAGCTAGCCATTCGGAAACGACTATATATCGCTGGCACTAGTACAAGAGTAGAAAAGTTCTACGAATCCAAACCAACTACACAATGCCAAAAATGCCAAGGATTCGGACATCAGGATACACATTGCAGAAGGGATCCCTCTTGTGGACTATGTGGAGGCAAACATATCACATCAGTACATCTATGTGTAGTCTGCAATATCAGAGGAAAGTTCTGCCAACATCTCGCTGCTAAATGCTCGAACTGCCAAGGAAAGCATACAGCAAATTCAAGAACCTGCGAAATCTATCAAGCAATCCAACAAAAAGCAAATAACACCAACTTATGAGTTACACTAATATTCGAATTCTTCAAATAAATCTTAATAAGAGCTTACAAGCTACAGAGAACGTTCTACAGCTTGCAATAGAACTCAATATCGATCTTATTATGATTCAAGAACCTTGGATTATCAAAAATGGAATCGATTACTCAAATTCAAGATCTATTATACACTCTAATTTCATACAAACACTACCAAGATTCGATTCTAACTTTCGACCTCGTACATTACTATACACTTCAAAAACTCTTCAAGCTACAATCAACCTAGCTCCCGTTTCCCCAATAGATCCTGATATACAAATCTTTAATTGTCAAAATGGAGATAAAACCTTTCAAATTATCAATATATACAACAAGGCTGATCAAGCTAAAGAGAAAGGTTTCACAATTGAAAGATGTTTATATGATATATCTATCACACAAGAAACTATCCTCCTTGGCGACTTCAATGCCCACCACCTATGGTGGGACCCTTTTTCAAAGAAAAGCGGAAACGCTGATCAATTAGCAGAATGGTTTGAAGATCAGAATCTCATTCTTCTAAACGAGCCCGGAATCAGCACTTTCTATCGAACTAATCTCCTTAATCCAAGTGTCCTTGATCTAACACTAGCGTCAGAAGGAATCTCTCCCCAAATTCACAACTGGCAAACCCTTTCAGATATAGGATCCGACCATGCAGGAATACTATTCGAACTGAAAGGAAAAGAAGACTTAAACGCCCTCAATTCAGAATCAACAACTAGATTCAATACAAAGCTAGCCAACTGGGAAAATTTTGAATCAATACTAAAATTGGAATCCCTGTATTCCCCTATTTTTTCTATTTTAGACTCAATAACTTCTACGGAAGAGGACTCACTAAACTTCTTGAAAGAAAGAGACAATTCCCATTCAATTCTAGATCAAGCAGCAAGCGAACTTACAAGGATTATCCAAAAAGCAACAGAAAGGTGTATACCCAAAGTTGTTTCAATCAAAAGAGCTAAACCATGGTGGTCACCCGAGTTGAAAAATCTTCGAAAAGATCTAGGAAAAGCAAAGCAATCAATCGAATCAAATCGAGAGAACCCTAATCTTAAGGAAGAATATCGAATTGCTAGAAACAAATACTTTCAAGCTATTAAAACAGCAAAAAAGGATCATTGGAATGATTTCCTAGAAAAGGAGGATACACAGACAGTTTTCAAAGCAATGACCTATACCAAAGACTTCCAAGATCAAAGGATACCGGATATTTCATCAGAAAGCTCTTTTGAAGGAAAATGCTCTGCTTTCAGATCGACTTTATTCCCTCCCCCTCCTACTACTCTAAAACCACAATGGGTAGGGTATAAACAATCCAAGAAATGGAAATAGCCCAATCTCTCTCAAATCGAATTAAGTAATGCCTGCTCAGCTAAGATACAAGGAAAGACCCCTGGTCCAGATGGGATCACTCAAGAAATCATTACAAAGGCCTACAAAGCAATCCCACAGATCTTTTTTACTCTTTTCAGCAAACTCCTCAATCTCGGATATCACCCTAAATGCTGGAAACAAGCTACTGGAGCTATTCTAAAGAAAGCCTCAAAACCTGATTACTCACTTCCAAAAGCATATAGAGTGATTGCACTCTTAAACTATCTAGGAAAAATTAGTGAAAGGATTCTAACTCAACGATTAGGATATTTAGCGGAAACTACCCACCTTCTACACAAGAATCAAATAGGAGGCCGCCAAAAGAAATCAGCAATCGATGCTGCACTTCTATTAACAACAGAAATCGAAAGAAACAAGCAAGCTAACAAGAAGACCTCAATATTATTTATGGATATAAAGGGAGCATTCGATCACGTTTCAAAAAATCGACTACTGGATATCTGCAGGAAGTTAAGACTACCGACGAATCTCATCTCCTGGATAGCTTCATTTCTTCAACAAAGACAACTAAAACTATCCTTTAATAACCAAATCGAATCTTTCAAGCCAATTTCGACCGGAATACCACAAGGCAATCCAATTTCTCCAATTCTCTTCCTTATATACATTAGGGACCTCTTTTTATCCAATTCGATCAAATTTCTTTCCTATATTGATGATATTGCCCTAATCACCAATTCATCTACATGGAAAAAGAATATCAAATCTCTAGAGAGAGCTACAAAACAAATCTACGAACTCAGCTCAAAGAATGCTATTCAATTCGACCTAGCAAAAACAGAGCTAATGCACTTTTCATCATCCAAATTGACGAAAAACTACCCAATCAAACTACCCAATTCGGAAATAATTATACCTCAATCTCTAATTAGATGGTTGGGAATATGGTTCGACCCAAGCCTCAAATTCAATCAACATGTTAATATTCGAATCACACAAGCAAAAGGAGCCTTCCATCGAATGGCCCGATTAGCTAATATCGAAAAGGGCCTCAGTCCGAAAGCTCTTAGACAATTATATATAGCATGTGTGACCAGTATAGCCGATTACGCATCAGTGATTTGGTGGAGAGGCCAAGCCCATTTCAAGGATATGATGCAATCACTTCAAAATCTAGCTCTTCGAAAGATATTAGGAGTATTCAAAACTGCTCCAATTCCTCCAATGGAAGTAGAAGCAGGCTTAAAACCCTCAAAAATTCGATTAGACTCGAATATTAGGCAATACGCATTCCGTTTAGCTAAACTTTCACCAAATCATCCAATCAATATCGAAAAAGCATCACTAATCCAATATCAAGCCAATTTGGATGCGATCTCTACCCCTCGAAGAAAACGATATAAACCTACTCAACTAGATAAAATCAAAGAATCGATAAACCAGGACTTCAACCCTTCCTCACTCGAAAAGATCATTCATTTTAACTTCCCCCCATGGAAAAGAGAAACCCCCTTCCGAGTTAACATTAGCAATTCGTCAAAAGAAGATGCTGCTATTCTTCATAATATTGTTTTCAAACATAGGGATAAAGATACCACCTATATTTACACTGATGCCTCCTCCACCGAAAAGGGAATAGGTATTGAAGTAGGTATAGTAGCTATACAATCAAATAATCGAATTCTATATCAAGAGCGAAGCAATATTGATACTAATCAATTGGTATATAATAAAGAACTTTTTGGAGTTACAAGAGCTATTGAATACGCTAGCTCAATCGCTTATACTGGTCAAAAGTTCAAAATCTACTCGGATAATCAAGCTGGTTTATACCGCTTAAAAACTCCTTCAGATCACCCAGGACAAGCCAATCAGATAAGAGCGATCAAAGCAGCAGAAGTTATCAGAGCAAAAGGAGCCGAAATCTCCTTAAATTGGGTTCCTGGTCATACCTCAGTTGAAGGAAATGAGCTAGCAGATAAGCTAGCTAAGGAAGCAACCACAATACAACCTACCTCGAACGAAACAAGCTTTGGACTACTAGGTATGATTGTCAAAGAATATGCCTCAGATCAATGGCTTGATACTCTCAAACAATACGAACTCAGATCAAACCAATCCCCATCAACTTACTCGAAGCTATTTCCATGGAAAATAGGTTCCAAAATCAAGCTACCAAGCGGAACTACTCGAAATACTGCTAGCGCATTCTTTCAACTCAAATTAGGTCACGGATATATCAAATCCTACTTACATCATTTCAAACTCACCAATAACAAATGTATATGCAATAATATTGAGGCATCACAACACCTCCTTATTAGCTGTCCTATATATAAAACAAAAAGAAAAGAGATCTTTAAGAAGATACCATTATCCAAAAACACTATACAATTCCTATTACATACAAAAATAGGTATCGAATTAGCTATCAAATTTATCAATATCACTAAAATCGCTACAAGGGCATGGCATCTAGCAAGGACTCTTGAACAAGAAGTAATAGAGGAAGGAGTAGTAGTGGAAGAGGAGAGAGGAGAAGAGAATGAAGAAGAAGCAATTGAGGAAATAAGAGAGGGGTTTGACCTCCTTACAATTTCTTGATTTTCAAAATCTTTTTATTATATGCAATGCGTATAATGAGCGGGCATTGTTCCCCAGCATTTGTTTTCACTTCCCCAATTAGATCATATCCAATATTGTAAACTAAAAAGTTACCCGTTAGGCCCTTAGGGCCTAGCCGTCCTATATAGTCTTGGACTGAAGATGGACGTTAATAAAATCAATCAATCAATCAATGCAGCAATACAATACCCTAGCTATCGGTCTCCCACTCACCAAATGAAACAACAAAACCATAACCGTAACTTCGGCATCATTTCTGCACTCATGCGGAAGTCCTTCTTGGAACCTATCTCTATGCGAGCCCCAATATCACGATTCATTATCGTCGCCAACCATTCATCTCCACGATGAATCCCCACAAAAATCAGATGCGATACAGATGCTATCAGTATACATGAAGCTTAACTGATATTGACCCCATATGCATCTAATCCTCGTATTCAGAAGTTTCTCGTATCAAAATGTTCATTCGAGTTCCATCCATCCATCCATAGGAGTCACTCGATCCCTCATCAAAAGGGAAATCGCCCATTAATTTATGATTCCTCGTCAAAGGGAAATTCCCCATAAGTTTACAATCCCCCATCAAAGGAAATCCCTCATAACTTTGTAATCCCCCTCCCTCTTTCCCCCACCCACCCACCAACCCCGCCTCCAAGCTCCCAAATTCAAATACGAAGAAGATACATACATGTACATGTATATGCATCTGCGACATATTCGTATTGATATTCATGTTGATAAATCTAAATCGTATACTCACTATCTGTCTGTCTATCTAGCTATAGTATAGTATGGTATAGTATAGTAAAATCTGATTACTGTTATACCGCCTCCATTATATCTATATCTAAGACTTAGTTAAGGTTAGTGTTAATTAACATATATCGAGTTATATCCCAAGTCCTTTTTAAGAAAAGAAAATTCAAGGCTAGGATATATTTAATACATATCTTTGATAAAAATCTTATAGATATCGATATCGACAATTTTATACCGAGAAACTCTCTATATCAAGTCTTCTTGATAAAATATTCGCTTTGATGTATCTAGTCAGTACACATCGTATTCCCTCAACTGCAAGCTTACCTACTCATGCGGTCAAGAAGCATGAGTGAGGCTTGAGCTAGATCTCCACTTTCAACAGACACAGATAGATACTATTATAATACGACAACACAATCAAGTGGATACGTCTTACTTAATATACTTTTGTATGTACATACTATGTCGCAGCACGAGCAGAAAAATCAGGTAGCGATACTTAAATATAGATACAATTACTGCAATTGAGCCCCCTCTCCACCCCTACAACAGGGGCTTTTTGAGCCTCTCGAGCTTATTCTGGAAATAGAAAATTTATTTTGTTGGAAGATTAGATATTAAATAGGTTTGCAGGTTTTTGATAATGTGAGTGAGTACTCCGTACTCTGTAAAGAGATTATTATATTGATCGGGATAGTTTCACTGCCCGAATAAAATCAAATCAATCTTAATCTATATCGTATAATATTTTCTTCGTCTCTATCTATGTAGTCTACCTGGATTTTGATCTGTATACTGAGTACTTGAGCGCTAGAAAAAAATAAAATAAAAAGAAGCGAAATGAATAAGATGATATAAGCATTGATTGATTGATACTTATCTTAGCGCTTTCAACTTCTCATTTCATCCCGCCTTATAATTATTGATTGATCTTGATAAGGTTATTGTTTTTTGAAATGAATGAACTTGCTTTCCCAGTCTATCGAAAAATTAAATCATATCAATTCGAGATCTCATTCAGCAATGAGAGACAATTTATTCTAATAATGGCTACCTAGGTAGGTAGATAGAGAGATCTAGTAGATATCTAATATCTAATATCTATCTATCTCGTTGCATTCAATTCCCATAATCTTCAAAACTTCATAAAAGTTAAGATGAAACTTGTATCACTTCCTGACCTAACTTATGCTTCGGAACGTTTGGCTATGGAGTATAACATGGGTAATGAACTTGACATACACGAGATCTCGGTAGGGATTAGTCAGGTATGTGGGTGGATTTTATCGAGAGCAGAAAGAGGGTGTATGCCGATGGCCAACCTGGGATTGGAGTGATATATACCTTGGATATCTTATTAACAATAGGCTTTTGATAAGGATTTAAAATGGATCGGATAATGAGAAAAGTTATGAAGAGGAATGAAATACTACTACAGTACCATAGTACTGTACCTACCGGTAGTCATCCGAGACATGAAAAGGCCGAATCCCATCTATATCCATCCATCTATTCAAGAGATAAAATTACAGTTTAGCTCAATCTCAAACCTCCAATTATTGGAGAAGAAAGTGGAGAGCGCGTAAGGATAGTTAGCTGGGCGTTTAAAAATCTAGAACCCCCATCTTGTTATGATGAATCTACTCCGTATGACTTTGGGACATTTCATTGCTTGCTTGTCTGTTTTTCTTGCGGATTACCAGTCTGGAGCGTTTGATAGGCGTTTGTGTTTCAGGGGTAGGGGAGGAACAGTGAAATTTATTTGTGCAAGGCGAAAAGCTAGGGTTCCTGGCGAACATAAGATTAAAGATTATCTTTTATGCAGGCAGAGTTTCATGAATTTGTTGTGCGATGCGCCATAGCTTTTTGTGAACAGCTGTGCTTGTGCTTGCTGGGTTGTGGGGATGAGATTGGATGATGAGGATTTTCCTGAGTCGACCGTTTAGTTAGGCGTTTAAGTTAAGTTACTGGTTAGTGGTTTTTGGGGATGATGAGGAAGAAGAAGATTCAAAGGATCAAGATGATAATGTAGATAGGTACTAGATACAGATGCTGTGATCCTCTCTCTCACCGGACTTTTTATATAGATGATATAAGATATAAGATTTGAGATTAGATTTTGGCTTTACCTTAAAGGTTACTTAAAACTTTATGAGATGAATGATGCATGATGCCGAAATGGCCATTTTCAAACAACTGCGCCTCAAATATGTACGGACGATTTAGAAACGATGTCATTAATTCCATTTGAAGCTTCGGGTGTGTCGTGAGAAAAGGAGTCCGGTCAAATCGGTAGTGGAAGCGGCCGATGAAGGGGCTTGAATCGCGTGGTATGTGACAAGCTACTGAGTGTAGTATCAATCATTTAACGTTTAGACCATGTTTTCCAGTCATAGATGATAGAAGGAAGAAAGGCTTAGAAGTACTGCACACTGCACAGAAGTCAAACTGGGGAAAGCATGCTGAAAAGGAAGTTTGATAGAATAAAGACGGTCAATTAAAATTAGAGGTCGGACAGCAAAGCTTGGCCCGCTTGGCTATCATTTGCCTCGTCCAGTCAATCGTGAATCATGACTAAAAGCACAAGCACATCGCATATCGCACAGAAGAGTGAATGATAAGGTAGGTAACCTTAGATAATCTCATTCTGAGTTTCCTATTCAATCATCTGTGTGATTTCTTTCGTCCAATTCAATAGATGTTTAATTTCCGATTCTGTTGAACGTGTAAATTGAATAGGTATGTAAATGAAGATGTAAGTCGTCAACACCACATACACGTATGCATACAATACATTTTACCAATTCGATCAATCTGCTGGGGAAATACGTGGTTGGTTGGTTGGTTCATTCATTCATTGATTGATTGATGATATGAGCTTCCTTCTCGTGCCCAGGTCCTAGATGCAGATGATACATAATTGCGCGCATATATAAATTGAATTATCCACAATTTATGTATTGGATTCATAGATCATTCCACCAGGTTCGATTTCACAAAGAAGAAACAGTAAATACCTAGGTAGATGAGGAGGCTCAAACAAATGTCGTAATCGAATATCGAGTAGTTCATACTAGATAGATGAATGAATCTATCTATCTGAATATCATCCCAAAAGCTCAATTCATGCAAATAAGGAGAAGCAATGATCTATGATGGCATTAGAAGCTTTGAATTTTTTTTACAAGTCATATTTCCATTGATCTTTTCTTTACCTACCTACTTATCTATAATTACTGCCTAGGAGATAAATAATCTAGTCTCTATTTGTGAGGTTGTTTGTATGAAAATGGTATGTGTGGTTTCACTAACATGATTAATATCATCAATTGAGCAAGCCAACCGAATCCTTTGAAACGAATATTCATTCCCTTCAATTTCTCTCTGCTTGCTTGGACCGACTTATCCGACCATTCAAACGTCTAAGAATTGTGATAAAAATGGATCTAATCATCTCATCATTTTATACAGAGCCTATTAACATTTTATGCTTCAAATATCCTCTTTCAGTCATTCACTCATTCATTCACTCATATATATTCTTTGGGGAGGAGGTAGGTAGGTAACAATATAAATTCCATCATAATGAACAAACTCGATTATAATCACAATACCCGCTAGTCCTCCCCCCTATCACCACTCTGATTGGAAGAGCACAACACAAAGCGGGAGAAAAGCAATTTCCATTCGTGCAAACTTCGTATCACCAACCCCTGAAAAGGTAACATAGCCTCTTATCATTCAGAGATCCCCAAGCTTTTTCCAAGGTACAGGGCTTTATTTGCGGTGAGATCCTCTAAAAGACTTGTACCTGCATAGACCCATGTGGGTTTTGAACCGCGAAAAGCCATGCGATGCATAGATAGGTGCAGCAAAGCGAGTAAAATAAAAAAATACATACCTAGTAAACCCTTCCTCACCTACCCACCCACAAAATAACCATACTCCATACCATACATGCAATGGTGCCATACGAGCCCTACCTATTAGATCCTAACAATAACATTTATTTTTTTCTGAAAAAACTTCCATTACCCCCTCATCCATGCTTATAATTCTTATTTTCAAAATAATCCCATCCCACTGTCAGGGTTCCCACTCTTTTTTCCGTGTCCACCCCCCGTTTCCATTCAATTTCCTTTCATCTCCTATAGTGAATCCCTTCTCATCTTTCTTTAAAAGATTCCTCCACCCTCCTTTTCTCTTCACAAGATCTTCCTTGATCACTACTACACAGTCATTACCAAGTCCCTTTTGCACAAAAGAGTTTCTTTCGTTTATTTCCAACTCTACAGTCACTCTTTAACTCGAGAACATACACTCTTTGCGAAAGCGACAGATTACTTACACATTTTAAAAGCAAAAAACAAGCACTTTTGGGTATATAACAATTTTTCTTTGGATATCTTCTGGAATCGGAGGAGCATTGATTATTTGGGGAATATATCGCAGAGGAAGGAACATTCATTTACGAAGAATCTAGAACAGACAATCATCCTTCGATATCAATCATCATGCAATTCACCACTCTCTCCTTGGCCCTGATGGCCGGATTCGCCGCCGCTTCAGCTCATGAAGGTCATTACCACCCGAAGCGTATTACCAACGGTACCATCGCGGCCACCACTAGCCTCGCTCCTCAAACCACCATGACCGTTTACGCGACCACCGTCCGAACCATCACCTCATGTGCTGCATCCATCACCAACTGCCCAGCTCGTGCAAGCTCCTACGCTTCCGGTGCAGCTACCCCATCCGAGGTTATTGTTACTGATACCATCACTTTGGCAACCACCATCTGCCCAGTCACCGAGGCTGCATCTGCCAGTTCTGCTATCACCAGCAAGCACTTGACATCTGCTCTTGCATCTCTTTCATCTGAGATCGCCAAGGCAGCCAGCTCCGGTTCTTTCTATGGTGCGACTACCACTACAATTGCTCTAGGTTCTAGTGCACTTCCATCCGCTCTCACAAGTGGTGCTGTCCCATCTGCACCAGCTGGCGTTTCCAGCGCAGCAGGTATTGAGACCACTCCAGCTTCCTCCGGTGTTGCCGCACCAACTGGATCCTCCCCATACTCCATCTCTGCTCCTCTCGGAACTGGTGTCGTTTCCTCTGCTCGCGTTGTTACCGGTAGTTCAAGCCACACTTTGACCTACACTCTCGGTTCCGGTTCATCTACCACCGTTGTCACCACCACCATTATCGAGACTTCCGCCTCTACCATCTACTTGACCGTTACCCCATCTCAAACCGTTCCTGGTGCTGCTCAAACCCCTGCCGTTTCTTCCAACGCTGGTGTCGTTTCTTCTGCTGACTCTACCACTTCCCAAACCACCACCATCTACGGTACCTCCACCTCTACTCACTACGTCACCGTTTCAGCTATTTCCCCATCTGGATCCGCTGCCACTAGTCTCTCTGGTGTCTCCGCCGTTGTATCAGGTGGCTCTCCATCTGCCCCTGCTGGATCTTCCCCAAGCGGTCCTTCAGTCCCAAGCGCCGGTTTACCAGTTGCATCATCTGGTTCTTCCGGAGTTGAGACCTGTGCTCCTGCAGAGGCCTCCACCGTCACAGTCACCGCCACTGTTGCCGCTCAAACCGTAACAGTTGCTGCTCAAACCGTCACAGTCGCCGCTCAAACCGTCACTGTTGTAAGTCTTTAATTTATCTCCCTCTTTCAAACAACTTATTCTAACAAACACATCTAGACCGCTGACTGCGCTGCCACTGATGCCATCTCCGGTATTCAAACCGCTGTTGTCGCTACCTCTGCGGGCGCAGCTGTTTCTACCGATGCCTCCGTCATCGTTAGCACTGCCACCGTTGTCCCAATTCCAGCCACCACCGCCGCTATCTCTTCCATTCCTCACTACGGTAACGGAACTGCTATCACTTCCACCAAGAAGTCCAGATGCGCATCTTCTGGTTTCTTGACCAGCAAGGCTAGACCAACTGGCGCCAAGCCAACTGGTTACTAAATTCTCCCTTGAAGGATGAATTTTGTATATTCTTGAACTCGACTTGATGAACTACTTCTTGACAGCGAAGTAAGTGATTGGGTATGAGAAGATGCTAAGGTGGATGTTTCTTTTGTTACTTGTACATTGCCGATTTTGCAAAATATTATGAAGGGGACGAGGAGATCAGACAATTAGAAGTTTGGGGATTGATGTAAGGGATTGATATCAATGAAGACCAAAAAACCAAATACTTTCTTGTGCATTACTTTTGAGAGTTTTTATGTATGCGTTTTTTTGTGTTTTACCGAGTATTTTGCTTGCTTGTACATTTTTGGGCATCAGGTTATGTCCAACAAGTAGGGAGTTCATGTATATGATGTCTTTTAGGATTGAGAACGGCGAATTTACAAACTGATGAATGTATTCTTGTATGCCATGTGCTCTTTCTTCTTGATGTGATGTACTGTAAGGAATGAAAGCCAGAAAAGACAGTGCAAGCTTACTCGCCAACACAATGTTGTGTTCTTGTGAATAGCTTGAAACCAATTCACAATGCTATGTTTTATGATTTAATGCTCTTACTCCACGGGACTCTAGTACTGGATGAATTAATGTAAAGCGGTTTATCTGTGATTACAACGAATAAATTCGCGACACATGTACGAAGGGATTAGAGGGGAACTGGAATGAATAGACGAGATGTTGATATCTTTCCAAAAATTGTATTACGGTACTGATGGATTTGGAGATGGAATCTAGAATCCTTGATTCAAAGTAATTATTATATCACCACCATCTTGATGTTGACCTTGATCTCAAGAACATTGTACTAACAGTCTCATTCGCGTCCTTGAATTCGTAATCATCGTCGTACTCCTTCAGCTATCTTAAGCTTTCCCCAAATGATAACCACCAAACCAAAATTAAATGAGACAAACAATTAATTACAGTCGCATTGAATATCAAAATAAATCTCTTCTTGGTATATACCCCGAGATCAAATATCGAGAACTCTCGAACAAGTTGACATGAAATAAATTTCGGAAATCAAATACTAGTTTTAGCATGTAAAATTAAATACCTCGGATGATCAACTTTGTTTGACATCTTATTTAATCTTGAGCATCTAAATTTGTGTACCCGGGTAACTCTGTCTGTGTCGAATATTTGGTGCTTGATGACGAAATGGCTCATCCTCGCTCTCCGCGCTCTTTGCTTAGTCGTCCAAATTAATTGATGAGCTGGAACTCGGGGTATGTGTTTATTGTGTCGGTGGGTATTCTGTTTGGAGAGTAAGACATTCTGTCGCATGCATACAATATGCGCATAATGCGTTAGGAAGGTGTAGAATCGTGGGAGGACGGAGTCGAGAGATAAAGGAATGATGATGATGATGATGATGATGATGATGATGATGATGATGATGATGATGGTGGTGTAATTTGGAGAGATACAATGAAATAGGAAATACTCGAACATTTGGGTGTATTGTTTTGTATTGTATATATATATGATTTATACTGAATTAATTGTACATGTTAAATTGATGATTGAAGTTAATGCTAATTAATCTCTCCTCTCTTCCATATGATTCTTTCCTTTCCCCCATCAATAAGCAAATAGCATTCATTCAGCATCAGTAAGCATAATAATAATAAATAGCCCATCCATACCTATTTATTACCTTGGTATTCGTCGTTTCCAGCCAAGCCTAAGCGCAAAGCCCCAAAATCCTACCGAGACGAGAAACTCACTTCCCTGGTGATGTTTTCATTCTTCAACTTTGTAATGTTTGAACTTGATTTCTCATCTAAACCCTTACAAACCATACCATCCATACAATACCCATTCATGATTTCAATGAAAGTAAATCAACCTCATACTTGATGCATTCGTTCGACTTTTCAATCCAACCTCCTCAATTACCTACCTTCAATCCTTCATCAGAAGCTTACTTGAAATCCATTCATTCATTGTACAACTTCACCCAGGTGAATTCCTCATTCTAACTTATCTTACATTGCATTGCATTACATTACATTACATTATCCTCAATCTTTGGGAAGCGGGTACGAAGATTACTGTACAATCTCCTCTTTGCTGCAGTTATATCCTATTTCCTTGGGGCTTTTGAATGGAAACCATTTGTTCAGAGTCAATCACAAGATTCACTTGACAGACAGAGAAACGATCATTTCTGAATCAAATCATATTATATTTATAGACAAGTAGCGATTACCAGCGACTACCAGCGACTACTAGCAATTACCAGCATCTGCAACCTGCGAACACTCTCAACTTCATCTTCGAGAAACCCACCGCCCCACACAAATACCCCAACCTTACACGTAAACAATGCGTCGCGCATCCCAAGACATGAGCGATCCCGATCGTAACATTATGGAATCAACCGGTATGCCAGAAGATCCCGCAGACCTCGATCTCATATCCGAGAGAGAGGATTCCCCTTCGAATCGAGTCCATACTCCACCACCCCGTCTCGCAGCGAGATTCTATCGCCCCACCAATAATCGACGTAAATCCTCGGCTGCATCTTCGAGACGAAATTCTATATCTTCAGTTCATTCACATGGCTCAAGTCGTCATGCGGGGCATGCCGCTATGGCTGGCTCGCAGAGTAACTACATTGCTCAGCATCTACGCAGAGCTAGTATACTCGAGGATCGAAAGGCTAGGTTAGCTGATAGAGCTGCGCATGCGGAGAAGGTTAGATTGAGGGCTGCATTGGCCAAGGCAGCCCCTAGAAGTACTACCAATACAGAAGAAAGAGCATTGGCAGCTCAACAAGCGAGAGAAAAGAATTTAGCTGAGATTGTGGCGAGTTGTGCGGAAGAAGTTAAGCGGGCAAAGGGGATTGCCGAGACGATGAAAGAAAGGAGGGAATTAGAGGGGAAAAAGCTAAGAAAGGAGATGGAGGAAAAGCTTGCCGAGGCTGAAAGGAGGAGAGAAGAAATCTTGAGTCGGAACAATAACTCGAAACAACGAACAAGAAGTTTGAGCAGCATGAGAAAAAGCTCGAGTCCGAGTCCAAGTCCAAGTCTAGTAGCGGAGGTCAAGAAGGCACCACTTGACGAGTCAGCGGCAGCAAAAATAATCCAAACTAGATGGAGAATTCACAGACGATGGAAAGCACTACATGATTTTGCGGAATTGGGTCTCACAATTGATGGAGTGCGAGAGACTTCATTCGAGAAAGTGGTTGATCTATTGGCACAAGAGAAAGTCCTGGTCAGCACAGCACATATCTTGAGAATCTGTGGACTCAAAGAAGGAGAAAGTGGATCCGTCAATGAAATGACAGCAGTCCGAACATTTCTCAGCGCTTTCCTTATCCTTGGTCACCCTACCCAAGTCTTGAGTAGTAAAGGTGATAAAGGAGAACAGGAACAGGTAGGAGCGCAACCAATGAAAAGGGATGATTTGGCTAATCCACAGTTACAGGACCTCGTTGCAAAAGCCCGAGATCTTCTTATTTCTTTTGAAACCGTTTTATCCAGATTGACGACAGCAAATAATTATACCCCTCCTCCTGCTCAGCTATCAACACTGTCGGAAGTTTATGCAACATTCTTCAATGCTTTTATTGCTTGGAAATCAAGAGATGCTAGTACCCTTATTGATATGATGGTTTTACAATTTGTGGAATTGGATTCGATATGGCAAACTGTTAAAGATAGCACGGAAGAATCTGTAACTGATTCATATCGTGATGGGATCAGAGATAATCAACTTAAGCTGATGGTCAGAATAAAAAGGCTCGCTGGACCTGTTCAGGGGAAGCGATTAATTGCGAATGCGATCCGAGAAGCAAGGAAGGTCAGACAAACAAAACAACCTACTGGAGATTCAAAACCTCGTGCCGCAGAAACAGGATCTGCATCTCCTGCTATTGAAGATTTTAATGCTTCTGATACTGCCGTTGCATCTCATTTACAAACTCTCACGCCACCTGCTACACCTGTCAAGGAACGCCGTTGGCAAAGTACTGATGCGGATAATTTAAGATCGGTCAATTCAATACTTCCAGATAATCGAATCTTAGTCCATGAACTGGCTATCAATAAAGAATATCGCATTTCGATGGAAGATTGTCTTCAACAACGAGGTGCCGTTAATCAACTCATCTTTGATTCTATGAGACAAGAAGTTGCAGCTGGAAATAGTGATCCTTGGGTTCTTGCTATGGCGGATAATATCAAGGGAAAACTTCAACGTCTTCTCACTCCTGGAAATTCAATGTACAAACTCATTGAAGATTCCCTTGATACAGATCTGGTAGCGTCAGAACTCAAGAATGGAAGATTTTCATATGAAACTTTCTTCAACTTCATGGGCAATATTCTTCCTCGTTTATGTGCCCCTTTCCGAGATGATGAGGTCAAAATCCTTGTTGAGTCGACTCTCAAAGAAGGTGATTTTGTCGATCGTCTTCAAGCATTGATGCGATTCATTGATTTGATGCAGCTTGATTATGCCAATTTCATGCTTCAACAATCAGCTCCTGAGTTAATCAAACATGCTTCCACATATGAAACTAAACGTTTCTCGGAAGAAATGGAAGAAACCAATAATAACCTTACTATCACCACATCAGCCTGGCGGGAGGCTCGTCAAAAAGTCTATGCCGAAGCAGCTCGTCGAGATCCTGAGAATGTTAATTTGTTGAGGAATAGACCTACGCCAGAGAAAACCTATATTCAGATGCTAGCGGACATATGCACATCTGCGCCGGGTAGCCCGGTGCCAGAAACATTAAAGTTGGATATGGGAAGGATTGAAACGGCTAGGAAAGACACGCTTCGTATTGTCACTACCTCAGCTATTCTGCTTCAGGTCAAGAATATCCTCAAGCGAGATGTGAGAAGTCAATGGAAAACTGAAGCTTCAAGAGTTTATTCCGTACTTGAAAATTCAAAGGAATCAGAACAAGCAGAACAAGGTATTACAGCCGCATTGGAAAGTAGTAGGAGTATGCCGATGGCTACCAAAAACCATATTCGCGAATTAGTCAAGAGAATCGTGGCTGCGGCTGCAGCTTCAAGTTCTAATGAGGAATTACGTGAACCGGTTATGAAACTCTTGATGACTAGATTGAGAGGTTACCTTATTCATAGATTGGCAAAGGAAAATCCAAGAAATGATGGGAATGGTAATGAAGGAATTGCAGGATTAGGTATGCCAGAATTTGTAGCGAAGATTGGAGGAATTGTGGAAGTTATGGGGAAGATGGCTCGGGTGGATAAAGATGCCCATGGGATTTGGTACGAGGTTATTGAGAGGGCAGCTTCAGATGAGGTTTGAGTTGTGGTTAAGGTTAGGAGGTGATTTTCTTTTTGGGGGATTCGGACTCTGTGTATACCTTGTTGTTCATTTCAGCAGGAGTTCTTTGGCTTCATTACCCTTACAGAAACGGATGAGGATTCTAGGCGTTTTGTCTATTTCCGGAGTTGGTTCTTTGATCAACATGATACGGGCACTTGGAGTTGATGGCTTGGGGTACTTGTTCATTTGTTCACTTGCTTTGGGATGGATAGGATATTATATCATGGATGGATTGATGGATGGATGGATGGACGGATGGATGGATGGATATGACTTATGACATTTGTTTATTACTTGACTTTTGTTTGAAGAGAGTGGATTGAAAGAAGCGGATAATGAATGGATAGAGAAGAGGGAGAGTGTGTGTTTGTGCTGATCAATCGATCGATCGACCCAGCGAAGCGGAATTGAAGTATTATTTTATATCACATCACATCACATTACGTACTTTTTACTTTTACATTTCCATTTGATAGTGTAGTAGTATTGGTATCAGTATCATGTACACGTACACGTACACGTAAACTTGATTCATCCCCCTCGAGATAAGATTACATGCAATCCATACAATCCATACCTAAATACAATAAATACCTCCTCCTACTATTACTATTATTATTAATGGATGGAAAATTAGGAATAATAATTATCTAACAATAATAAAATAAATTATAAAGGATCAAGAAGAAATGATCTGATCCGATCGATGAATACTAGGTACTCGAGTACAGCGTTTGTTTGTTGTTTTCTTCAATATAGATTTTTAGTAGGGGTAGAAGTAAAAGGAGGAGGATTATATAAGATACTTAATACTTAAATTCTCATTTTTTATTATGTGTTTATTATTTATTGTTTGGAGAATGTGTAAATGTGTAAATATAAATCTGTATTGTATATAAATATAGGTATAGGTATAAGTAAGTAGAAACTTATAATTCAACTTCAACTCTTGTTTTTTCTTCTTTCAACATTTTTTGTTTTTGACTTGTGTGTTTATTTATTGTTATATTTTATATTCGCAATCTCAATCTTGTAATCTCACGACTCAAAATCTTACATCTCATATTCTTATATTCCATTCCATCATACACATTTCGTTCATTCATATTTTATATGTATGCACGTATGCGTATCCTCCTAATGGGTTATAGATTTTACACTGATTTCATATAGTTACATATTTCCCATTCATTTCATCCCATCACATCCCATCCATCCTATCCCGTGCAATTCCACCCACATAAGAATATCCAGCCTAATCTTCCACTATTTCTCCTATTCCCAAAAATATACTCCCCAATCAACCAAATCTCAAGCCAGAACTTGGATCCCAAGTCGTTTGTTTCGATTGCGTTTGTGCCTGTGTTGGCCCAGGCCCAGCTCCAGATCCAGGTGCCCCCTCCGAATTCTGCGCTCCGCCACCTCCACCTCCAAATTTAATCCCCAACTCCGGATTCCAGGTTCCAGCTCCAAATGCCCCAGGCATTCCTCCTACTCCAGGTAAGCCACCCACACCTCCAACATTAACAGGTGTACTCTGTAAACTCGCTCTTTGTGGAACTGGCGCCTGAATTGGACTCAATTCTCTTCTCGGACTTTGTACTTCCTGGCCTTGACCTTGCATTTGAACTGGGATAAGTGGTTGCGGAGGTGGCGGCGCATGATGTACAACTGGTTGCGGATGATGTAAACTCAATGAACTCATCGGCGCCAACGGCATTGATAAATCCGCCTCCATTCTCCTACTCTCCTCTCTCCTTTCTGCTACAAATGCTTTACAACCATCTCTAAACCTTCCAACTATTTTCGCAAGATCGTTGTAGAACTTTCGTCCTCCGTCCACGTTGTTGACTATTTCTTTATACTTATAATAAGCCATTTCCAGTTTCTGTAATGCTTGTTCTCTCTCCCTTGTGCTTGTGTCTCCTGCTCTAGCTTTAATGAATGATGCATTCGCTTTTTGTAATTGTTGCAAGAGGTTCTCTTGCTCCTCCGATTCGGATTTAATAGACGCGAGATCTGCGTCATAGTTATGGGAGAAGCGTTTCTCGAAGAAATCTTCAAAATGTGCAGGGACAACAGGCGTGGAAGGGTATTCTCGTTCCAGACGAGCGGCTTCGGCCAAAATGCTATGATTAATATCATCTTTCTTTGCCTTTTCCCTTAACGATTCGATTTTCCTCCTCCTTCTGCTTTCTAATCTTGAGATTTCGTTCAGGGAATTCCTAAGTTTCGATACTTCCCCTTCAAGATTTGGTGGTATATTAACTCGTCGAGAGCTAGGGACAAAATTTCCAATATCGCGATCCGAACTAGTAAGAATCTGGAGAATAGATTCATACTCGCGGAATTTTACCACAACGACTTGATCACTATTAGCTGCACTTTTGAAATAACCTTCAATTTCATCGACTTGTTTATATAATTTCGGAGATGCAGTCCGAGAATCTAAACGAGTCCATCTATCACTTCCAAATTTTCTTAGTAAGCGATCATTTTCAGAGGCTTCCGACTGTAGCAACTCTTTAGCCTCGAGAAATATAGCTTCGTCTGACGCCTTAAGTTTTGCAGCATCAGAAAAGGATCGATTGATACGACCAATGGCATCTGCTTGACGAAGTTCTTCCGCATGGGAAAGTAGAGTAGGAGGAAGACCTAAAGGTTTCTCGAGGGCCTGTAAAGAGCCGGGAAGGTTAAGGGAGCGAAGGGTATCATGGATGCGGGTGGTTAAAATCTCAAGTTCGTCAATGATATTATTGTGAACAATTCGGTCACGGCGTTCTTCGTAAATACTCGCTGCTACATGAACGGCAAATGGTACAAGTTTGGAGAAGAGAGGTGGTCCAAATTCTTTATGATCCCCTAGAAAAGTCATTGGCTCAGAAATCTCTTTTGGGACCTTAGAGATTGCCATATTTGCTCGTTCAAGAACTTTGAGTTCGGTCTTAGGCGGTACAGGATCTAAAACGTCAGCTATAACTCAAATGAACATGACGGTGCTATATATTTGGTTGTAAATGTGGCAAGCCCGAAGCTCTCATCAGCTCACTGCCACCAAAAGTTGACTTTTTTATGCCAAATAGTCTGCCTCCACGGCAGTGGCCCCGGGAGGGCCAGCGGAGCGTCACCCAACTGAAGAAATCCAGGAAAACTTACTAAGGTAAATTAAATCATTATCTTTCTCAGCCCTTTTCAAATTCTCCGCTACCGCAAGCTTCAAGGCTTGTAATTGCCCTAACACCACTTTATTGACAAATTTTGCTTCTTTCATTGCTTCATCGGCACAAACAAGACTATCCTTCAATCTTGCCACCTCTTCCCCATATTGTTTCTTCTCCAAACAATGACAAGCCATTCGATATTGTGCAGCAGCAGCAAAATGATGATGTTTAACTGATGAATGATGTATCCACTCTGCACTTATAGCTTCACTCTTCATGCCCCAATCTCCTGCCTGTAAATATAAGTCTGAAACTTTCGCTGCTAGTTTGGCCACCACTCCATCTTTGAATCCATCGTTTACAGCTTTTGCCCAAAAACATTCTTGGGCTTGTGCTAACATGAGATATTGAAGACACTCAAGTGTATTATCATCCATATCTTCAGGAGGAGTAGTGCGAAGTTCCGGTATGATTTCCCCTTTGAGATGTTTCAAAACTCCCGCTGCAAGAGAAAAGTTATTACAAGCAGCTTTCAGACCATCGGATGTTGCTCTATTCGCAGACATGGCGAGTTGAGAGTAGAGTGCGGCGAGGTTGAACATTATATTTGCGAGCTCGAATTTGAGATTATTTTGGACGATAGGTCTTTCGGCATTGTAACCTAGAGCTACCTTCCATGAGAATTCCACTCCAATCTGCCATGGTGAGTTAGTATGTATATGTGGAAATGTAGCAGGTTAACATACGTCTATAGGGAATTTACCCCCCAACCAGGAAAGTTGCCCCGCATATGCTGATATCTTCCTTATTCCACTGGTATGAGGTTCTTGAACATGTATCGCATCTCTTCGTAAAGCGTCAATGACCTCCAGGTCTTGCCTAAACATATCCGGATGTTGATCATATTTGGTGGATATGTATTGCTTTATAGCATCTGATAATGATAGATTGGTAGCCTTTCGAAATGGCAGAAAGAGGATATTACTGTTATTTTATAGATTAGCTTTTGATTTTTGTGAGAATAGATAGTTAAGAAAACAGCCTACTTGCCTAGACATGATGAATTTCAATAGACTTATGTTTGTCTATTGTTTGCGGGGGAAATTCTTCTTGACATTGGATTTCTCCATGTAAATAATGCGGGCGCATTTTGACACCTGCAGGTTGGAAGCACTGGGATCATTAAGGCAGAAATTGAGGCTACAAGGCAAAGATACAGAGATACCTTTTTGGAAAAGCGGGCTGAAAGGGCAGAATCTCAAGCAACATTTATTTCTTGAAGCTGTACAGAGAGAGATAAAGGGACTGATCATGAAGGGCATCTGGCAATTGAGCTGATTGACTCCAAATTGATCTCAACTCACTATTTTCATCTATAGCATGATATTCAATCATGTGAGATCAATCTATCTAAAGTTTGATGCTTGCATGGGTTCAGAATTTGTGCTACTGAAGAGTGAGACTTTCTCTTCCCCGTTGAAGCTGTACTCTGTACCTCTGGAATGTACAGAATCGTGCATGATGGACCAGCCAGACTTGCTTGTACATGGAGAATAAAGTAATGAGATAACATTAACATACTTTGGTACTCGATGAAGAGCTTCATATGTAACCTTGGACATCAATCATATCAATAGGTACTGATGAACCACTGCACTTACTATTACCCCATACCATTATTCTTAACAGTCCAAATGCACACCCCCTTTCTCGACTCACGTCCTCGGTACAGAATCTAGATTAACACAATCTCACCCCTATTCCTCATTCAAAGCATTTCCGAAGCCATTTTCAGGGCCTCGACTCCACATCTTCCGCAGAAGATTCCAGGAGAAATTACGGCGTACTCTACCAATTTCTGTGGCAAATAAGCGTAGTCGTACTGTTCCTATTTACAATAGCACACGCCATGGTTGACGTTTTATGTTTCAATTTTCAATTTTCGAATCATCAAAAAAGATCATCCGGATCCTACGTAGGTGATCTATGTTGAAACGTCGATCGGCCCGTTGCATTACGATAACTTTTCTGGAAAATAGAGTTGAAAGTAATGCCGAAGGATGATCTTTTCTTACTTTGAACACTTTTGTTTCGGGAGGTTGGCTCGAGGTTGGAGGTTGGTATGATGACGCTCATGTTGTTAGAAAAAAATGTAGAAGAGCAAGAGATGTGGATAATTTTGAAGAGAAGATTGACGTGACCATGCTTTGATATTACTTGACTGACTAAAGCATTGATTGAAATGGCATGCCCCTATATGATGATCTTTTACAGGTTGAATGGCCGAGATACCTTGAAGATTTTGCTACTTTGTTATTTTGTTTTGTTGTCTAGGGTGGAGGAATCTTCTCCAGACAGTTTCTCCACTGGGGGTTATGGAAGCATTTTCGGAAGAGATGTTTAACTTTTCTTCCCTCCCGGCACCCAAATATCAAGTTAAGCTTGTCATATAAGGAAAACTTTATTTACATCAACAACACAATTCGTAATCATTTATATTATATATATCACATATCACATTAAAACTTTCCATTCTAGATATCAATACCACCCACCTACATACCTATTCCCTACTTTTCAAGTCACATCTCCAATCTATAAATAAATACTCATAACCGTCTTGTGTTCCAGCCGGTTGTGTTCCACGCACTTCTAGACACACAATTCAGATCTATCCCAATTTCCATCCCCACTGTCCGCGTACCCTTTGCCTCCACCGCATATTTCTTACTTTCCTGGCACATTTTCCCGGCACTAAAAGAGACATTTGGAACTTTATCGAGAGTCGATAATCAAGAATATCCTTGACCATACTGAAGTTTTCACCGGATATATTGAAATGTTGAAATGTTGAAATGTTGGTTTGTGAAAATGATTGCCAAGGAAGTGAATGTAGATAAGGATGGAAAACGGTGAAGAAAAGAGAGAAGAGAAGAGAAAAGAAAAGAAAAGAAAAGAAAAGGTTGGGAGATAATAGTAGGTAGGTACTTACCATTATCCAGATTCACGATTCATTATCCTTCATTCATTACTCTGTACAGTTCAGTACTAGTAACAGTACTAATAAGCACCTTTAACAAGGTTCTTCTTTCATCTTTCGTTCCCCGTAAATGTTTAGGGTAGCTGCATATCGCTGCATATCGAAATCTCAAGCTTATCTTAGCTCGTCTTTCCTTTTTGGGCATTGCATTGGATTTCATTCTTAAGTCTACCCTACCCTACCAACCTTCTCCTCTACCTCTCGTCTCTCTTCCTACATCTATCTCTCTTTGATTCTTGTACTTACCTCGTCGTCAAATCTCTTCTCAAGAAGAACAACTGTCGTTACCTCTCATCCCCTCGACTCTCCTCAACTTCTCCTCATTACTCCCTCTCGCCACTCGTTTCGATCAAACGTCATAGCAAAACTGTGTTACTGATTTGCACAAATTTCCATCTCCCACATTCACTATGGGTATGATGGGTACCGGTACCTCAATATCACCTAATAGGTTAATTAATCCCCGAAGTCCTTTCACCCGAATTGCCATATTCACATCCATTTGCCTCGCATTCATCTTTCTCGCCGGAAGACCTACACAAGAAAGATTTCATCAAATTCAAACGAAACTTTCTCCAAGTCCACAAGAAATTCTTACCACCCAAAATGGCTCTCCAGATTGTGCCGTCAATTCAACCCATCTACGCGAATTGAAAGAGAAATACGGTCTGGATGATAAAATTGAATATGCTTCCAGACAAGTTAGATATCATCGACAAGATATTGAACGAAAATCCATTACTAAACTCAACGAAGACTTATTCCCTCGATACTTTGATACAATCAACATTGAAAAAAATTTGAAACCTACCACGAAATGCTTGAAGCCACTCGATGTACCCGTCACAAAATCTGCCATTCCTGCAGATGTAAATGCCACTGAATTCCTCTTTGGTATTTCAACCACCTACAAGAGAATCACAGATCCAAAAATCAATCCCATGCTAGACTGGTCACATTGGTTGACAGATGGTCATGGAAATTCAAATGGAGGAGGATTGATCCTACGATTGGTTGATGCTTCGGATAAGGAAATCAATGACATTAAGAAGATGCTGAAAGCATATGGAATTGATGCGAAAGTCTACACCGCCGATAGTAAAATCGAAATGGCCGAACGATACTTTTCCCTCCTACCAGCTTTGTACAACGATAGCTCTAGAAAACATCGAAAATGGTTGGTCATGTGCGATGACGATACATTTTTCCCAAACATGGATGCTCTCATCAAGAAAATGGCAACATATGATGCCAGTGAAGATTTATATATTGGAAACCTTTCCGAAGATGTCGGTAGTCTTGCACGTCATGGAAGTCAAGCTTATGGTGGAGCTGGAGTTTTCTTCTCTATTCCATTGGCCGCTACAATCACCGATCTTTTCCCTCAGTGCAGTACCAAACAAAAAGTTGAAGAAGCAAATTCAGGTTGGGGATCTCAAGGAGATATTCTTCTCCGAAAATGTGTATACGAAAACACCGAAGTCCGTCTAACTGTCCTTCATGATATTTGGCAATTGGATATTGTTGGTGACCCATCTGGTTTCTATGAATCTGGTATCCGACCACTTTCTCTTCATCATTTCAAGGGAGGAATGTGGCATGAAGCTCAAGTTTATGAATCCACTAAGATTCAACAAGTTTGCGGTGAAGATTGTTTCCTTCAAAGATACCAAACTAAAGATGATTTCATCTTGACAAATGGTTGGTCCATTGCGCATTATCCAAAGGGTATTGATTTTAATCTCCACCAAATGGAGAGAACATTCAATGCATTGGGTGATGATGGTACAGGGTGGAATCTTGATTTTATGTTTGGACCTCAACGAATTCCTCTTCGTGAAACCGGACGTAAAGGTTCATGGGATCTAGCGGAAGCTGAATTAAAAGCCGATGGAACAGTTAGACAAACATATATTCGAAAGAAGGATGATTGGAGGTGGAAAGATCGTAAGGATGGAAAGAGAATGTATGATGTTGATGGTGTGTTGGAATTGATATGGACTTTGTGAGAGTGTAGCTGGATATAATCAGGGAAATAATGTTAATGGATTGAGTGGAAAGAGAAATGGAGGAACTGATTGATGACTTACTTTATACATTCTATGCCGAAAGGGGCGTTTCTGGCTCTTTGCTTTAGGGATGGATGATCCATGATCCCTTTTTTGTACACACCTTTTGGCGAATGGAAAGGTAAATTGGAATCAGCTGGACTGGACTGAAATGGACTGGAGAACAGGACCAGAATGCATAAATGGTATGGCGTTAGGTAGATATGATATATAGATGGAAGCATGGGAATGAAAGCTCGGGGTATTAAGTTACCTAGTACTAGTACTTAGATGAGAAGTAGGGAATGAAAAGTTGATAGTATGTATATATTGTTCTTTCGTTGTATATATAGAATAGACATGATAATATTAGCGTATAATATCATTATATCATTAGCGTTTGATACTTATATATCTTGATAGTGAGAGTATGAGAGGATGAAAGGGAAGGGAAGAAAAGGGAATGAGAAAGGAAAGGAGATGAGGAATGATGCATCGATTGATATAATATAATATTAAAAGAGGGATTAGATTTATATGTATAGCTTTGATAATAGAGTTAAATTGAAATTTAAGTGGATGGTTTTGTATTTTATTTTATTTTTTAATTTTTATTTTATTGAAGTATGAGATATTAAGAGGATTTTTGAAATGTAGATTTAGGGTTTCTTTCTTTATTTAGGAAAGAAAGGCGAGGGGTATTATTTCTGGGGGTATGTATGGGTGATAAGGTATAAGAATGGAATGGTATGGTATGGGGAATGAATGAGGAGTGTTGTCGAATGGGGAATGAAGGAGGAGGGAGGGCCTGGATGATGAATGTAAAGTACTGACCCTCATTCTACTGTATTTGGTGTAATCTTATTGAGGACCTCGAGCTCGCTCTCGCTCTCGCTAAAGAGGTGATGGGATGGGATGGGATGGGATGGGTTCATAAGTCTTATTTATTGAAATAGGAGGGTTTTATTAGTGTTACTTTACTCTACTCTACTTATCTATCTGGTGTGTTTTTTGTGTAGGAGTGAGTAAGTGAGTGAGTTTGGTGGTCACTACTATCTAATTCTGATCTTTATTGTTAGGTTAGATAGGTAGCTATCTAATATTCGTTTCTTCATGTTCCTCCATTCTATCTCCATACATTCCCTTCAATCTACGCCTATCGGTATATATTCTATCTCTTCAACCATTCATTCTACATCATCACTTCCCCTACCCATTACTTCTTCCCCTGCCACCAATATAATTTCTCTCCTAAAATCCACTTCTTAACATTTGCACCCACAAATACTTTCAAGTCCTTTTTAATTTTCTCTTCAGATGTTTTTCCTTTTCCTTTACGTTTCTTACTTCCCGCTCCCCTTTGGTAAGGAATCGCTGTAGTGAGACTTTTAATTGCAGCTCTTACTCTCGTGGAACTAATTTCTTCTCCTGCAAGACCTGGTGACATGTATATTCTTTTTTCACTTATCCATTCACTTTTTCCACCGAGTGTAGGGAGTTGAGTAGGGAGTGATGAGAGATAAGTGTCTTGATCCGATAGGCTAAGGGATTTATCTGAACGATATGTGACACGTAATTTGTGGTTTGAGAGGAAGGGTATTAAGGGGGTAAAATCATAAGTTGGGTAATATTTGGGATTTAGAACTCGGATTAGAGTGTCATAGCCGGTACAGTGGACGTGGGTTGTTCCCTTGGGATAGACAGAGGATGCTTCGATGGCGATGGATTTGGAGTGGAAGTAGGGAAGGGACGTTAGACCTATGTCTATGTCGAATTGTGGTGAGTCGAAAGGGATTTGGTTTTGAGATGGAGGTAATGAGGACGTCGTGGACTGTGCTTCGGAATCAGAGTCAGAAGTGGAATCAGATTCCATATGTTCAGCGGATTCTTCATCTCCAGATTCATTTTTCTCCTCAGACACACTTATAGATTTATCATCAATCTCGCTCTTAACTTGCCTCTTCCTTGGATAATGCGAATGAGGATAGAACCAAGTATTCAAAAGATCAGTAGCAAAACATTCCATCCCAACTAATCGCTCTTCCAAACTTGCGCCGCTGATCTTTTTATCTGCATTTTGTGTACTGAGTAATAATAATAATCGAGCTTTTGTATGTCTTAAGTCGGATGCAAAGTGATCACGTAGAGCGGAGAGACAGATGTGTGCGTGTGCGAGGGTAGGTGGATTGAAGGAGGAATCGAGGATGTATAAGGTTTGAGGCGAACTGGAATTGGAGGGAGGCACGGAGTGGTTTTGGTTTGAATCATTTGAAGGTTCGTCTTTGTGGTCATCGTTAGAAAGGGAGTATAAGGGTCCTGAATAACGATCGAATTTCTTAAACGTTATCGAACTGAGGTTTTTAGATTTTGGAGGGTCGGAAGGAATTGGTATGGGTGGAGATAGGGAACGGAGGATGCGGAAGGCTGAGTAGGAGGATAGGAAGGATTGTAAATTGCTGGTGTAGAATTCAAGGCGGGTGAGAGAGGACGCCATTGTTAGATCTGCATCAGAGGGGTATGGTGAAGACATATGGTTTCTCTGTGTCTTCCTGACGTGATATTAAAAAAGCTTATCGATGTAGGTATCATGAATGTAAGGCTGTGATATCCACGATCAGCCAATCTGAAAATCGAATATAATTGGTCATTATCTGCAAGGCTGACAAAGTATGTTGTCGCACACGGAAAGAAATGGTGACATCATTGAAGCATTGTACTTCACTCTTAACCACAACATCCTCACATCAAATTCTTATCCTCGATAACAATTCGAGGCAAATAATTGTCAAGATGGTTCTAGTAGAGAATTGGATGCCTCCATCGAGGGAAAATTGGGAATTGATTGTTTGGGGGTTTCAATGGTTTCCTTTGGTTTGTGATTTCTGCTCTTCAAACCTCCCTCCTCTCCACCCCAAAAGGCTCACATTCCTCGTACCTCCAAAATGTCCATCCATGCCTCAATCCTCACAATTCACACACAACATAAGTACTAATCCCACCTCCAAATAGTTTACAATCTTTCAATGGATTCAACCATGGTACGGAGCAGGCAAGACTTCATCAAATAGTCGATTCAATATACCAGGGAAAATAGCTTGGATTACAATGGAAATGCCAGGATTGTTGACCATGTTTTATGTCATGTATACATTGCCTAGTGAGGTAGGATTGAAGGAGTTGCCTTGGGAGAATAAGTTAATGGCGGGGCTTTATGTGAGTTTTCTTTCTCTTTCTGAGGATGGCGGAGTAAGTGAAGGGGTTGGAGGGCGGAGTAAGTTGAAGTGATTGCAGGAGTTGGGGTGAGAGAGGTCGGAGGAGCTGCAGGGGCTAGTTAATTGGTTGACAAAGGAGGAAGTATTAATGTGTCAAGTGATTACTTCGAGTGGCTGTTCGTTGGAAGCAGCTGATGTGCAGATTTGAGACTGCCTATGATTGCTGGGAAAGATAAAACCTGCCCGGTTCAAAGGAATCAATTGAGTTTGAGCTAACTTTATGTGAAAATCCAGATCATACATTACCTTAATCGTGCTATTATAGCACCTCTTATTTCTCCTTCTATGTCACCAATTCATGTTATCGTTTGGCTTGCGGCAATTGCCTTTCAGATCACCAATGCTGCATCTTTGGGGTGCTACTTTGCTGGTTATGGTCCTGTTACAAGAGCTGATTGGTAAAATATTTCTTTACCCCGCTTTCATCCTGTTTCTAACGCGACGAGATATATAATACGTGGAATACATATAACATTCCGATTCTCACAGGTGCTAACCTTTTCACTTACAGGAAACCTGTATCAGGAAATCCATACGTAAATGGAGCAAGAATTGAACTAGGCATGATGATATTCTTTCTCGGTCTCGTATCCAATATATTTCATGACGACGAACTACGAGAAATCAGACGTGCGGCACTTCGAAAACAAGCAATGCAAAATGATTCTTCAACTGGGAAAAATAAAGGAAATAAAACGGTCGACAAAGTATATATGATACCTCAAAATGGACTGTTCAATTATATACTATACCCTCATTATTTTTGCGAATGGATCGAATGGGCTGGATTCTTCATAATAGCTGGAAGTGATTGCGTGCCTGCCAGAAATTTTCTCATAAATGAGGTGGCTACTATGTTACCAAGAGCTTTACAAGGGAAAGCATGGTATGTAAAGAGGTTTGGTAAAGAGAAGGTTGGGGGAAGGAAAGCAATATTACCGGGGATTTTGTAAGTCGAGATTCGCAGTGAGAATTATTTGTTGGGATAAGATTCTTGGGAAGTTCTACAGAGATTCTAAACTTATTCTAGAGAGATTCTAGATGAATGTACTTTAATTTTTAATTCTATTTCTATATTTCTTAGGGTACTATCTGGGAAAGAGACGGGAAGAGAGAGACGAGTAAGATGAATATGGAAATGAGATCTTGATCAAGACAAGAATAGTAAGCAAGAAGTGAGAACTGACCATGTATAGATAAGACTAGAAGGATAAGCAGCATAAGTATATACATTAAGTTATATCATCTACTTGATATATTTCACGATAGCCCCTGATGAAAAGAAGACATCAGCCAATAATAGACGATTGTGTTTTAGCGAGAACTCAAAACATACTCAATTTCTCCAACATCCTCATTTGATCATTTGATGCATCACGACTCATTGAACACCTTACACAGAAAGAATCGCAATCTCCGTTAGAATGCTTCTAGCTTACGATGGCAAATTTTAACAAAAGGCCAGAGGATTCTCATTCATTATATGTTATTTTACCTTTATATGAATGCATGAATTGGACTCCTCGGCAGTGGATGTTTGCTTTAAAATTCCAATTTAAGTAGAACAAATGCACAGACTTTAAACAATCAGTCACGTACTACACCACACTATTGTGTCCGATCTTCTGTCCGATGTCATTCCTCTCTCGTTCTTACCAAGATCGATACACACTTCTGTCAAGATCAATACTCGTACCAACCATTCAAATTCTATCTCAAGCATTTCAAGCATTTCCCTTGAAACTCGTGTTCTACGCTTCTTCTAAGGATGTCCGTAGTCATTTCCAGAAGTTTGAGGCTGGAGGAAAACATGTTGTACACGTGATGACAAGGTCTACCCATGTGTTCTCGCATTTTCCCCTATAATTCATCTCAATTATAATTACAAAACCACTTTTTCTGGCCGTTTTTATATTTCTCAGGGAAGTGTGTGTTGTAGATGATATGGAGAGTCTGGAGGATCTACGTCATTACGGCAGATGTACGAAGATTTCCCATGATTTTCCGAAATCATCTCGTTTTTGATCGGATCTTCTTAAGGGTCTACGATATTATGCATTGATTTACACATGGGAGTTCCTGTCACAATCTTTTCTTCCATCTTGTGGACCAGCCATTCGGAATTCATAGTCTGATATGAGGCTTCTATTCTGATATAGTTATTCATTTTTTTCAATCATCTTGTCCAGCAAGAACCTAGGTAGTAGACCCTGAAAAGAAGTATCTTCGTACGCTGGTGGCTAGTTTACATGACATTACAAGGAGAGCAGTAGAAAAGATCTGTTCAAGGTTTAAGTAGATCAATATACTTTTACATGATGGTGGTTAGAAATGGGGAAAGTGGTTGGTGAAACGAGACTATATATCTCTTCAAGTCATTCCATTGAGGGTTATCTTCTCTCCTACCGTACTTTACAATTCAATCATAATACACCAATAACTACACACGCCCTTTTACTTTATTATATCTTCTAAAACAATCCACCATTTCGTCTAAGTTCAAGGCACTTAAAAAACGACCTTTCTACATCCTGCCCTATCACGATTTCCCTTCACCCAAGTTAGACATTGATATCGAAAGTCTCAGGTCAACAATGTCAGGAGAAGGCACAGACCTTCCAATATACCGAAGCAGTAAAACTGTGGATGGTGATCATATGAAACCTCCTGGTTCTTCACAATCATTAGTACCAGTCCAATCGCCTTCTAAAGTATATCAAAAGGATACAGTAATGTGGTCTCCTCCTCTATCATCACATCCTATCATGTCACCACATGATACTGCTCCACAACATCCTGTCTTCTCAACTGAAGATCTTACAAGGCCCGGTACAGGTTTAAGAAGAAGACCATCAGTACCACCTCCAAGAAGGTACTCAGGTGGTGACTACGACACTAAACCTAGTTTCTCATCAGACACTGGACGAGCTCTTCGTGCGAGAGAAGAACTCTTTTATAGTGAGCGAGAAAGAGAAGGTTCTATGTCATCTCGCACTCGTGTTCGTGATGATCACCCTCATCCTGATTATCACGAACGTTCCCGCCCTCCACGTACCTACCGCAATGTCGTAGGATGGGAAAGTGGTCCTCAGAAATCATATTTTGATGACTCTTCACGAAGTGATCTTGGCAAAGAACGAGATGTAGAAAAAGGAATCAGAGAACCAGGTGCTGCTCCTGAGTGGGCTAGTGGTGAGAAGGTTAGAAGGAAGAGCACAGATGAAAGTATTGATGGGTATAATTACGAATCCCACAGAAGAGGTGGAACAAAAGGAACCATTGATTTGGAGAATTTAACGCCTGAAGAAAGAGCAATTGTTATGAGATTACCATGGACACACTGGATGAATAGTAATTTCAAGAATCGTGAGTTTTCTAGTATCTTTCCATCCATCACAAACATACTTATCTCAAACTACAGATTTCGTAGCAACAGTCGGTGAATTCGTCGGTACAACTATGTTCCTATTCTTCGCTTTCGCCGGTACTCAAGTAGCAAATATCGACAGTAACACAGTAAATACCACAACAGGGGCTGCAGCAGGGTTCAACGTTTCAGTCGAACTCTACATCGCCATCATCTTCGGTTTTTCCCTCATGGTAAATGTATGGATTTTCTTCCGTATTTCCGGAGGACTCTTCAATCCTGCCGTAACCCTTGGTATGGTCCTCGTCGGTGCACTTCCTATCGTCCGCGCCATCTGTCTATTCTTTGCTCAAATCCTCGGAGGTATAGCTGCCAGTGCTATGGTTCTTGGTCTCTTCCCTACAACATTCAATGTACGGACTACCCTTGCTGCTAGTACATCCACAGTACAAGGTGTTTTTATCGAGGCTATTTTGACAGCTGAATTGGTCTTTACGATTTTTATGTTGGCAAAGGAGAAACATAAGGCGACTTTTATTGCGCCGGTTGGTATTGGATTGGCATTGTTTATTGCGGAGATGGTGGGAGTTTTCTATACTGGAGGAAGTTTGAATCCGGCTAGAAGTTTTGGTCCTTGTGTTGTTAGTGGAGCTTTTGATAAGGAACATTGGATTTACTGTAAGTTTATTTCCTTCTATTCTCACCCCTCATCTTCTCCTCTCCTCCATCCCCGACACCTATTCCTATTTCTCCCCCTCTCCCCCACCCCTCAACACCCCACTAACCATCACCATCTCCAGGGATCGGTCCAATAATGGGTACATGCATCGCAGTATTCTTCTACAAATTCATCAAGATGCTCGAATACGAAATGGCGAATCCAGGTCAAGATGGCGATGCCAAGAATGATCCTACTCAGAATGAAAAGAAGCGCGAACAGATTTTGGAGGAGAGACAGAGGAGATATGAGAAGAGGGCTATGACTGGCGGGAGTGTGATGGGGAGTTTAAGACCGGGAAGTCGGATGAGTTAGATGGGGTGTTTTTGGCTGTTTTTTATGTTTTCGGAGTGGTGTGGTGGGAATGAATGAATGATGGAAGAGGAGAGAGCAGATTGAAAAGTTATTGATCTGAGAGGGGGTAATGAGGAGATTTCTCCTGTTTGTCTTGTCTGCTGTTGCTAATCCATCTATCCCCTATTGTCGCTTTTGCAAGTTTTTCCTTCTTCATATACCGATCTCTTGTTCGCTTGCTTGCTTGTTTTTACACAGTACAGTACTTCATTTACTTCATTTACTTTTTACTTTTTTACTTTGGCTTAGCCTAGCTTAGTTTAACATTGCTTACAGCCAGCACCGGGGAAAAAATAGAGGAAGAAGGACGAGAAGAAGAGATTAATGAGCTATGGTTATGGTTATGTACATGGTTACAGTTATGTTTATGTTTGTGATCCCGAGAAGAGCTAATTAATTATTTGTATGTATGTATGCATGTAAAAAATTACTCAAATAGATATTATTTAGAATAACTAGCTAGTTAGTTAGGAAAAAGCACTGATAAATTATTTTATTATTTATTATTTATTATTTATTATTTATTATTTATTATTTATTATTTATTATTTATTATTTATTATTTATTATTTATTATTTATTATTTATTATTTATTATTTATTATTTATTATTTATTATTTATTATTTATTATTTATTATTTATTATTTATTATTTATTATTTATTATTTATTATTTATTATTTATTATTTATTATTTATTATTTATTATTTATTATTTATTATTTATTATTTATTATTTATTATTTATTATTTATTATTTACTACTATACTATTTATATAAAGTCCCGAGAATAGAAGGGATATATTTAGTGGATTAATAGAGATATAATAGTTTATGTTATATTATATTATATGATGTTAGGTTTGAATATTGAGAGAGGAACTGCTGTAACGATGCTGTACTAAAGGCAGCGGCTGCCTAAGGTTCGTCGGTTGGTAGTTATGGGTTAAGGCTTTATCATTGGTATTCACTTGAAAGTGAATTCGTTACTAGATCAAGTAGAATGTAGGTAAACTAATTGATAACTAAGTTGAGCACGAAGCTCCTAGGGCTCCTTATCACGTGATTTCTGATGGTGCGTGCGCATACGACCTTCAGGTGACCAAGATCACATACTAATTCGATGAAATCTGATCGTGTTTGCACAAGGCCTAAGCTCTCCTAATTAATCAGTTTGCTACCATCGTAACACCATCAATCCTAATGGTGAATCGTGACAATATACTGCCCTATTGAAATAGCATACACACACATATACACACACAATCAAAATCTAACATCTTTCTTTTCTTCGAAATATTTCATATACATACAATACAATACACTATAATACAAATATAAATAAATATCTCATCTCGTGTATTCATCTTATGCATATCAATTCATCTCATCTCTAAGTATCTCATCTTCCCATTTCAATTCCCATCCATCCATACATCCAATCCAGTCACCACCTTCCCCGACTCCCACCACACGTTTTTTCCCTTCACATATTCTTTTCATTCTCCTCCACCCAATCTCAATGATTATATATAGTAAGCAGATTCTCAGCTCAAGAAGCAGTATTCACAACCTTCAAAACATCATATCTCCGATTTCCGAATGCCTTCCTTTCTTACTTGATCCCATCCATTCTTCTCTTCATGTTTGTATACCCTCCCCTGTATATGCATTGCACCACATCTTGCTTACGCCATAACTCCTCTTGACAAAAGAAAATATCCCATCCCCTTCCATGCAGTATGCATCAAAATACCCACCAGCATCGTAAAACAAAACCAAACCACACCGGTTCGGAATCCCATCCATCCTCTTGTAACATAGCCCTATCTTTGCTTCTTCCAGTCTTAAAGCTCCACTGTCAAATAATATAAAACCCGAATGGGAAAAAGGTGAACACGAAATCATAATAACATAATCCATCATAACTCACACTTCTTTCCGCAAGAAGAGTTCTGATATTCGCAAAAAGTTGTGATTGAATTTAAATCGTCTCTCACATTTCCTTCACCCCTCATCAAATTCTTCGCTGTTCAGGATCAAAGAGTGGTGCTTTTAGTAATTGTTATTTTTCCATCATGTATCTCGTTCCTGTTATGGAACCAACCTCACGATTCTTTTCGTTGGCCATCGAATGAATAAAAGATGTCGAGAAAAGAGAGCCATGCAGTTTGAATTCCCAGAAAAGACCATCTCAAATCAGAGGTTTATCAACCAACATCAAAAAATTTCATGCCTCCATCGAAACTTTCTTGGCAGTATCTGTGCTACCAACACTTGCGTTGGTACCTCGTCTACCATGACTACCCATCCCTGCCAACTTTGTTTTTGGTTTCTTCCTCATCATTGTAAGACCTTCATCACTATCTGAGTCATCCATATCCGCATTCATACTGTTATCACCATCACCATTATACCCCTCCTCATCTGTATCTTCATAAGGGTGGGTAGTCACAGGATGAATAGCAACATGATCGTCCGAAATTGTTAAAGTTTCGTTATCCGAAGATTGTTTAGAGAATACAGGTATGATAGTTTCGGTGGTATCGTAGATGGTATGCGTAGGACACGTGCCAGGGTCTTGAAGCATATCACCCTCTGGATCAGCAGATACAGAAGATGAGCCAGATATTAAAGCAGGTAATGAAGGTACCGATGGGAAAATTTGTTCCTGTGAGCCAAGAGCCACTGAAGATATAGGCGAATTGACATCAGACGGGGAGGTTATATCACCGACATCGCCTGGCGATATGAGACTTATCGAGTTGACCGAGCTGCACGACCTAGCACGTTTGGCAGCGTCCTCTTGTTTTTGAGCAAAGATTTCATCATCGGGTGACGTCGGACAATGTTTCGACGGAGCAGTTTCTAATTTGAGATTCGAGCTATGAAACTCAAGTCTTTTTATATTTGCATCGGCTTCGATCCTTCTCCGTCGATCAAGTTGTTCTTGAGCTCTTTGAAATGATTCAGGTGTGCTCGCGCCATATATTCTTGGGGGAGGTGTTTTTCCTTCCGGATTTCGATTGGCTGTGGCGGGTCTATCTTCCAGGATTGATGCGGCATATTGGGTACTCATGACATTAGGCGTCGATGCTGACGAAACCGATTGGTGCCTGTCCAAAATGTAAGGTTGGAAGAATAAGGGTGAGGGTAATGGCCTGTCAAAATAAGCGTTAATTGGACTAGTCTCGGAGGAATGGATTGAACGGGAATGTCCGAAAAGTCCAGGGGCAAGCGCAGGACTCATTGCGACGCTGGCGGATGCATGCTTGTCTTCCGCATTAAAGAGACCCCGGTCAACAGATCTTGCCCTCGATGATGCGCTTTCATCAATCTCAGTCAAGGATTCACGACCTCTAGGATTCCATAAATGTCCCCCAAATATTTGCCCCATGTGATCCGTAAAAGGACCTGGCGTTCTTGGGCATTCGTCCGCAGGGGGGCTTCCGGAAAATGCGTGATTTACCGATCTCGAATATGAGTGACCTCGATGAACGACCGTCGCAATCGATGGCGTCCCCGAGATAGCGCGTTCCGGTGGACCTGGTCTTGCATCAAAATTTGATGATGCCAAAGAGGATCCAGAACGTTTGGGGGTTGCTCCTACCGAGGAAGAAAGGGTAAAGTCCTGCTGAAATGGATCGCACGGTACCGCATCAGGGCTAGCCGTTTGACTCTGAGCTAAAGGGTGCTCCGTTGGTTCTTTCTGATGATCATTGTGAGAGTCGCCAGTAGATGAGAAGTATTCATCTCCACGAAGGCTGGCTCGACGAACCATCTCGCGCAAAATAGGAGTAAAGGGTGGGGCATGGGTGGGATTTTCGGCACCTGAACTTGTGTTTGTAGCATTGCTTGTAGCCCTCTTGCGAGATCCTTCATGCTTATCATTTCTCATCACACTTGTGACTTTGCCTAAAGTCTTCTTCAAGGTTGACCGGGCGCGCTCCAGAAACGTAATAGGTACAACGGCACGTTCCAATTCGCTCTTATCGACTTCAATTCTACGTCCTGCTGTCTTGCGTGATGGGTCTGTATCATCAAGCCAACCAATGATATTCTCGATGCCTTTGATCGTCCATGGATGTCGCTTGACTTCTCGAAGTTTGATCCGCTCGGCAGGGTCTTTGATCAACATTCTTCTGAGTAAATCGTATAGTTCATCATCGATCTCTTCGTAAGACAGATCCCCTTCATCCCTATACGGCCCGTCCCATGGCCCCATCCTTCTGCTAAAGTGTGAGGTTGGATTACCTGGGTCGACAGCCTTTAATCGTTTTCTAGGAATGTAGACATCTTCTTTTGCGATGGCCTTGAATAATTGGTATTCATCCTCTGCCATGAATGGAATGCGAGCATATATCAGGCAATAGAGAGTGATTCCCAAAGACCATACATCAATTTGTTCAGTGATCCTTGGTTGTTCGATATCTATGTCGGTATAGCACAATTCGGGAGCGAAGAAAGCAGGCGTTCCAACAGTCTTGGCCAACTCTAGATCGTCATCGAAGTCGGTCGCGTCAGCTTCGGAAATATTCTCTTCTGTTTCTCCTTCTCTAATGGGTCGACCGAAATATGAAACACCAAAATCGGAGATTTTGACACGATGATCCCTTGTCCATAACAAATTAGCAGGCTTGATATCTCGGTGAACGATACCTTCGTAATGCAGATACTCCAATCCCAGAACGGTGTCTCGGAACGCCGATCTAGCTTGATCCAATGTAAAGCATGGAACATAGGAGAAATCGTCCTCGAAAGCATCATGTTGTGCCATGTCATCTATTGAAGACATGTGAGAAATAATACTGTCGGCCATACTAGGAGATCTTCCCCGATACAGTGGATCTTCAGCGTAAGACCCGTACATTGTACCTTCCAAAGCCATAGCCGAAGTACGTGAAACGTACGAGCTAGGTGCATCCTCTTCATTGTCACTATCTATTGGTCCTATGTCATAGTCTACCGGTCCTGGTAAGGGTGTGGGGGCACGGGAACTTTGTGCAGTCGGTGCTCTAGATGTGGCTCGAGAACTTTTGATAGATCCAGGGGCTGATCGGACAAGGGAAGTGTGCGATAAGGATACGTAGGATTCCCTCGTCGTAACTCGCGACAGAGGCGGTAACTCGGAACGATCATCTTCTTCTTTATCATCATCTCCGTGTTCCAAGCTCCAAAACTCTCCATTTCCTTGAAACTGTAGAAGCTTTGCTCTCTTCATCTCTTTCCGTTGTCGCCGACGTTTGAGTGTCTCGAAGTATGCCTCGTCATTTCCTTGATCATCCTCTCCCCTAATTTCTCTTTCAATTCTCCGCCTCTCATATAGAGATATCTTTCGAACTCCCTTCCGACGCCATACTATTTCCCCTAATTCGACGTGCTCAAGAACCATGTATATCTTTTTCAATTCCGGATCATCAATAACTTCCAGTAGACCGACAACATTGGGGTGACGAATTTTCTTGAGAATGGCAATCTCTCTCTTGGTTTTGTCCTCGGGAGAAACGGTAACTCTCCCAAGCCTTCTTTTCTTTGAAAACCTTTGAATGATCTTGATGGCGACATAATCTTGAGTTTCAAGGCTCCGGGCCAATTTTACTTTTCCATGTACGCCTCTGCCAATTTCATCGATAATCTCATATTGATTTATGAGTTTCCTTCCGGTGATGAAATCTTGTTCGACTTGTGCTTTGTGAGTTCTATGGTAAGAAGAAATAAGTTAGTGAGTCAGTAGCCAATAGTTTGTCAAAGTGGCGGGGCTAAGCAGATGGATGTATGGATAACCGTCGATACTTGCCAAGGTAGTACAAGTCGTAAATACCCAATGATAAGCTTCGCAGACCGAAGTGAGGAAGAAGTCTTGGTATAAATCAAATGCGCGGGCGAGGGGTTGAACTTACTCTCTTACTCTGTGCATCTGCAAAGGATGAAGATAAGGGCTCGAATGGGGAGTTCCATGGTCGAAAAATGGTATCGATTGACGATGTAGATTGGAAGGACTAAATAGACCTGGACTCGAAGATGGAGTGCTTCCCGCAGAGTTTCTTGGAATTGTTGTTGGATCCATTGTTGTATGGTTGTGATGGGTGTGGTGGTGAAAGCACGTCGAGTGCAGACATCTTTGGTGGTCAAGTTTCTGGCAATGTTTGCCCCAGTTAAAACCAAATATGAGTGAAAAGGTTATCAGCAAGCCATGATGAATTGTAGTTTAAATTTTTGGTAAGTGAGGCAGTGGAGGGTGTTTATTTGTTCTTCGTTGTTGGGAGGTGGTGAGGTCAGGTAAGGTAAAGTGAGGTGAGGGGAGACAGTGATGGAGGTCAAGGTATTCGGCCTTTCTTGATTGTCGTTGTTGTAAGTGTAGGTGGTAAGGTGTTATTAGTCCCGGCTGGGTTAGAGGTCGTCTGTCTCTTTTTAGTTTGATTTATTGCGGGTTGATGGTTAAAGAAAAAGGTGGTGAGGTCAAATTTGGTAAAGTGTGAGATGATGGATGGATGGTGGAGAAAGAATCCAAGTTGTGATGGGTTGTCGGTTGTCTGTGCTTTCTCTCTCAGCAAACCATAATAATCAATAATCAATTTATTATTTGACTGACAGACTGATATAGAAATATGAAAAATAGGTATAGTGTTTCTTTTTCTTCCGGCTCTCTCCTTCTTTATGATGTTGGGGGTTCCGGTTGAATGGTGGATGAAGTAAGTAAAGTAAGAATAATGAAAATGAGAATGAAAATAAATAAATAAAATAAATAAAATGGATTAATGAATTAATTAATTGGGGAAGTCGAGGCGAACAAGACCCTAGTGATAGCTAGCAGTTCTACTAATGGTTGATGAATATCTCTTTGTACCCAGTCAGATTCTTTCGCTGGCTGTTACTAAGGATCAGGCTCGTACGGTATGCTTCTTAGGTTGATCTGGAGTCTTAGATGGTATAGATGTGATACTGATCTAACAATTGAGTTCTATGTCTCTATATCTATATCTCTAGGTATTGATTGATATTTATGATATGGTACCCGTAACCTCATTGGATTGGAATCGGTGACATCAATGAGGTATTCGTCAAAAGATAAAACATTGGAACCATGACAATTAAAGACAAAGAAAGTAGAAAAGATCTCGATTTTCTTTTTGTCTCTTTTTATTTCTGTCTCCGCGGGTGGAGATTTTTTAAAGAAGCCTTGGGACTTGTGGGCGTTGTTGATACTGTAAGGGTGTTGTTTCGAAAGGTTTGATACTTGCTTGTACAACCAAACCTGGGTGTGGTGTACTCTGTGGCATTCGATACAACTTTGATATGGGAGAAGAATTATTACTAGCGCAAAGAACGTATGGAAATTATTATAGTAAATCTAATATGAGTAAAGTAGATAACTCTTGTCACTTCATATCAATTCACTGATTTGACTCGATTACTCTCTTAATTCGATTGCTAACATGTATATATATGTATCTGTATGTTGTGAATGTATAAAGGTTTTAAACAATATACTCTCTCTGTAACAGAGAAGAAAAAAATAAGTAAAGCATACATACCTTTTACCTATAAGAGCTAATGAAGGGATCAATCAAAAATAATAATAATAATAATAATAATAATAATAATAAATAAACTTCAATTAAATATCATTCGACAGTTTCTCAACATCAACCAATAGAAGTTTTATCCTATGCGAAGGATATATAGTACTGATCTGCTTCTAAATCAGGTTATTAATCAACTCAGCCCGGATAGCCCCTTGGCAACCTCAAGAGTGAGATACGGCTGGGAAAGTGAGAATAACCTAATTCAAGCCGTGGCTGAAATTTTCGAGTCTAATCGGGTCTATTCGAGTCTATAAGACGGCACCAAATGATCCAAATTTCAACACAAATAGCCTTCCCATCCCAAATGTTCCAACAAAAAACGGTTGAAAAAAAAACTAGAAGCTATTCGGAAATGTTTCGAGATAGGGGATTTCCATAACCTTCTTTCAGATTTGCCTCCTACTGCCTTATCTAGTTACTTAATTTCACTTCTTTTCCGTTTGCGGCCTTGGCGAAGAGAAAGCTGGCGTACAGAGTGTTGGAAAGAAACGAATCAACTTCGATCAAAAAAGAGACATTCGACTTATCGACATGATGCATGATGCAAGAAATAATGGAGTCCCTCTTTTTTTCTCCCCTCCTATCGATCTTCCCAACCGCTTGAAATTCCATATCCAGACTCCAACTCCATTTGTCTAAAGAGAGAAAATATGATCAAATATATGACAGACTTTTTCTTTACAAGCCTCATTGACTGCTGCACATGTGGGAAAAAAGGTACGGTACCAAACTTTTACTTCATCATCACGATATACTTCCATGCTTCCGCTTCCATGCTTCATGTATTCCCCATTCAGCCATATACTATAATATTGAAAAGCTCAACAGATATCTATCTGTAGTACAAACTATCAACACACCACAGCGACATACCGGCACCATTACAAATGAATTTATCTCATAGCCGCAGTAAGACGCCAAAAAAACCCTTTTATTAACCTTGGAATTTTGCCCAATCCTTTATCTATAGAGCTTAAGCAGGAATCAGGCTGTCGTGCAACCCTCTTCTAAGACGGCAATTCAGATACCTTACCTCTTTAAGCCATCCTCTCATCCATGGGCCTCTTTGATAATGCGGAGAAGGGCTGGCAATGGTCAAATGTACCGGTATAATATATGAAGTTTGGTTTCTTCTTCTGGAGCATTTTCCGTGCCACCATTCTTCAATTAACCAACCATTCATCGATACTCCAATCTCTACTTCTTTTTTCGGACAATACTCCGTATCCTATCAGGATGAGATGTTGGATCACTTACTCTCCTGTGCAACTTTCTTTCAAGTGCTTACGGACTGAAAAGTCAAAATTGGCGCGATGCATATAAAATAACACAAGGCAAATAAGCCACACCGGTTCGTCGGGCACAACCATCACTCCTTTGAGTTACGAAGATTTTCAAAGGTTTCGTTGCTATGCTTAAAAATGGGACTATTTCAGAAATCAATCAACAAAGAAAATGAAAAATGTATCAATGTGATGAAGCGTCGTATGATTAGCGGTTTTTAAGAGTACATGAGAACCAATCGTTAAGACTCCTGACCTCCTCCCGACGGATTCCTCCTAAATATTTCTTTGTCTCATGGAGGGGTAAAAATTTCTACGTCAGATCATTTGCTTTGTCGGTGGTACAACCAGTAATTCTTTCGCAAGCCCTTGGAAATCTTCAATCTTCGGTCCTCAATCCTCAATCCTCAATGCTTCCCTCTGACGAGTACTTTCTTCGGTCGCTTCTCCTTCATTTGATCGAGGAAGAGTACAAACCACACCCCCTGGACAAATCATACGGTACATCTTTCATCTTTTTCTAATAGATCAACAAATCATACCAAGAAATTCGATACGATGCACCATTTTAACACATCCAAGGCATAAAACCATTCCCAAAATGCCATGTCTTCTTGTTGATCAAACTAACCGCCAAGCTTGCACGGATGTTCGGCTGTTGGCTGTTCGTTGATGTAATTTTAAGGGGATCAATTTGCGGCCCGAGTTCATTACGACTTTCTTACTTTTGCCTCCCCTATCCTTATTCCTTATCCCTCATGGATCAAAGCAGCACGGTTCAAGTCGGGTACTACATCGCTTGGTGGTGGTGGTGGCATTCATGCTAAAGATTAGATAGAGGGAGGGGTTTGGTTGAGGTGATTGAAGATGTGAAGAGCCTTCTGAGACTACCAACCTACTAACCTTTAATATGATTGGACACGGGGTCTAATGAAGAATTTAGACAAGTCTCAATGAATGCAATAATTGACATGTGCTCGAATAGAAAGAACCACAACTAATTCATCCTCCTCAACCTAATTTATCTAATATTACCAAAAGTATCAATTACGAATTTCCGATGGAGCGGAGTGGAATCATTCCGTCATCAATGCAAGAGCTGGTGGAGCTTCAATATATCTCGATTCTCTATCCATTTACAAAACGGACATGGGGCGATACCTTGAATCCTCCATCGCGGGAATAACATCATACGGTAAGTTGACAGTTCTGTTACACTCATCCACTTTTTATCGTAAGATCTTACGAGGGGATTCCTTCCTATCTCCCACGGAAAAGTATCTAATCCATGAATCCAAGATGGAGAAATCTTTAAAGTTTACTCGTACTATCATATCAATTCAATATCAAATTATCAACCCATGTAATCTCAACTCGTTTGACAACCTGCTCCCCTATCCCAATATAATCATACCATACCATAGCAAAACTACCAAACTACAAAATTGCTATCATGTAGGTACACGCTGCACATCTCTCTTTCCATTCTCCCAATCCAACCAACTCCATCTCTCCTTACCAGCACACCCAAACACAAACATAACCCGCGTCTTCCCGAACCTACTAAGTTTATCCTGCATACACATACCTACGTACATACGTACAGCTCCCACACCGAATCCAATCAGCTATCATCCAACCTTCAACGCAACAAAACAAATTTCAGAGGCGAAAAAAACAAAATCCTACACGATACATCATATTTCCACCCCTCCACGCTTCCACCGCAACATCCTAACCACCCATCGATTCCAGTTTCCCTCCCACTCAAAAAGCCAAGAATCATACCGTGTCTACGCAGCGTGGTCTCACATCCGGTCACAGATTCCAGGTCGCCTAATCATCATGCACATACGAACCGCTGCTTTCATTTAATATCCGGCTAAGGAGTATTATACGGTTATGCATCTTTCTATTCATCCTTCCGATATTGTGTTACTATACATATATACATACTTATTACATACTTATATACTTATTAGACTTTTGCTGACTACAGGACAAAAAGTATGCAAAGCACCTTGAATATATGTATAGGTGTAACTAATATCTACTAACTGAGAGTATTAACTCCGAATTATCATTCGATGTGGTCGAATGGTGATCGGAGAGTTTCACTACATACTGCATTGGTGACTATCTACAATCTGCAGATAGCATGTTTGGATTATATCTATAATCTATATTATCAAATGCGGCAACCCTTCGGATTTTCGGGCATGGAGGCGACATTGCGGGTTTGGATGGAATGAGTAAGTTACACTGATGATGAAATTTTCTGAGGAGGGGATTTGTTCGCTGATACTGATTGCATGGTTGTAGAGTATGTATTGTGATAGATTCCCATTTTATTGTTTTGTCGGATTCCTTTATTTGGAGGAAGGTTCGGTTTCTATTTTGGTTTTGGTTCATATTGATTTTGATTTTGATATTGCTGTTGATACTGTTATTGTTATCCAGTCATTTCCATCCGTCCAGTGACAGACCAAATATCCAATATTCAAAACCCCAACCAATAATATCTTTAAAATCATAAAAAACGTGCCGACCTAGTATCAAAATCCTCCTAGGAGTTTTATAAATGAGGGGTGCGGGGCAAGTGCGAGTGCGAGCGCAAGTGCAAGTGCAAGTGCTACAAGTTCATCACATCGTTATTTCTTAAGAACATGCTCAAAATTCAAATAGACCAGGATTCCTACAGTCTTGTGATTCTTCTCCACATTTTTAACATTTTATCTTGTGTTGAAATTGGTACATGATGCGATGTGATATGATGAAAATATTGCATTTAGATATCTGATTGGCGTCACGGCATTTAATTTTTCACCTTGTCTGTTCGAATAACGCTTTATCTTTCAGGGAGGGGGGTGCAAAGTTGTGCATGAAACTACACTGTACAAAAGTTTAAAACTCCGGTGATGATACTAGTAGGGAAATGTATCTCCTGACTCGCAGGATTGTGTGCTGCAGAACCTGGGGTAATTATATTATGGTGAAACATGATGGTTAGGGAAGTAAGGAATGGTTATCTCCACATTTACTTTTTAATAGTTGAAGATTTAGGAGTTGAAGAATGGAATGGATTGAAGTTACGGGTTGGAAATGGAGATGGAATCATGTGATTGTGTATTTTACATCAAAATCTTTAATATCAAAATCCTACCAGTTCTTAAACGTTTATACAGGAACTCATATACTCCATATATCCACATATACACACACAAGTACCTCTACAAATAAATAGAACTATCACAATAATTTCACCATCCTCCTCATCTCAATCCGATCAATCACTCAAACCAACCTACCCTCTCACAACTCCTGTCCATCATTTCCCATCCCAATCTAGCTTTACCCATTAAACCATCCTTTTCATTTTTGGATTTTTGCTCAACAGAATCTTCACATGACATGACATACATACTAGGTACATCCATCCCTCTCTTCAAACTTCCATTCGAATTCAATGATTCATTCATTCACAAGCTACCTAATATTACCAAGGTTCCTTTACGCAGCCACACACGCCACAGTCACATCTTTCCCTTTTCCATTTTAAGTCTTACATTTCCCATTATACATTATACATTTTACCTAAAAATTTGCGCTTATCCTATATTCCTATTCCTATTCCTATTTCTTATTCCATAAGCTTCACATGCCAAAAATTCCCATCACATCCATCGTACAAAATACCAAGAAAAAAATCCCATCCACCATCCAAGACAATGTCTCATATCCCGATAAGATAAGTAGAATACTTACTGTACATACATACATACCAACCAATCGAAAACAAGCAAAGTAGGCGAATTAATTCCATTCTAGCTTTTTGGGGAACAACATGCAGAAATTAAGAGGATTGGTTTTTTGGATCATGGATTTTCGAATTGTGATATTATCTGGTAGACTGGTATGTAATGTACGGAGTATGTATGTATTTTGGTGGTGTCATGTGATGTGATCTGATGTGATTATTGTTCTTTGGGAATAGATTAGGTTGGAGGGTCATTGGGTGGTTCGGCGATGGGAAATATCCTCTTAATGTTAACGCAGTAGTAGTTCTACAGATCGTATTACAATCAGCGGGTTAAATTATTCGTGACTGTTAGCTATCCTTTTCACTTGAGCACCCCATCTCCGTTCAATTCCTGAGATAAGTCATCTTGATCAACTCCCAAAACGAAATTCTCCGGGTCTGCTTTGCTTTGCTTTGCTTTGCTTTGCTGTGCTAGGTATTACCTAGTGGTGAGTTTAAGTGTGGCTCATATCTGAAACATATATATTCACCCCATCATGCGAATCAATCTAGAATCTTACTCTTTTGAGTATTGCGCATATTCGTGACAGAGATTAAGTTTCACATTTTTCCTTCCTATTTGTCTCTCTACTTTTCTTTTACTTGCTTGGATTTGCTAAAGATATATATGGATCTTTGAAACATATTGAATGAATGCATGCATGAGTGTATACCTAAGATCAAGTTTCAAATATTCTTTTTCTTGATTATGAGGAACCTGGGGATTTTTGAATATAAGATTATTTTCGTGTTTAAATACCGGTATGAGATTATGGCTTAGTAGCTATCTATGTATCGGATTATATTCTACATCAAGTATTTAATTGCAGATATAAATAAGTATTATTGTCTCGAGATAAACAAAACCCCGCATATACATATCCAATTCGGGTAGTCAAATTTCTTCATTGCGGGATAGATACACATTCTTAATTTCCATTACTGGGTTTGAGGTTTCAGGCGGGTATATACAAGATCTTACTTACATTTTCATTTTCTATCCCGCATTATCTACATAATTCCCAGTATTTATTTCTCCGAGCAAGTATCCGAGGAATTCTCACCCGCTGCTGATGTTTCTATGGTGGTAAATAGATACGTATATCTGAAACACTTCTCTGCATGTTTCTCCACTTACAGATATACATACATATCGATCGCTTCACCTGCAACGCAAAACAAAATCCAGCCTACTTGTCCAGAGGTATGACTGTATGGCTTACAGTGTCGAAATCGAGAGACGTATATGTTTACTGCATCCAACCAACGCATCTCGTGTTTATCATTCATCGTTCATCTCATCTAATCATCTCAGCATACCGCATGCACTACACGCAATTTGCTCTACGACTCCTGGTTCACTTTCCTTGAAAACTTATTAGACAATAATGAAGTCATCAAGTTAATTTATTAGTCTTATATAGCCAGCCGTGTTCTACTATCCTCGCATATATAGCTACCGAATCTCTCGCTGCATGGTTTTATTGCATACCCATGAAATGAAGTATAGATTCTAGACAGCTTTGTGGGTATTGTGACAAAAGTCGCCGATGATTTACTCACAACTTCCTTATACTCATCTTCGAATCTGTTGTCTCTTGATTTATGAGCACTGTTTCTTCACGGGGTACTTACCGTACCGCAGATTGTCGAGTAATAGGTATGGGTGAACGATTGTAAGATGACTCATAGTCCGGAGTAGTAAATTGGATGCAAGTTTTCAATAATTTGAAAGATTGAGAATATTTGAGTATATTTTGGGGTTTCAGATGATCTAATGTTTTACTTGGATTAAAAATTCCAAATTATTTAAATTCAATAATACAAAGTGTGCATTATTGGACTGCAGTCAAAACTATTGGATATATTCGGTGATCAAAAATCACGAAAGTAAGATTATAATTACAATTGTAGCAGTTATAGTCTAGTGAGTAGACTTTCAAATTGTTTAAGCTGGGACTCTGGCTTGGTTATAGCAACTGTGTATAAAACTTGGGCTCTGTAACTTGGGATTGCAGATGATTGTGTTGGGTGATATATATATGTATGTATCAACGGTACAACTGACTTGCAGATAGTTATCTACTGCAGCTCCAAGTATACCTTTCTCTTTTGCTTGGTATTTCATATATTTCTTGTATACTTGATGTCACATATATTTATTGAGATATTAAAGATATTTCTCAGCTAGGAAATACTAAGCATAAATTCTAGCTATCTACTAGGTGTTTAAAAATCCATACTTTGGGTCATCCTTCATCCCATTCACCACAATCAGATTAGTGCCTTTCTAGATCTTCATTTGTCAAATTCTAATCTCAATCTCAATCTTAGTCCCAATGCCAGTTTCAATTCCATGTTGCCATTGTTACCGCTATTGCTATTGCCATTATTATTATCATCATTATCATCATTATCCAAACTTGAATTCAAACACAAACTCCCCAGCCAGACAGACACCTCACCCACCACAACCCAGATCCTACACCCCACACAATAGAAAGTTAGAACATTTCACTTATCTCAAATACCTTTAAGATGAGGAGCTAGCTATAGAAATTTCACTTGTAAAGATATCTTTGTCTACTTAGCTGTAGGTATGATTAGGTACTGGTATATATGATTAGTTGATGAACTTGAGATTGATTAAAGCTATACACTATCTCCCAGTGTTAAAAACTACACAAGATCGAGTTGAAAGGTTTTATGGTAGCTAGGTATCTAGGTAACTCTGCTTTGGCCATGGGATAGTTTTTAGGTTGGTTGGTGATTTGTGCTTTGATACTCTATCCTCTGGTTTTCTACTTGCAGTTTTGGGTGATGTATGGGGTATGTGTGTATGTGGTGTGCGGTATACGGTATACGGTATTGAGGTGGAAATTTCGAATCTGGGGTAGCTATTATATATACCTCTGCTTCATCAAATTCTAACTAATTATACATTGTTTGTTATGCTCTAATCTTTCAGCTTTTATACTTAAGATTTAGTTACAAGATACTTGGGGTTGTTTCTCAAAATCTTACAGAAATTTTTGATCCGCGATAGGAATATCATGTACATAGTTTCACCATTTCCATTAAACCTCATTCGCATACATAGTACTCGGTATTTATTGTCATCAATTTTACTTCAAAAATACATTAAATTGTCTAAGTAGGTAAGACTTACTCAGGGTACACCTATCAAAGATTTGATCTTGCTGGTTGTAAGTATCTCTTCCCATCTATTGAGCTCTGAAGTGTTAGTTAGATAAAGTATTTGGAGATTTGGTACTGATAGTAGTATTACAAGACGGGAATCTACTTTGACGCTTTGAAATATAGTATTTCGAATTTCGGTCTCTATCTTGCTAAAATATTTATTTGATTTGAGATGCTGTCGGCGTCTTTAGTTCTTGACGTATTGTTGTCCACGGGTTTGCATAAGCTGTGGAATTTCTATGCTATTCTTGAAGTTCATATATAAATAAAATTGGTCATCTATTTGCAATTCCCTCCACTAGAAAAAATCTGCTGGTTAACCTTTTCAAATGCGATTAGCTGTAGCAAGTGTAAAGTGCATAATAATCTAATTCACCTTCTCACTCCAAACGGCGATATTTTGTTAGATTTTCAGATATGATCTTGATCAACAATATTTCGTTTTATCTGAAGGCCTTTAGATAACAAATGGGTTTGATCTTTGTACACCTCTAGAGAAGCTTAAGGAGAATAAGACATTGACGAGCGATAGATTGTTGAGATGAATACAAAGTAATGGGAATTTAATGTTTGATCGTCCGACTATAGGTTGAGAAATGAGGAATATCAATCAATGATACTATAGCGGTCTTGAAAAGGATTGTGACAAGTATATAAGCTTAAGACGAGAAGACTGAGTATAAATGTTGGAGTTAACATTGAACAATAAGCTTAAAGGGCCACTAGATGAGTAGAAATGTATGAATGTGTGATTAAAGTAATTGGCAATTTGGATTGAGGTAGGTATATGGGAGCATGAATACCGAATTCTTTTTTCAGGGTACATAGATAGATCAACTGTATCATTCTTCCGCTTGATACTTTGAGGCTTTCCCAAATGAAGGCTTTTGACTTCCTACCTAGCGTTGAAGCTTAAAAGAACTTCATTAATAAGGTAGACGGGAGTTCTGGATTATTCTAATCATGAAAATCTCCGTGCTCAACAGAAGATTCGCTTATGTGCCTCGTCAAGTAGTTTCTTTGGATATTGCCAATCATTCTTAATTTCTAGAATATTACCCGCTCCATTTTAGTACTTGGATACAAATATGCCTCTATGTTTCCTTAAGTGTATATGCCTACGGTATTTCTTCATTGTAAATGCTTATTTCCTCATCCCAATTTCCCCTTTGAAGGATACTCACCACTGTTCATCCTTTTCCTTCTTCTAGTTCCTTTCGCCATTTTCCTCCCCCTTGGAAATGCACACTTGCGTCTAGATTTTATCTCCTATGTCCTTCCCGCCTTCACTATGTATACCCCTTCATCCTCTTTTTTCACTCTAGAGGGTACCGACCGCCGTTGACCGTTTTCCTTCTCATAGTTTCCTTTTCTCTTTCCTCGTTCTGATGTATATACGGCTATCTTTATTTTCCCTTTCATGGCTTTTTTCTCCGTCCCTCCTCGTCTACTTTTGTTCTTTTCCCTCCTTATCCCTCCCGTATATTCTATGTACACCCCATATCATTAAAAGTCTAGTGCTCGAAGATCGGGTTATGCACTATGGGCATATTAACTATAGAAACTTCAAGGCTAGTAGTCTAACAATCATGAGTTATCTTTCCGTTCTGCATCATGAATTTTTATATATTTTTTCTTCCCTTGTTTCCCTTATATCATTAAGTGTTTAAGGCACTTTAAAGACATTAAGAGCTTCGGCCTGAGTATTCTAATAATAATAAGTTATTAACGTAACTTGACTAGAAGTGGGTCATGTCATGATATGGGTCAGGTACCTTTACACCAAAATTTGTATGTAAAGATACTTAGAGCGAATTTTTCTAACTCTATAAATACTAGAGATATAGTTTCGATATTTTAAAGTATGATATATTCAATTTAAATATTTAATATGATAAAATATTATAGAGATTATTAAAAGATTGGGTGGAAGAGGCCTCTATATTGACTATATTACTACGTCTGTAGGCATATTAATCTCCTCTTGGTATCCTCGGAGGGGACCAATATGCCTGCTTATGGTTCGTCTAATCTAGCCTGTTTAGGTAACCGTATTACTAATCACGACACGTGATTAGTACCGGTAACTTCTATTCCTTTTAACAGAGATACAATTTTTTTTTAATAAAGATATTAAAGTTTCTTTCAAATTTTCGTTTTTGTCTAACAAAAATTACTATGGGAGTTTTTAAAATCGTATTAATTCAAGAACAATATTATTAAAAAGTGTTTTGTAACTTTAATACTATATTTTTATTAGATATCAAGCCTAATTATCAAAAAAAATAAAATTATCTTTAATATCCATAGAGATATAAAAAGTCGTTCTAAGTACCTTTGCATACAAATTTTGGTGTAAAGGTACCTGACCCATACCATGACATGACCCACTTCTAGTCAAGTTACGTTATATATGTTTTTTGAAATAATATTTCTTTACTTCTATTCGATATCCTTTCGTGCTAAATTACCGGGAGTTTGGGATTTGGAAGATCTAGATATCATTTTCATTTTCTAGAATATAAGTCCTAATTATTCCTTCTTACAAAAACTTTTATTAAACTGTGAATGCTTTCTTTCTCTCCACATCCTTATATGCTCATATCTTCACAAAAATCACTACTCCTCCATAACAAAACAAAACCTTCTCTTCATATTAGTAGCCCTAGATCTCCAGCAAATTTCAACATGCCCATCCACCCTTTCCGCAATCCCTCCCACTCAATCTTCGCCATCACTGAGGAGATCAATAGACAACAGATTGATATCAGCATACAGTATATATATAGTCTCTATAAAACAAGACATCTACTATAGACAATGAAGTTATATTTAACAAACTCTGTGCTATTGCAAGTCTAGGTCGGTAAATCCTAAGCTTATCTAATTAATATTGGATTATCTAGATATTTATCATTATCCAGGCTTTAAATACTCTGGAGGTGAGGTATTGTTGACCTCCTGGGATCTTGGCAGCATATGCATGTATATTACATGATGCATATAAGGAGCAAACAAAACTCAACTTTTAATTCATTCTTTCCTTTTTGGTATACTGTTTGTTTGCTTTCAATATTTTGATTTCAAAGCACTTTAATTCCGAAGGCTGAATACCTAACCTTATTCCTTCATTTTTTTTTGAATATATACTCGCAGCTTAACTGCTTAGCTAGAGAATCAATCAATTCAATCGGATGCTCTTTCTGGTCTCAAGAAACCCAATAGGTATATATATATATATAACGTTATCAGGGGTAATTAAAAGAATGATTGATAGAGTTCAGTATAATTAGATTAACTATTAGAGCAGATCGGCTGAGCAGGAGAGCGGGAAATCGTATTATGGGGAGAAATTGGGGGATGGAGTCGAGGAATTATTGGATTGGAATAGGAATAGCGTAGTGAACGAGGCGAGGTTTATAGGATGATAGTTTTATCTGTAAGTGTGAGTATATTATTTATGGTAGATGGATGGAGGGAGAAGGAGAAGGAGAAGAAAAATAGGATTGAATAATGTAACTAATTAGATCATAGATGTATTTTTTGGATTGGGTAGGAGAATAAGTGTTTTATTATGAGCAGGACAGATTGTATCAGCCAGGATGAAAATACAATGATGAATAAGCTTCAGATGCACTGCATATAATACATATGTTAAATAATAGGATCCAGGTCCTCGTTATAGTAAACGATATCTTGACCTTGAATAGGATATTATTATGCCCGCGAGGTAATGTACATATACGTGGAGGATGCTTTTGGGATAGCTACATATGATAGCTATAGCTATAATAGATCGAAAGACATCCATCCGTAGTGTAAAACGATGAGGAGACAAGACTTAGGAGAGGCTAGATATAAAGAACTTGAATATAGTAGAGGAGTAAATGGCTCAGAATGAATGGAGACTGCGAAAGTATATATATCAATGAGAAGGAATGGTCAATTTGCAAGAATTCAATCTACAGTCCCGAAGAGGATGGCTATGATAGATAGGAAGACTATATTTGATGAAGATGAGGAGGAGGAGGACACAGGCACACTTGAAGTAATTATAAAGCACCGAAGAGGACGATCCAATACATAAACTAATCGTCTCATCCACACTTGTATGCCTCTCTACAAAGTCAAGTCCCCTCTAACTGCCATCCTGCCCAAACGAGCCCCTTTTACTACTTCAATATAAGTTGAATTCCATCGCCCTGTCTCATCAAAAACATCCAATAAAAAGGTGGTGTGGTGTAATGGTAGCACGTGGTGTTGTGGTTTCTCCTCTCCAGGGTCTTCACGAAGATGAGCCTTTACCAGCTCAACAATTCCGCTTCAATCTGGGTTCGATTCCCAGCACCGCCATGAATTTGCTTTTGAACTCTGTTTTTTGCACCTTTTTCATCTTGTGCCTTACAACTTTTTGGTGGTGGTGGTGGTATTGAGGGGGATTTGTTTGTGAGAGGAACTTTTTTCGGTGGGGTGGAAAATCTGGTGGGGATCGAAAGAATTGCTTAGGTAACTTTGGGAAAATTCATTTATTCGGTTGGCTGGTGGGTAAATGCCGTAGAGCTTGGATGGGAGGTCGATAAATTAGAGATCTTTAGTGTTTGTGACTATGGGAATGTTAAAAGGTACACACGTTCATCTAACATAGCTTGCCGACTTCGGGATGAGACTAGGCCTTTAAATCTGCTACAGAATGTTTCATTATTCAAATATTATAAGTCTTTTTGTCACAAGAATATAAACATCCGAACTCACAGATAGACATGTTGAATATAATTGCCCGAAGAACCCATAATCCATAAATCCAAGCCATTCATCATTGATTTGCCTCTAGACTATGATATGTAGATATTCTTCTCGGTCCCGAATGGTTGGGTGTTATCAACTATCGATTGTCATCCATTAAAATCACCCACGGGCGATCAGTGAAGAAAGAAGAAAGAGGCAAACTAAAATCTGGAAGACGGCGCGAGGGGTGGAGCGGACCAAGTAATAATTATGGATCCACTTCCGCTTGGAATGGGCTAGATTGAGCTGGAGCTGGAGTTTGAACTTCCGGTTAGAACTTAGAAGATCCAGAAAATTTTAATAGTCCATATGTCATGTGATGACATATCTAGATCATAGCTACGATCTTCACGGATCATCTATCGATCCAATAAATAGCATAGTATGATTGAAAGGTCGGATCATTTTGTGAACAGAATCGAAACAAATCTTTGCAGCGGGAATGGAAATGGAGGTAAAACTTTTGACGCAAGAATGGCGGAGAAACCAAACTGTAAAAATTTTGCTTGAGACTTGAGCCCAGTTGCGCTGGCAAGGAAGATACCGGTATTTGTATGTCTCCACTGTCATTATCGAGATCTTCAATGCCCGAGCACTGAGCACTGAGCAGCCCTAAAAGATCGAATTTGGAAGGTATCTATGGATTCTTGAAATGCCACATCACTTTGCGATCCATCGATTGTTTTGTACTAAGAAAGGCGGTGTATTAGTATCTGAGGTATAGAACTGAATCGAGTCGGATTCATCCGAAGTTCAATACAGTATAGTATAGCAAAAGTATCGTGGACTCGTGGCCCGATGATTTTGCGCATATGAAGTTCTAAGTAATAAGTACAGGTGCAGATAAAATGGATCAGCAGTATATCATATTCTCATCTACCGAGACCATGAAAGTATGATGTGAAAATTTGTAATTGAGCTCTGGATTTTCAATTTTTGCTCCATAACTCAAATACTTCTTTCTTTCTTTGCGCACGGGACACAAGTGACGAGACATGTGATGATCACGTTCGGGTTACCACCCGAGCTGAAATGTCTCGGGGTCCCCTCTTTCGGTTACTTGCCGCGGCGTTACCGTTATCTAGGTTCAAGGTGACAAGGTGTAAGGTGCAATAATGGATGGATTCAAAATAAAATTTCAGTGGATTAAATGAGGCTGTACTCATTCGGAAAAATGTGAATATCAAGGGAAAAGATTGAGAAACTGGAGGGGCAGGAAGAAGAGAAATAGAATAAGCTTTACACCATCGAGAAGTGCCAAATAGCTGACCCTTGTTGACCTGAATGATTGAAGAGCTTTGATAAAGTTTTTAATTACCGGCCACAGTGCACGAAGAGTGGGAGAGATAATCAAACTTATCGAAGGCTCTACTCTGTGAAGAAGCTAGGAATTTTATCCAGTAAAGGACTATTCAATAGCGTTGAACTTTTGTGATAGTTGGATAGATTTCATGGTTCGACGTGATAAAACGGAGGCCCGAGAGGTTGTGTGATGCGATTAGGTTTGATGAAATGAAGGAGGTTGACATTTGAGGGGAAATGAGATTGCGGACGATATGATGAAGACACACTTTTGCTTCATCCCTCATCATACAGAATCTAGATATATTTTGCATATCAGTAATCATGAATCAACCCCTTCGCTACCCTCGCCGAACACTCGAAATGATTCCAATCTTACTTGCATCGATAGAAGCTCTTAAAAGCTTCCATCAAAAATCCATCAACATCTTGGTATTCAGCTCAACAAGGACATCAGAACCATTTTGTTCAATGTGCAAGGATTTATCCTTGGTTTCCTGGGGAACTTATGTTATTTGTTTGTCAGAACCAATGGTATTGGTCTAATGTTGAGTCGCCGTAACCTTCCTTGATTTAGTCCAGTAGACGACATCGTCTAGTTAGTCTATTAGATAGGAAGTGCATATCGTCCCAGCCTCTCTGTGGACCCTGGGACCTGGATTAAGACTTTTAAGTGGGTAGTGAAGCTTGGATAATGACAAAATCGAATTTTGGATAGAAGATCTTGCTTGAGGCCTTCAATGTAGATAGACGTCACAATCATAAAGAGACTTTGAAAACAATTGGGTTTGTTTTTCGAAATGGTCAACGAACCCAACCTGATCTTTTTTACCAGTTAACAGAATGATGAAAGAGAGAAATCGAGTGAAATGTCATATGTTCCACTTTTTATTTGCCAACGAAGCATAGGAAACCTGATCTTGATGGTGTTGTGTTAGTCACGATGTTTTGTATTCTGTACGGAGTATGTGTGTATGTGTGTATGTCGTACTAGGTAGATAGTAGGTATGCGGATAGAAAGAGAAAATCTGTAAAGCAACCCTTGTAGGATATGAAAGATTTGAGAATAAGGGTCGGAGATCGAGAAGGTTTACGAGATTAAAATGGGAGATCTGGGGAGAGGCATATGTTAGAACCTACAGAGTAGAAGGGGCGTTAAGAGAACCCTTTGATTATTGTTTAATATTTTAATATGTCTATGCACAGTGCAGTATCACGATTCACCAATATCAGCCACAAGTCCGTGATGTCAGAAGTAGATAAACACACCACCCAAAAAATAAAAGGTTCTTTTCAACTTCACTTGCATAGAAAACCTTGTATGTACTTCCCTGTCAAATGAGCAGCAACTGTGGAGAACAACAATGGATTGATTTCTTGGTTGAGGTGTACTTCGTCAACCATCCATGCCTATGTAACTTAGCATGCACCCAATATCTGCAAGCGAGGGAAAGTTGGACAACATCTCAGGAAATCCAGAATTACTGTAACCTTTTTTTCCCAGCCATCTATCTTTCTATCGAATTCGTGGCGGGCACCCTCCACTTCTGTTGAAACAGTATTACATTACTGGTTACCTATGATGAATGAAGTAAAGACACATCAACTAGTCCAATCAGAACAAATGATGTACAGCTGAAAAGTCACAAATCGGTGAAGCCTTTCCAAGCTTTTTGGGAAAAGAGAGATGGCCAACATGGACGGACATGTTAGCAAACGAAGCTACTTGTTGGGATTGCCATATGGATGTTCAGATATTCAGATGTTTAGATACCTATTCAAATTAAGAAATGCATCGACTTAATCCCATCAAGGTAACAAATCAATCGAGTGTGTATGAGTTTAATTGTTTGTACATGAGAGAAGCACAAAGGAGGAGATACCAAGCCATTAAATATTGAAATCATTTTGGTTAATATGATTGAAATTAGATGTGGTTGTACAACTGCGATTGGATATTAGTTTGATATTCAAAGCGCCTCTGGTCATTTATCTATCTACTCTATACCTGTGCAGTGTACACATCCATCTCATGATTCTCATCTATTCAATGCGAAAGAAACTGTTTTCGAGATGAATGCAAGTACAATTAGATGGGAATATAATAATCATCTCCATTAATTCAAATTAATTCAACTGTGAATTATTCAATTAGTGTAAAACGCTATAAAGATGCATCTAATACAGTGCCCAGATGGTAGATAATAAAAATACTGGATGCGTGGGTAAATTTGATAGCTTTTGATTTTGGATTTTGGATTTTTGATAGTAAATTGGGTACCTTACCTTAGCTTCCCTGCTCATCATGGATTTTCCCCTCCCCCTCGTCACTCTTTCCCGTCCAAGCTACTCTTAGTGGTATTTTTTTCTAGGCCAAGCAAGAAAAAATCAAGCTTCACTCATACTAGGTAGGTATCCCATCAAGCTTCACTTTATTTCACTCTGACTTCACTTCTCAAATGGTCTTTCCCCGTTTGCTAATTACTACCTAGGTATATTAAGGTTCACCTCCACCCCAACTTGTCTTCGACTTAATTTCTCTTCCCATAACAAAGAAAAGTCTTCAATCTCAACCACATCCATCTTCCATATCCACCTTCATCAACCATCCATCTCAATCTTCAAAACAAAGATAATCAATTAATTCTCCAACCTTTTAATATCAACATCTCAACCATCAAATCTTTTCAAAAGATCAATTCTCTCAATCTATCAAAATAATTTAGGAAGTATACTTCTTCAAATCTCAAAATAATCAACATGAAGTCCTCAGTTATCCTCGCCATCAGCGCTTTCACTGCTGCTTCTGTCGCTCAACAATCCATCTCCGACCTTCCATCATGTGGTGTAAGTATTTGACTCTTTCTTATGAATCCACATCGAGTTCACATCATCGCAATCATTAACTATACAAACAAATTGTATAAACTTGATGGTGATGTGATTCAATATTTCAATGACTAATCACTTTTTCTCAACAGCAAACCTGTATCAACAACATGCTCTCCTTGGCTCCAGCTCTTGGCTGCAGCTCTCCTGATGCTGCTTGTCTCTGCACCAAACCAGACTTTGCCTTTGGTATCCGTGACTGCTCCAATGAGGCTTGTGGTGCCGATGTCGCCGCCTCGGTCATCTCCTATGGTCTACTCTACTGCGCATGTATGTTCACCATCGCCAACCTCAATTTGATCTATTGCTAACAGTTTAAAGCTGCATCTGCATCTGCCACTGCCTCTGGCTCCGCCGGCTCAGCTACTACTTTAGCTACCTCTACCGTCGGTTCTTCTTCCGCTCCTAGCAGTGGTGCAGCTGGTTCTTCTGTAAGTTTTTTCTTCTTCATTTATTTATTCCTTAATTCTACGGCATGACGTCAATTTCTATTTGCGGCTTCTCAAGTGGTTTATTCATTCCCTGAGTATTTCCCACTACAAAGAAAATACGCATGCAATTCATAGATTGCGAGGATTGCGATTATGTCACCATATGTGAATAGAAAAGAAAATTCACTGACTTAATTCAATAGGCTGCTGCCAGTTCTTCTGCCATCACAACTTCCGCTCTCCTCGCAACCATCACCTCTGGTTCTGAGACACTCACAAGTACCGTTGGCTCCACTACAATTTACGGCTCTGGAGGTGTTGGCATTGTATCCTCTACTCCAATCTCTACCGAAGCAGTTGTCTCTACCGCTACCAGTGATGGATCTACCTTTGAAACTACCGTTGGATCTTCCACCATCTACAGCACTCCAAGCCCAACTGATGGATCATCCGCTATCACCACATCTGAAATTGTTTCAACTGTCACCAGTGGATCTTCCACTTTTGAGACTACTGTAGGATCTACTACCATCTTCGGTGGTGGAGCTGCTTCCAGTGCCTCCTCTGTTGCTGCGAGCGCATCTTCTGCTGCTGCTTCTTCCGCCTCTGAAATCTCCTCAAGCGCATCTGCCGCTATTTCTTCCGTCGAATCTTCTGCTTCCTCTGTCGCATCCGCCGCAACTTCAAGTGGTGCAAGCAGGTCTTCATCTGCTGCCAGCAGAGCTTCTTCCGCAACTTCTGCCGCTGGCAGCGCTGCAACCTCCTCTACCTCATCCGGTATGGCAGCTCTCCCAACCGGTGCAACTGGCTTGTTGGCCGCTGCTGGTCTTGCTGCTCTTCTTTTGTAAACAACTTCAACATGATCTCTTTCCAATCTTTTCGATATGGAAAAAGGTTTTTTGAAGGTGGATGTAATGGAAGTTGAGTGGTTGAACTTGCAACGATACCCATCTTTTCTCTTTTTCAATTCTTGACCATACTTTTTACAATTTCTTTCTTTAACTTTTGACGACTTTCACGAAGGATGGATGCATTTGATGATAGGTATGGATGGGATTTTTTCAGGTCATACATATGATATTATGCACATGACGCCATAGACATGGTAGTAACTATTTGGGGGTAATTGGTGGATGTTAATGGATGGTTTAATGGTGGTAGGATCATGAATGGACATGGACATGGGAATGAGGATGGGATGAACAGACAAATGGTACTCGTTATGCAAAATAAACATGATCGATGGTACGGATTATGAACTGTAATAATACCTAGGTAGAAAAAAATGATGGTTAATACTAGTTGAGTGTCTTTAAATATTGTATAGTATGATTTTGATGTGACTTGTGATGTAAGTAGGAGGAAAGACACAGTCACTCTATACACAATTCTTTTCAATCCCCGTGTTTTATCATACTCATCTATGCATGTTCTCTGGTCCACATCTCAAGACGAGACAATGGATCTCTAGCTTCATATTTCTTTCGAGCATAGAATCAGACAATCTGATAGACTATAGATGTCCTATCTATGTAAAGTTACTTAGGATGGGTATGGGTATGATGTTTTGTGTTACGTGTTTATTGGGAGTTTTGTCAATGTTATGTAATAGAGGGAGGAAAACTAAAACTTGCAATTGTGATTCGCGGGGAGGTGGGGTGGGGTGGAAGGAGAGGAGTGAGGGGAGAGGAGTGAGGGGTATTACTCCGTGTAGGATGGATTATAGATGACAATAAATGTATCTTCAGTATCTTGAGATTTATACATACCTATTCTTAGATGGATATCCCAAATGTAAAGACGAAATCGCGTCGATAATATCACAAAAGACTACAAGGAGTGTACAAGAATATTTCATAAAACACTTTTGGGAATACACTATCTAGACTAAAGTACGAAGTAACCCCCCACAATTGCATTTATTCCTCAAGACTTGAGCTCTTTCCCTTTTGCAGTTAACCATTCATACCACATCAATTCCATACCTACATAATAATCATATTATTTATCCATTCATTCATCCGTCCAACCATCCCTATCCATTTCCATAAAAAATGCCAATCAATCAATAAATGAACGCCTTATTTAACCCAAAACCCAAAAAGCATTAAAGCGTGAGCTATTCATCTATTCTATCCACTGCACATCATACACTCCTCTTTGTTATCAATGCTACCTGTATAACTATTAGTAAACGTATGGTGATGCAATACACAGACATAACTTACATTGCAACTTGGCATCGGCATAAATATCATACTCTCGGTCAGTACTATCCTTGCCTTCATCCTCATCTTGGTTCTTCTTCTCAACACTTGACTCAAGTAATTCTTCATCCTTAGGAACTGCACCGGTAGGATCGGTAGCGAGTGCCTTAGGACTATCACCTTCCTCAACATCAGCTTTGAAAGGAGTCTTAGCAATTGGTGTGTGTGTCTCCTTAGTTGGTGCAGGAGGGGGTGTAATGCTAGGTGTTGGTACATCCTTTGGTGCACTACTAAGAGATGATGTCGATGATTTACCAGCATACATAGGCTTTGGACCACCACCACCGACAGAAGAGGCACTTGAAACATAACCAGAAGATGGTAGAGTTCGCTTCTTCGTAGTACGTTCTCGAGCGACATTGGTATCAGCTACGAGTAGAGCTTCTTGATCAACGGTGAATTGAATAGGTGCGGAGGCAGCCATAGTACGTAAATAGTACATTCCCGTCTTCAAACCTAATTTCCATCCAGCAAAATGCATAGATGTAATCTTGCCCATTGTAGGATCCTTCATGTGAATGTTCATTGATTGAGATTGATCAATAAATGCCCCACGATCAGCAGCCATTTGAACAATTGTTCGTTGAGAAATTTCCCAAACAGTCTTGTAAAGGGCCTTGATGTCAGCTGGAATGTTAGGGATGTTTTGAATGGATCCACCATCAGCAATGATACGGTTCTTCATGTTGTCAGACCAAAGACCCATATCAACAAGGTCCTTGAGGAGCCATGGGTTAACAACTTGGAATTCTCCAGCCAGAACACGACGTGAGTAGATGTTTGAAGTGTATGGTTCGAAACATTCGTTGAAACCAAGGATTTGTGAAGTACTAGCAGTAGGCATGGGTGCAACAAGAAGAGAGTTGCGAATTCCGTGTTGCTTGATAGATTGCTTCAAAGAGTCCCAATCCCACAAATCAGAAGGAGTGACGCCCCACATGTCATATTGGAGTTCACCCTTGGAGACTGGTGAGCCTTGATAAGTTTCGTATGGGCCAAGTTCCTTTGCAATCTCAACAGATGAGGTCAAGGCAGCGTGGTAGATGGTCTCGAAAATCTGAATGTTAAGGTGTTTGGCTTCTGGCGAGTCAAATGGAAGACGAAGAGCCAAGAAAGCATCAGCAAGACCTTGAACACCAACAGCGATAGGTCGATGACGGAAATTGCTTCTTCTAGCTTCTTGTACCGGATAATAGTTGATATCAATGATCTTGTTCAAGTTTCTAACGACAACTTGGACAACCTCGTGAAGCTTTTGGAAATCATAGGTTCCCTCATTCATGTTTACGAAAGTTGGTAGAGCAATTGAAGCCAAATTACAGCAAGCGACCTCATCTGGTGCAGAGTACTCGACGATCTCTGTGCACAAGTTGGAGCTGCGAATAGTACCAAGGTTCTTTTGGTTGCTCTTCTTGTTGCATGCATCTTTGTAAAGCATGAAAGGATTTCCGGTCTCGGTTTGAGCCTCAAGAATAGAGTACCAAAGCTTTTGAGCCTTGATAGTCTTGCGACCCTTTCCTGCCTTTTCGTAACTCTCGTAGAGAGCCTCGAATTCCTCGCCATAAACATCTGCCAAACCAGGACATTCATTGGGGCACATGAGAGTCCATTCTCCATTCTTTTCGACACGCTTCATGAACAAATCAGGAATCCACAGGGCATAGAAGAGATCGCGTGCACGAACTTCTTCCTTACCATGGTTCTTGCGTAGATCAAGGAATTCGAAAACATCGGCATGCCATGGCTCAAGGTAAACAGCAAAAGCACCGGGGCGTTTGTTACCACCTTGATCAACATATCTGGCAGTGTTGTTGAAAACTCGAAGCATAGGAACAATACCATTGGAATTTCCATTGGTACCGGCGATGTATGCACCTGTAGCACGAATTCTGTGAATGTTGAGACCAATACCACCAGCATTCTTTGAGATCATGGCACAAATCTTCAAAGTATCATAGATACCATCAATACTGTCTTCCTTCATGTCGATGAGAAAGCATGAGGAAAGTTGCGCTTGTGGAGTACCCGCAGAAAAGAGTGTTGGGGAAGCATGTGTAAAGTACTTGTTTGACATCAAGTTGTATGTTTCGATAGCACTTTCGATATCATCACCGTGAATACCAACAGCAACACGCATGATCATTTGTTGAGGACGTTCCGCAACTTTGCCATCAAGACGTAAAAGATATGATCGCTCAAGGGTCTTGAATCCGAAGTATTGGTAGTTGAAATCCCGGTCATAGACAATAGCAGAGTTGAGTTCTTCCTCATGTCTCATGACGCATTCGAAAGTTTCCTTACTAATCATAGGAGATGCTTTGCCATTTTTTGGGTTTGTATATTGGTATAAATCACGGATGACGTGGGAGAATTGTTTCTTGGTTTGTTTGTGGAGGTTCGATACTGCAATACGAGCAGCTAGAATGGCATAATCAGGATGGGTGACTGTCATGTATGCAGCGGTCTCTGCTGCCTTTGGAAAAAGTTAGCAGACTGTACTGGAAAGAGGAGCAGTTTCAGCGCGCTTCTAAAGGTTAACTTACGAGGTTGTCAAGTTCAATGGTTGTTACACCTTGATAGACACCAGAGATGACTTTTTGAGTAATGGCAGCGGCATCAATGTGGTCAGGATCGAGAGCATAACACAATCTTGATACACGAGCTGTGATCTTATCGAATTGAACGCGTTCCTTACGCCCATCTAGATATGATGAGTACAGGGAAAAATGAGCAGTTTAGATTGATACATACCTCTCTTATAGACATACATGGTGGCGGCAGTAAATTGTGGTGAATTCGTCCTGAATTTGGAGGGGTTGATGAAGGCAGGCAGTGAAGGAAAAGATAAGTGGAAAGCAAACCACTCTTAAATTAGAAATAATTAATCGACTTGTTCGCAGTCAACCGCTCAATCAATTCCCTTTGAATGTAAAGGAGGGAATATATTGTAGATTGAAATGTTGGAGGAAATTGTTCTTGAGAGGAAAAAACGAAGAAGAGATTATGAGAATGAGAATGGATCCGAATGTTTTTAAGAGGGAACACTTTACGCGACTTTTCACACTCCGCCAGGACGCGTTGAAAATCCATGTTAATTGGTAATCTAGCGTGCACAAGCGTGTTTGCAGAACAAGGGTGAGCAATACAGTAGTATGTACGTATACGGACTAATTCCTTTTCCATTTATCATTCTTGGAACTTTGGACCAAACGGCTGAGAAGTTTGTTACATGAGGGAATCCAATTAATTCAACTTGACCTTACGGTATCAGTATGACAAGAAATCATTATTCATTCCTCAACACTGTGAGTCACAGGGTATATCAATCATCTAGACCATTACTGCTCATTGTTCGAAGCAATCGTACTCTATCTTCAACTTTCCCTGGTACCTGCATATCTAACAGGTTGTCCCCCTTTACATGGTGCTACAGGTTTTCTAATCGGCATGAAAATGTCCAATATCTTGGCTTGTCCATAAGCCAGCAGGGAGGAAGATGTCCAATATACCAACATTGCGCTCGGCATCTGCAATGTAAGTGGAATAATCGCAAGAGCCACGACCTTCAACGAATTCATTAATCTTCTCATGAATACAGTTTTAGGTCTTCCCTGGCCACTGAGATTCAGTAGGATAGATCCGGAGAGCATGAAAGGAAGTATCAACACTGGATCTGGAATGAGAAGATTGGGAAACCACAATGCTCCTTCTGTCGCGAAGGATGGTTCTAATAGTAGAGAACCCAAGTCCAGGTCCGTGGAAGCTACAGACTCATTTGCATTAGTCGATATGAACATCGATTCGATCCATTTCAATAATCCATCGTGTGCGCCGCACATTTTTCGAATCGTCTCTACAGCGACCATCCAAATAGGTAATTGCACAAAGGGCAGGTAGTGTTTCCAAGTACCACAACTGTATCTAGAATAAAGTTCCTTCTTCTTCTTTTTCATTTTATCTTTAACAAACTGATTCGCCGCATCGGGCCCCAAGTGACCAACTTCTTGTATTGATTGTTTTCTGAATTGATGCTGCCATGCGTTCATGAGGGGCATTAGGTCCAGTTGTTTCTGCGCAGCTCGGCGTGAGTTAATACCGATGGGGAGGATGAGGATGGTCCGGATAGCTAAAGCAGTGAGAGGTAAAGTATAAGCCCATGGTAGGCCAGTAAAAGAGTGCAATCCTTCTAGAACTCCATGCGTAGCTATTAAAACGGAATCGAGAGACCGAGGTTGTGGTGAGGCATGGAATGATCGAAAGCTGGGAGGCAGTTGTAAGAAGACTTTTGGAAGTTTTGAGCTGGCGGAAGGGCGCATTAACGTGCGACTTGGCCGAGATAAAGTAGGCATCGTAACTCAATTGATCAGATGCCTTACTGAGAAGAGACAATTAATGCTCACGCATCGATCGATTTCTCAATATTCCAACATGATTTGAACATTTGATTTTCTCGGAGCAGAAAGTTCCCGTTCACATGTCATCCTTGAAAAAATGCCCGCATGTCGGTACAAGCGGACGCACACTCCACCGCCTGCACGTCACAGCCAGAAGTGACACAGTAACCCTGGAAAGTCTAGAGACAAACGTCGCTCCCCCTCACTTTTGTCCCAAATCTTTCTAAAAGTTATGGCGGAAACATGCAAAGCTCCGGATGGTAGTGATATGTGGACATTTGGACTGGATACCAAATCGACAATTTTCATAGCCTTGATTCTTGGTGCGACTCCCTTGATTGTTCTTTTAGGAGTCCCCAAGCTTGTGGGATATGTCGGACGCATCGTGGGGTTTTATTTGAGGCAAAAGACCGCAGGTAGGAAAGCTCAAGTTTTGGAAAGAGTAGCGCTTGATGAGAAGGAGTATAGGGAAAGTAGAGAAAAGAGGAGAGATAGTGATGATTGGGAGAATGTGGAATCTGATGTGACCAAAACTGGAGGGATTGGGGATAAGGAATGGGATGGGATTGTTGGATTCTTCCACCCTTTTTGGTACCCAGAGACCTTGCTTGAATTTGTTTTGGCTTCATTGGCTAACATTAATTTAGTAATGCTGGAGGAGGTGGTGAACGTGTTCTGTGGGCTGCAATTCTAGCAACTCAAAAAAGATGGCCCAATGCGAAATGCATCGTCTACACTGGAGATCATGATGTGGATAAGTCGCAGATTATTGCTAGAGTAAAGGTACAAACAGAATACCATTCTCATCGAATGTGCCAGCTAATTACGATAAACAGGATCGTTTCAACATTCAACTCCATCCACCAACGATTACCTTCCTTTATCTCACAACCAGACATTGGGTTTTGGCTTCGACTTGGCCTCATTTCACTCTTCTAGGACAATCGATTGGTTCCGTTATACTTGCATGGGATGCGTTCTCTCTAGTTGTGCCGGACATATTTGTGGATACAATGGGTTACGCATTTGCACTTGGATTTAGCAAGATTTTGTTTTCCGAAGTACCTACTGGAGCATACGTACATTATCCTACAATCTCGACAGATATGCTGGGATCCCTGGATCCTACATCCGCCACCGGAAAGGAAGGAGTGAATGCTGGAAAAGGGAAGGGACTGAGAGGAGAGGCAAAGAAGCTTTATTGGAACATATTTGCGCAATTTTACACCTGGGTCGGAGCATCTATAGATGTAGTTCTCACAAACTCAAATTGGACACTCGATCACATCACATCGCTATGGGGAGAATGGCGTCGCGACCTAAAGAAGCCTACCGCAACAGCAGTCTTTCCTCCGGTTGCCGTCGAAGAGCTCGAGGAGAAGATTACAGTAGACGCGGAATCAGAATCGAGACGTCTACCAGATCTTCTTTATATCGCTCAATTCCGTCCTGAAAAGAACCATCAACTAATTTTAAGCGCCTTTGCCGCCTTCAAAGCTACCAAATCTCGCGCAGCCGAAGGCTCAAAACTTATTCTCATTGGCAGCGTTCGCGACGACTCTGATTCAAAACGTGTATATCAATTACGGTTGTTAGCAAATGAATTACAGATTAAGGATGATGTTGAATTTCACTTGGATGCGCCTTGGCCGGATATTTTGAAGTGGTTAGGTAAAGCTAGCGTTGGGGTTAACGGAATGTGGAATGAGCATTTTGGAATTGGAGTTGTGGAGTATCAAGCAGCAGGATTAATCAGTGTTGTTCATGATAGCGGTGGTCCAAAGAGAGATATTGTTACCAAAATTGATGGTTTGCCTACAGGTTGTTTGCCTTTCTTCTTACCCCTTTCCACCTCGCTTGTTTATAGCGAAACTAATCCTTGAACACAGGCTTCCATGCATCAACGGTGGAACAATTTGCCGAAGGTTTCGAGAGCGCATTGTCCCTTCCACGCGAGGATAAAATAGCGATGAGGTTGAGGGCGAGAAAGTCAGCGCAAAGGTTTACAGAAGCCGAGTTTGCGAAGAAGTGGATTGTGGGTATGGAACAGCTAGTGGCGCTGAGGAGGAAATGGGAAGGCATCAGAAGAAAGCAATAAAGGGTGTATATTAAATCTGATTTATATAGGCGGATGCGTCGATGATGCGAGTGGGTAGATACATATGCAAATACATAGCAAATATCCAATACATAAGAGTTGTCACATTGTAAGGCAGGCGGTCTACTACCATTGCAAGTACTGTAGATATGGTTTGAACAGTTATCGACGACTAGGTCCTTGAGGATGTGGAATAATTCATTGAATGTGCTATTCTATTAAATCGCAAGTCTGGCAGCATCGATGCCATGCCGCCCATCTTTCTAGAAAAGTCTAGAGAAGTGCCCTGCCCTGACCTGTCTATCAATTCTATATTCTCCCCAAATGTCCAACCCAATATTCTATCCGCGTCCCCGTGTATTCTAGATCTTCGTTCTAATCCCCATGAGCTTCATAATAATAAGCTCAATACATCGTTAGCCGTGAAGGGAATTATGCAATTTAACCGCGCGTCGCGCACCTTTCTTCCTTCAAGCAAAAGGTGTATCCGAACTCTCCTAAATCTCTCAAAACCCAGACCCACCACTTCCCTTTTGTCTTGGTTCTCCTACCGCCTCCAACCATCCTCCAGTCTCTAACCCGTCATCTATCGATAAATCGCCCCAAACTCTAACGCCCTGTACCGCACTCTCTCTTCCACTTGACCACGTAACTTTGTGTCCTCTTTCCCTTAATCCTTCCTGTAGTTCTTCGCTATATCCTGGTTCTACGGTTGTTCTTTCTGGTAGTAGTTGATCGTGCATTCTAGGTTGCTTTAATGCTTCTTCGAGGGACATACCGTGGTCGATTATGTTGATGATGGTTTGGATGGTGGAGGTAGGGATCCGCGATCCGCCAGCTGCGCCGATGGAGAGGAAGTGGGAGCCGTTGGGGTGAGAGATGTGGATGGGAGAGATGGAACTCATAGGACGAGCACTAGAATTGGTGGTTAATCATTGGTGTTTACGCGGAAGATTAAATACGGGGAATAGTTGAGACTCACCCAGGACGAACATAGTTCATAGGGGAAGGAACGAAACCGAAAGAGTTGGGGACGCCAGGGATGGAGAAATCGTCCATTTCGTTGTTGAGGATTACCCCTGTGAAATTGTCAGCAAGATCCGAACTGTTTTTAAACGGAGATGAAGGAAGACGTGTGAACTTTGAAGTTTATAAAACTAAGAGAGGCAAGGGAGTCGTTAAACATAACATACCAGTCTCAGGAACCATGACAGCGGAACCGAAAAGTAGATTGATGGTAGAGGTTGATGTAATTGAAAGACCAGAAGCATCCGTAGCGACCATATGCGACGTCCCATGATTATTCTTAATATCCCACATTTCCGGATTATACCTTCCCACATCTTGTGTCTTATCGTCTAAAATCTTCCGTCTATTTGCACTTGCTGTCTCAGGTGAAATGATACTTTCTTCTAATCTATCCATCTCGGCAAAAATTGATGGGTCTCCCAGCTCCGAATGCGCGGCATATGAAAAGCGCATGGATTCATCGAGTCTATGTGTGTTCAAAAGTAAATCGGATGCCGTGTACATGTCGTATCCTTCAATGGTCTTGAGAATGCTCAGAGCTATGGAACCACCGGAAGGAGTACCAGTTGAGTGGAGAGTATAGCCTCGATAAGTGATATTGATTGGATTACGAATTTTTACTTCGTAATTTTGTAGATCGGCCAGGGTCATAATTCCGTTTGTGGACTTTATGGCTGCGATGGTTGCCTCTGCAATTTCTCCTTCGTAGAATGCCGATGCTCCCTTGTTAGCAATCTTCTCCAGCGTGTTGGCGAATCTTTTCCTTGTCATCGTATCACCCACTTTGAGGAGTGTGCCGTTCGGAGCGAAATCCGTAGCCCAATTTGGATCATCTTGGAGGAAGTTCCATCCAACTTGATTGTAAACAGCTTTCATATAGTAAACCGTATCCTCCGTCACTAGTTCTAATTAGAGATGTCCACAAAATCTCGGCAAAATTACGTACCAGGAAATCCATATCTGGCGACATGTACAGCAGGATTGCAAACAGCTTGCCAAGGTAGTTGCTGGTCAAAGTCAGTCAAGTTATCTCAAAACGGAAATACACATACCCCATATTTCTTGTGAAGATATTCAAGCCCTCTAAGATCACCTGGAACAGCAACGGCATTTCCACCAACAACCGCTTCTCTGGGTTCCCTTTTAAACATGTCTCGATATGCAGCAGCCGGAGCTGTCTCTCTATAGTCTATTTGTGTGTAAGCTAAGTGGAAATAAAATGGACCTCTCTTGAACCTGACCTATGGTTTCGAATTCTCCATCTTGGCTACGCACAAGCATAAAACCACCTCCGCCTATGCCACTATGATACATTCCTGAAATTTTGTAAGCTTACTACTGGCAGCCAAATCAAAGGACAGAAACTGCCTTACCAATGACTCCAACACAAAGACTAGTGCCAACCATAGCATCTGCGGCGTTACCCTGAAACATGTGATTAGTAATAAATCAACCACTGATAGGAAGTTACCTACACCTCGCTTGATGAGTTGCGCTCCTATATCACTACATGTCTTGCTTTCACTCGCTACTGCTCCAAGATTGCCAGTGTTTGGAACGATCGAAGAATTCACGTCACGTAGGATCCCAAGCATGAATACCCAGCAAAGCCAGGCTAAGTTTTTTCCGCCCATACTGTCTGAGTGTTATCCTAGGCCGCTTAGATTAGCATATGGTGACTCTAACTTCATTTCATGATGGTTTGCATACTCATCTAACTTGTAGTCCTCCTAATGATGTAAATTCTCAACCTCACAAAACAAACAGAGAGTGGCGAAGATAAGACTTAGTTGCTTGGAAGCTCCATCAAAAGGCGTGGGGAGCTGGGGTGGATGTTCCTACGTTTGATATTGTTGAAAAGGTCCCAACTTCTTACGAAAGCGAAAGTGATTCAAAATATTGGAATTCTAGCTCGGAGAATAAATCATCGAATAACAAAGGAGTGAAGTTCGACATGATTGCGAAATCCTGCTTTATCTCAGTCATAAACGGAGCTTATTTAGCTAGTGCCGGACAAGTCAGTCAAATCTCAAAGCAATTTGTTATCATTCGCAAAATAATTATGGACCCGGACAAAAGTAAAAGCCAGATAGCGGTTAACGCGTAAGATGGCGCTTGTGATTAGTTCTAAGCTTGATGATTGGCCAGCTTGTTGATACACAACATAATCAGGTGATCACGTGTCATCGCTCCTCAGTTTCCCGTCTTCTTATCAATTATTAATGTCTCATCTCATCCGAGTATATTGATGACTCCTGACACCTCAATCCCAACTCACCGTCGCACAAAACTACGCATTATCACCACCAAGAGGCAATGCCATACTCGCTCACTCGGTCACTCACTCTTGATTTCCAGAAACGACACAATATTCGAATATAGTTAACGTTATCGATAGGAAATATGGAATCTTGGGCAAGCGCAGATCGATTTTAGGCTGAAGATTTTCAATCAGAAACCATGTCACTTGCCAGCAGTCAGATCAAACTCATCACACCATCCCGCTGCTCGTCATAATCTTGGCCTGTGTAAGGCGACGGTCCGATTACCTATCAAATGGATATATATACCACGGACTGGAATTCGACATACTTGGAATCAAGTAGGACAAGATACTTAGAGGGCTTCTAAGGCGCATCACTCATGATCACTGATACTCAGGGGAAGCCTTGTAGAGTATTGTGTTTATGACGAGCACAAGAACATGTGGCTATCGAATAACCTACTGACATACTTAGATGTTAAATGCCTCTTTCAAGATGAGGCTGAGGTTAATATGATTGAAACAGTGGAACAATATGTCCCGTGAAAACATCACCCTTTTGAGAACACAGTATTCAGCTTGAATTCGAGAGCATGATAAGCTGAGTAACATTACTTTCAGCCCTGCAACGTCATGTCATCGCATAAAGACCTCCGGCAGAGGACTATTTATCATCATTCCGATAGCGGCTTTGTAGCTGATGCTTATTCAATCATCAGTCACGAGACTCAGGCTCAGGTTGTACCAGAGCTAGTTGAGTAATCATTGTGGAAAATACCTACGACCGGTGAGAAAAGTCCGTAAAAATCTAGCTGTTGAAGTTTGGGTGCTAGAGATTGAAGTAATACCCACTTTTTTTCTAGCAGCATCGGTTTAGAATGCGAAAAGGAGTCGAGAAGACTTACTCCAAATGTTCCGTGCCATGCTTCGTAAAGATGAAAAGGAAATGGAGAGTATATGCAAGAGAAGTCCTAGCTGGCTAGGTCAGCAAGTTTAACCTGTCTAAATCTCTGTTGCTCTTCTACTAAACTCATAGTAGGAGTGGTCATCAAAAAGATCCAACAACCGATACACAACTTATCAATATCACTGTGACATTCTTTGTTTTATACCCCAAACATATTGTTGTTTTGCTTTCACTAGATGGATGCACTCATTTCTCAGGTGCAGGTATCCACGTAACATCTCTAAAAAGCTTTGTGTTTGTTCTATCTTTTCTGCATCAATGAATAAATGTTTTGAGTCTGCAGTAGAATTGCCAGTCAGCCTCCAAAAAAAATCAAGATACGAAAGTGGAGTTCCACTGCCTTTGTACAGCTTGCTTGCATTCTTATTCCATCATGAGCTTCACACAGCTTGAGTGAATTTTCGAGATGTTTGAGATGTTTTTGCATTCTGCAACACAATTCAACATCTTGGGAAAAGTATAGAAGCTGACCATGTTTGTCTGCATTAGCCAAGCTCTATTGGACAATTTTGTAGGATTGGTGCATAGTTTGTCTCTCATGCAGAAGGAGAGGCAGTTTGTACTTATGTAGATAAAAGGGGGTACATCACAAAGAAAACTCATTTCCTCACCGTGCACTATCTTTGACCTCTATACTGTATGCTTGTGCACCATATCTATATCCAATCCTTTGATTTTGTCAAGCTCTGCAACATTATTTAAAGCTGGCCTTTTGTCGTGAAGTCCTGAGTGTGTAGAGAATATACAGATTTTTGTACCAGCCTTCTAAAACTTATACCTCTCACAATTCACATTATATGAAAAATGTCGAACTTTGACAATTTGAGTTATGCAGATGATCTTGCCAAGGAAAGTAACTTATACTTTGGTAGTATATTCCAGCAAATAATTCACGGTCTGAGGGAGCCTCAGGAATGAATGGCCTAATACCCCTCTTGCAACTACTGGTTTATTCATGAAATAATACACCAGAAAGGCTTAGCGTCGCTAAGCATCAGCCTTCGAGATAGTAGCCAGGGAGATGGGGGTTCTTTGAACTCCTAAGAAATCTTTCCACAGACACCGAAACCCCTTCAACCTGTACCTCGACTATCTTTGAACAGGCAAATGTAATTCTTCCATTCCCACTTCCATCTCTACTTCCACTTCGCCCTCACACAGCTTCCAGCGACTTTCAAGAAACAACCACATCTTGGAAAAAGTACACAGCTGCTCATCTACTCGAGATTACTGTATCCCATACAGTACACTCTTCGTCCACTGAGAGCTCTTAGAAGTTGCAACTACCGCCCAGAAAAAATCAGCAAGATGTCCTACAATAACACCAATAGGGAATACAACCCATTCTGGTACAACCAGTATCTTTCAGATCTGAATGCTAACTCGAATAACAATGTTGCAAACGGTAAGATTTAAGATCCGTCAATTTATCCTCTACTTCCTTCAACCCCCGAATATATGGTTGCTAACCGTATCCTGTAGGGCAACTACACACCACTGCGAGCAATCTTACGACTGCCACCTTTCTAACACCCATCGAAAATCAAGGAGAGCGGCCCATCGAAGAGAGCCAAAATTTAGAAGGCCTATCACGAGGATGGAAACCAAACTCGAGCGTACTTTCGAGCATACTTCCTCCTACATCTCTACCCCAGATGCCATCCTCCCCGAACCTCATCAGTCCAACTATGCAAGGTTTTGGTACAGAAGAATATGGAGTGCCTCCTAACGTGATGGGTTTAGGGATTCACCTAAGTCTTGGCCAGGCTTCTTCTTCCTTCATTGACTCAAATTTCGAACGCATTTCTGGCGATGGTAATTCTCTCACTCGACAGCAGGACATGTCAAGACATAACCTCATCGACAACTTTGGCTTAGATTCCACGAGGGCCCGCTTCCATAGGCGAACTCAATTGGCATATTCTCTTGATAACCATAATTCAGCTGGTGACAGTGGTATCCCTACAGATCGGCAATCATCGCACGATATTGGCAGTTCTTCCACTCAGTTTGCTAGTGGGCCCCAGGATGTTGAAGCTCCGCAACAAGAGTCAACGCTGCAACATGCACAATATCAATCTGATACTTCTAATGAGACACTAGCAGCTCAACATAGCCAAGCAACAGTGGCGCCTACTATGAGATCTGCAGGTAGCCGGAGGGTGACTGAAGCATTTCCATACGCAGCAAGAACTGCCATTGCCGTCACCGGCTTCTCCATGCAGCCAGCTTTTGATGCTATGCGTGGACCAACTCCACCAGTTGGATATGGTCACTCGACAACTTTTGGTAACTGGCAAATGGATGGTCAATCAATGGACTCAGCAGTTGACAGTGATGCTCCTGGTCCGCAGCCATCCAATGATGCTCATAATGCTTCTTCTGATACACCTGTTCAAGGTGCCGAAGATGTTCAAGGAGTACAACAGCAACAAGAATCTTCAGAACAGGCCGGGCATCATCAAAGTGCTTCTGCCAGCGTATCACCAATACATCAACAAAGCGTTGCATTGAAGGAAAGTACATCAAGAGCTACAGGTGGCCGGAGCTCCAGTGATACATCTCCCATCTTAGCCCGGGAGCTTACTGCTACCAATCGGTCACTTGGTGGTAATTATTCGGAGTCTCAGCAGGGGAGCCAAAGCCCAGGTGCCGAACAATCCGATCATGTTGGACAGCACCAACTTAGACGCTATGAAACTGCTTCTGAACATCATGGCAACCGACCAGATGTTGTATCTCACCCAACATTCGGATATCTTCAAGGCCCACGCCGAAATACTTTTCAGCAGCCTGATGATCAAATTTCACCGCTAGGTTTCGCAAGTGGTGGCACCAGACGCAGAGGGCCTGCAGAGAGACCAGCCTCCTTCCGTCCTCTTGCACCTGCTCCATCAACAGAAACATCACAACAGCTTACACAGCAAGGCAGGAAATCCAAACAACAATTTCAACATTCACCACATCATAGCGCACTGTCCACATCGTGGAATCAACCTACTCCTCCATGGCAAACTCCACAAGCTCAGAGTCACTCCCGGGCAAGCACCTCAAAAGAACCTTTCCATCGCACGCTTCCTAGTATATTAAGCCCCGCAGTCGCTTCTCTTGCCAATGTGGCCCCAGCAAATCAATTCATGGAATCAGTCTCCAATATGCATCTTTTAGACAAAATGGCATGTGTTGATGTATTAATGCGTTCCGATCTCTTGAGAGAATACTTGAAGCCACATCTCTTCGAAGAATACAATTTAGGTCGTGAGAAGGGCAAAAAGTATAGGGCGGCGACTCTTCACGGTTTGGACACGAATGCAAAGATTGACGAAACACAAAGAACGCATGAAGGCCAGAATCTGAAGCGAAAGCAAGAGTTCCAGGACAAGCAGATTAAGAATGAGTACCGCAGGAGAGAAAACGCTACCAGAATGACGGCGGGTGCTTATGAAGTTGCTGGGATGACTTCAAGCAGTGGCAAGCGTCCGCGCCAAGCATCTGGTTCTGATCATGATTCTCATTATGATGTTAGCGATGACCAATTCGACTCCAACGATGATTCTGAGGGTGATTCATTTGTTCCTCGCAACTCCCCAAAGAAGCCTCGAATTGCCGGACCTACACCTTCAGATCTCGTAAATAAATTCTGCAGCTTCGTGAACATTGGAAATCGAAACCCATTCTTCGATGATCCTATCCACTCGAAATTACGCAATCTCAATACGGTTCAACTTATAGATCCTGCACCAGAGTATGTGGAGCGAAATGGTGAGATCGCCGACACCAAGGTTGAACACTGGCGTGCCTGTGCTGGACAGGCTGCTGGTACGGTGCTGGAGCAAGGAAAGGCTTGCAAGAACTGCGTTGACCACATGGAGGATGGTTCTGTGCCATTTTCGAGCTGTGTAGTTATTGACGCTACGAAGCCAGCTGGGCAAGAGTTGGAGGGTGTTTGTATGAACTGCGTTTATCTTGGTAAGGATCAAGAGTGCAGTCTTCGACGTGTTGAGAGCGAGGAAATTGGACCTCAATAGATTTGAGGTCTATAGAGCTAGACAGCTGGGGAGAAGCTGCTCATTAAGGGCGAGAAACTTGGGTTCAATAGATTTGAGGTCTGCGGAGCTGGGAAATTGCTTGGAGTTCTTGCAAATTTCGTGAGGTGTGGGGTTGTGCTGTATTCACTTTCATTATCAGAATTCTTCGAAGAAGGCTTCGGATCTCGGCATTATCACAGCCGAAGGAAATGGGAATATCTTTAGGAATGTATGAGAGCCAGATATAAGAGCTACTGGTTCTGATGGTTCATCTCACCGTGCCTGTAAGCTGGGGGGAGTCTTGACGTCGACTTTTATTGAAATACCACCACTGCTATCTTCTTCTTTCAGAGTATCCGAAGATAGCACAGAGCAGTCTTCAACGACAGTTAGTGTGCAATTAGGAAAACATGGATGAGACTGTCTATTTGACTATCCAAAGCTCCTGATGAGTACTACCTCGGGAGGAATCACATACTGCTTTTATTTTATTATTTATAAATTTCCTTCATGGTTAGTTAAAAAAAAATGAATCAATCATTCTGATAAATATGTGCAAGTGAAAAAATATGTGCCTCGTGCCTCGTGCTGAAGTGATCATGTCATAGTGGTTCGATAGTTGTAAAACGGTCGAAAAAATAAACAAGTCTAGTGAAAATGAAAAATTAACGTAACAGAGATAAATTACGGCAACAATGATACTGCGGTTGTTGGCCGCTCTTGGAATAAGTGCTGCCCGTAATACTCCCCGAACTCCATTTGTGCTGGAATCATGCTTTGCATTAGCGGATGTTTCTTTAGCCCTAGGTATGGAAGATGTCGAGGAAATATCTCGTTCCATAACTATGGTAGTTTGATGGGATAGATGAGCTCGACCGCTTTGTTGTCGCTTCCGTTCGCCTTCTTTCCTCCCTTTATTCCCCTTATTATTTCCCTCCCTCCTTTCCCCCATCTGCTACATTTTTCTTTCACGGCAATACCTATGCACTACCGCTAGAGCATCCTCCCTTTTCCGTAATTCTCCGTAGCACCCGTATTCCTTTCCCCGTGCATCGCTCGAAGAATTTGTATAAATCCAAGGCCCAGAAACAAGCTCTCCTCAATTCTCCACCCCGCCGCTCCTCGTCTCACATAGTACAGCCTAAGGAGTGTAAAAACCACCTACTCCCCTAAATTCCCATCTTCTACTTCGATAAACGTATACGTATCAGACATCCATGGACTGAAGAATTTCAATATCCCTTTATACCCTAAGACCATAGAATAGTGCTCTCGCATTCCTCTCCGAAGCATCCTCATCCCACCACATGCATCTAAAGAGCTCGAGGAAATATCACTCTCATGGTGACCAACATCCCCAATTGCGACAGATAAGGCTATATATCTCATCTTACCTCGCTCTAACCTCATCACAGTACTCCCGTAATACATCGATAATCGCAAACGAGCCTTCAAAGTAATTAAACACTAAGAGTCCAAAACAGAATGTAGAATCTGCTGTATATACTAAAAACCCAAGCGGCCAAAAAAACAATAGGAAATTTCAGGCGTCAAAACGATAGATAATCAACAGTAACTTTCCAGCCGTACCGACTATCATATCAATCGCATTGCAAGCAAAAATCACAGTCATCAAATTAACCACCGTTTTCCCCCGCCAAAAAAAAAAAAAAAAGGAACACCCATTTCCAAAAACCCACCTCCCTCTCCTCATCTAAAAAAAGAATAGACAACACAGTGAATAAATAACACACAACCCACCACCGAAGTCAAAATAAGCTCATCACATCACATCCGCCCATCAACCCACAACCGGGTACCCAATAATCCCATCCTCCCACCGGCTAAAAATTAGCCGGACCCCCCTTGCCCATCGGCTAATTTTTCCACTTCCCCCATGTAAATCCACAGTAGCGAACCGGCTAATCCCCCACAAACCCCATTCAAAACGTCATTTCCTACCCGGTACGCGTATGATTTTTGCTCGATGAAAAGTGCCGGAGCGGATGGTATTGTGGTGGGTAGTCTCGGATTCCCACGCACGCAATCTGGAGGGGTTATGGTGTTTTTCTTCGTTTAATGGGAGGATTCGAGTGTGGAAAGGTTTAGAGTCATCAGTGGGTTGGATTCGGTAGTTTAGAGCTTCCACAGTATTGATGATGAGATGCTCAAATGGGAGTGGGAAATTTGAGAAAGGCCATATGGGTTGGTTTTCACGATTGTATGAATAAGATACGTTGGTACATGTGTATATTTATTTGGTTTTTTTGTGTGTAGATAAGCTACCCTACCTGAGAGGCAAGGTATACGTAATGGAGTTCTAGCTGTGACTTTGCCAGTAGCTATGTGGACAATGAAGCCGACACATTTCACTATCCGGAATCTATCCACGTTTCCAATCAATCATCCATCATAACAACCATCATTCATATCGTCAACCTCATGCCATTCCATCATCGTCTTCTCCCAACACATCCAGAAATATACCCATCCCAAGCAATAATATTAACCCCCCAACCATCATAACAACCTATAGCGCGAATTGAATCAAGCGCAAATGGGCGCAAACGCAAGCACGCAAAACGCAAGACCAAAAATGTATGAACAAATAGAAGTAGAAAAGTCATCTTTAGAAGACAATCAAGCTTCTGTGCCCACACCATCTTTGCGTTCAGCGCCTTTCCTGTCGCCGGCGTCCTTGTTGTACTTTTTCCATAGGGCGGCGATATCCTCTTTACTCTCATTCTTCTCCGTAATCAAATTCTTCAACCATTTGTTCTCAGTCTCTAATTGATTGATACGTCCTTCTAACGCAGCGACTTTATCACTCATAGCCTTTGCTGATTGTTCAAGAGCTTGTTCGCGTTGCTTCTTCTTGACACGAAAGCGGGCCGAAGCGGCGGTATTTCTTCGACGTTTGTCTTCCTCAGCAGCCAAACGTGATGCATCCTCGAAGTCAGGAGATCGTCCATCAGATACAGACTCTGCTTTGCGCTTTTCTCCTACCCGTGGAGAAACGAGGGCAGATGTAGGAGAACCGGCCGATGAAGGAGGTTGATAGATCTGATGGTTGGTTTGAATTGGATGAATTACCGGAGGCATGCCATCATGACTACCGAAATTGGTAGGATAGGTATTAAAATCAGAGAAGTTGAAATCAGCTGAATGGATCATTGTGATGTTAGCTTTCCCTGCTTTTTTGGAAGAAGAAATGCTCGACGAGAGGAATAAATGTGGAATTATATTTTAGATCTGCAGGTAGATTGCTCCAAGCGACGGCAAACGGGTACGAGAGACGAGGATGCCATCCGATACACACTAATGATCTCTGGAGAGACAAAAGAGTGGAGCAACCATTCATTATCCTGGTCATCAAGTGCGATACCACGTGATATGTCGCCATTGCTCGGTAATCGTGCGTGCTTACCAAGCGACACAATGAAAACGGTACAAAGGACAACTTTAGGAGACTTTGAGGAACGTTGCAGAGAAGTAATGCAAGAGGATAAGAGCTACAACTTCCTATGCGCAATAGCACGTGGATGTGTGCATGCTGAGGTATTGGCTGCACGTTGACCAGTAAGACTACTCAGCTAGAGAATTGATCATAGCAAACCATGTAAAAGGGTCCTAAATCAATATTTAATGTGATATGCACACTTGTGCTTCGAGACAAATGTGACTAACCTTCAACCACAAGATAGGGATGCCACATTGACCAAAGATATCGAGGGAAGGGAACACGAAGATAGATGAAGAGGGGAGAGAAGAGAAGAGAAGACAGAATAGACAGAAGTACAACGAAGTGACAGCATAACGGTAAAGACTCAGGGGGATCTCTAACCTGTAATGCCAAAATCCAAGTCCTTTAAATCCATGTCAACACTGTCCGCAGTAGATTGTGCTCCAACGCCATCAAAGTTTGGTGCCTGCAAATCTGTAGTGGTATTTTGATTCAAATCGAAGTCGAAGAATTGTGCGTTTGTGAACATGGCCAAATCATCGTCCACATTGAATGATTCCTGATTGGAATTTTGTAAATCTTGTGGTGTTGGGATTGCGTTCAAATTCGCGATGTATTCCGACACATTCGGACCCCGCCGACCATTGTATGCCATCGTGAAGGAGATATTCGAGGACGTTGAGGAAATTCGACAGCCCTTTGATTTTTATGATGTCGAAGTGGAAGTGGCAGATGGGACCATTCGATAGAAGGATTGGAAGGTTTAGAAGGGTGGGAGGTGGTTGAAAGGTCTACTCGAATTCTCTTCTTTGTTCTCCGAATTGCGCCCGATTCTGAAAAGGCAAACTGAACTGAAGTGGTTACCTCTTAGATTCGTGAATTGAATTGGTGATTGGTAGATGCTTTCCTAGGAGAAAACGTATGATGAATGATGAAGAGCCTGTTGATTAGTATGATCTGGGGAAGAATTGAAAGTTGAGAGGTTCCGAGTCGATTGTTGAGTTGAATGAAATTCCGGAGTGATTGTGGGGCTTTCAAATTGTTTGATTGACGGTTTTGCCCCACTCTGCAGTGGTTGATGACAAATGTCAATGGTAATTTTGTAAATCTGCTCATCAATCCAATCCACGAACAACAACTACTTGCAGACTGAAGGTGGGTGGTTCAGGAATAATAGTAATAATTATAGTAACAACTGCCGTTAGGGTCGTCTGCAAGGTGAGAACGTTAACTCCAGAATCTCGCCGAAGAAGTTTATGTAGGTAGGTGTGTTCGTCCACTGAGGTTGTGGAAATACTTTTACATTCAGTGCAAGTTGACGGTCTTGTGAATGTATATTGTGTAGCTGCCTCCCTGTACAGAGTATCTGCCTCTGCATCCGCGAAGGAATATTATGGTGGGGGTCTGCTAATTGTTCTCTTTGTACTCTATAAGGCGTGATTACCTAAATCTGTTGTATCTATTCACTCTTTCTACCCATTAATAAAAGGGAACCTCGGGTCCCGAGATCTATGAATGTTGGACCATCTGATTAGTGATTGGGTAAAGTAATAGATTGATTCACATTTGGTTATCATTGCTATCTTTCCATTCCCTTCGTTTTCCATTCACAATTTCTTTACTTTTCTTTCACACTTTTCCTATTGAGCAGCCATTGCTCAGTAGTAAACCGGAGTCATGGTGAGTCCATTTTGGGATAGATGATCCGTTTTCTTTGAGATCTCGAGCCTCTTTCTTGAGTCTTTCATTTGCCGTACAAATCTGGAGAGATTCAGATCCTTGGCATTCGGCTTAAATTCGGTTAGATGAGTATCAGACCGCTTCGTTGATTGGTAACATTATTGTGGCTAGAGTTTTTGGCTAGAGATTTTGGCCTAACCAGCCACACACAGCAGGCAGAAACCAGTGACTAGCTGCGGTCTGACAAATGCTCAGAATTATATCTCATGATATATGTCCCGCATTCCTGTATCGGTAGTAACAGATCCAATCAAATCGTGGCATCCGGAATGTACCCCGAGTGCGTGCATGGTAGATACTACTTTGATGGTATAATAATCTTCTCATCGGACGGAAAAAGTTCCAACGGCCGAAAATATTCTGTCGACTCTGAACTAGCTCTGCATTGAAGGAGAAGATGTACCCATCGTCATGTACAATTGTGACAAACCGCTCTTCATCGCCGGTGTTTGCGTCTAAAATTTTCGAGCTTGGTCATGGTGATGTCGATTTTCGGCCGAAAGAATCCTCATAAACTTGAGCCATCACATCCTCCAAATATTTCTTCAATTCGATTGCATGCTAAGAAACACTTGAATTTTTTTTGCTAAAATAAGACATAAAAAGCAGAAATGTTTCGAATTGGGCTCCATGTCTCATCGGGCCCCCCCCTTGATCAAACTGGGATTCCCATCTCCCAGCGAACCTTTCCCGAATGGATAGAATGAAACGAAAATCAACGCCATCGATGGTAAGTATATATGTTTTAATTTCTGAAACATCATGGAATACGAGTTGAAATGAGTGTGCAAAATTGTTCCTCCATAGGGCACCTTAGATGGAAGCAAGTATTCAATCGCAATGTCAGATCAGAAGTCTTCCACATCGTCACTGATGCTCCGCGCATCATCACTACTGTTGCTGGCATCAGTATCTTCAGTGTTATCAGCGTTGTCATCATCGACGCTGCTCTCGTCAAATGGCTTTTCCTTCGCCTGTACCGATAGAAGACTGTCTGTAGGCTCAGAAGCACCCCTAACCCAAGCAGCTTCCAAAATATTCAACTCCAGCTTCAGATCATTACGCAGAGTATTCCTGACCTTTTCCCTAGCTTCATCGTCCTTGGAAACAGCCAACATAATCATGTCTCCGATTTCCTTGGAGAGGTATTTGGATGTGTCAGTATGAGTCTTGGCCAATAGTTTCTCCAGAGTTTCTATCATCTTGTCCAGTTCCGTCTTGAGCACCTCAGAACACTCCTGGTACATTACTTCGTTACTATTTTTGATATGGTCGAAGAGGAGTCTTTTCATCCGATAAAGAGCTCCTATATCTGGAAAACAACATATGTTAATAACTATGCCATATTTCAATGAATTACATTACTTGCCTGATTCTCGACTACAAGATTGATATGCAGGTTGCAGATGCTGTTGAATAAGCGGGTTGATCAGTCGATGAATCTCCCGCGCCTGCCTTTGAGTCGATTCCCGAGACACAGATACAGCACTTGTGGTTTTCTGGCTTAGATAGAGAATCTTGGCCAAAAATTGGATGGGCAAGTTTGATGCAGAAGCCTCCGACATATCCTGAAGAAGGGGCTTTATATCGATGGAAGACTTGTTGATAATTATGACAACATTCCTAGAATACTCTTTGTGAATATCCTGCATCTGATTATTAAAGACCTGGTCCCAAGGTGTGGCGAGATGTCTCAAGAATGGTTTTAAGAAGACACCATTCCAGTCATACTTGACGTTTTTCCTGTTGCTAAACTTGCCAAACCTACGGCAAATAGCTTTCCAAGTTTGATAGGACGTGTCTGAATCCACGATATTCCTACAAGCCTGCTCGGCCTTTTCTGTGGAAGCTTTGATGCAACCCTCCAAAGTTGGAAAGATATTTGTTTCGATGATTTCGCGGATACGCATCACTGCAGTATCAAAAGCATGGCCAAAAGACTACAGAGAATTAGACATTGGAATACATCATGGGAAGGGGCCTATACCTTGTTGAGCGTTTCTATCTGTTCCCCTAACCTAGTATTAAGCGCGTGTTTTTGAGAAGAAGATAAAGAGTTGGGAGTGTCATTTTTGGCCCATGATTTGATAGTCAACTTCAAAAGATTAGATTCGTTCAGAAAGGCATCGGTGATGTTTGTTCTTGCAGTCAAGGTGGAAGCTGCTGCATAATCTTGTAGACTTGGAATGAAAGTATCATTCACGGTTACAAACCCTTCGGGAATTCGATCACGCTTGAAACGTCCAGAAAGTTTCTGGTATCCCTTAGAGGACACACAGAAAACATGTAGCTGATCAAGAAGCCCTTCTACATGACAACTTGTATTAGTATCAAACAACTACCATAAGCATGGAAACTGCAGAACTTACGACGAAATACTAAGTTCTTACTCTCAACGTCATCCTCATTTCCAAGCGGCCGCTCGTCATTGAGATCATCAGAAATATCCTATTTCAACTCACGTAGCCCATTCTCAAAGTCCATCTTGAGATGCTCTTGAGTGTAATTGTTCCGAGCTTGCGTACAGGCAGCTTTGATCTCGTTCCTGACCAACTTGAGTGTGCGTTTAAGTCTAGCAAGCTTATCTTCCATAATTTTCATGGATATGACAGCTTGTGCTTTATTCTTCACTAGAAGCTTCTTTTTTGATATTTTCTTGTCCGTGGTTCTCAAGTCTAATGGTTGTTCGTCAACTTCTGTTCTGTCGTCCTCAGTATGCTTCCGCTTTCGTAGAATAGGTTTACCGGGTTTCGATGGCTTGGACCTCTCCAGTGCTTTCAACGCCTTTCTCATCTTCTTGACTTTAAAAGTTTCTCGACCGAGTGCTTCTTGGCCATCGTGGATTTCGTTGATTATGTTTTCTTCTCGGGCTAGAATATTCCTCAAATCCTTCTCTCGGAGCTGCAAAGATTCGACAACTTCTTCGGTGTTGATGATATCAGTCTTCGTCATAATGAATGTAACGTACTTATCGTCGTATTTGCCATCCATGAGCAACTGTCTTCGAGAAGATTTCCCCATCAAATCTTTGGCGACTTGATCATCTATTGCACGAACAATATCGGCCACGATCCATACGTAGTTGAGATTTTCCGCATATTTCTCTGCCACTTGCGTCCTTCCAGTATTGGAATCTCCGAGGCCAGGTAGGTCAACCGGTACAAGACCATGCCTCAAAATCTCGGCTTTCGTGTAGATGCGAACGCAACGCACCAAAGGCCGGTAAGACATTCCTTTCGCACAAACTTGCTTGTTGTTTGAGTCAATGTAAGAATTGATCTGTTGTGAGAATGGCTTGGCTTTACTGTCGGAGATGTCTAAAATGCAATCCAGATGATCGGAAACGCCGTCGATTTGTTGAAACAACTCCTCCGATGTCATTCCCTTCAGTTTGGCAAGAGTAACTCCGGGCCAGACTGCAGATATTTCCGCAGAAGCAGTGCTTGCTTCACTGCCAGACTTGGCAGACAGATCTTCTCCCTTCGTTGAATTCTTTAGATCGCCCAATAGAATGTCCATCTCCATTTTCCATTCTATGTCACTGATAAACTCAATTTCAGCGCGGAAGGCCTTTTTAGGATCGTCTGAATCATTCCATGAAATTTCAGTCACGACGGACGTGCTGGCGCGCATTGCATTAGCCGGCACCACCATCTCTTCATCAATAAGGGCATTTATAAGTGAAGATTTTCCGCTACCGGTATATCCAAGGACACCGACAAGCACACGAGGACGCTTTACGCCACTGAGAATCTGTTCTGCAAAATTGATATATCAACTGGAATTTTGTAATACCGATGAGAGGAAAACATACTAGCTTGATCTTGCCAGTTTTTGAACTCGGGGAACATGTCTGTGTGTGAAGCCACAATATTTTCGACTTCATTCAAGAAAGCCACAGTGGCACCAACTGTCTCTTCCTTTCTGGTCACAGTAATTGTGTCTGGTTCGGTGCTGGAAAGATCTCGTCCTTCACTCATCGTAGACGCAGAATTATCAATGACTTCGGTTTTGATTCCACCTTGTCTAAGTGTGTCTGCTGGACTGGCATTTGCGTCACTTTCATGGCCCATGATGGATGAACTCATGGCCGTGTAAGTCTGATTCATTTGAAGTTAGTATGCCCAAGTAGAAGAAAGTATACTTCCTCGAATAAGGAAGCTAAGATTTGACAGAGAAATGGTGATACAGAAGATCGAGAATGATGATCAAAAGAGAAAAGTTTGTGTTGGATAGTGGAGCAAAGCGGAATTTTCGAATTCTCTACAAACTAAGGAAATGGGATGGCAATGAATGGAATCACGAAGAGTAAAGATGAGAATGCGTTAAGAGGCCGAGATAGGAAAAGATTTAGAGAAACTGAGCAGAAGTTAAGGCATAGCCTAGTCATGTCTTTGAAGGTGGGCGTTATGCGCCCAATTAACAAGCTCCAAACTAAAGCTGCAGGTCTTGCAACGACGAGAAGCAGAACAATTCCTGTAAGAGGTTTGTAGAGTTTAAATGAGAATTGATGCCGTCGTGTTAAGGATTAGAACACATGCATGATAGATAAATGGTAATCGAAGAGGCTGGAATGCATATTTGTTTCACGTTAGCATGGTTTTGTGGAGGATGACGGGAACAAGAAAAGAAGGGTGGAAAGAACATACAGCTTCTCTAGCGCGATATCTCAAGGGGAAAGGAGCTCCAAGTCAACACTCATATCCACTACGGTGGGGAAACTGATGAAGCCTATCCTGAAACAACTTGAAGGCAGGTGTTTGATCTATGCTTTGTATAGGCTGTCTTGGAGACGTCCCAGAAGACACTTGCCGCTTCAATTGAATTAAAGAAAGATGCTCAAGCTCAGTTTTAAGACGCGACTTCTGGTTTACATTCATTATCGGCTTGCCGACACCAAAACCTCACCTCATGTGAGGTTTACCCAATGTAGATCGTAGAAAATGAGAAATCTCGTTCAAGTGAAGCTCGATCCTAGCAATCTGATTGATCTAAAATACCCCTGTAGAAAATCTAATAAAAAGCTTGGTATAATTGTAGTTTTATAATCTCAGGTATATTGTTACGAGGTTTGCCGTCTAGATCACGTGGAAGTGCTCTAGGCTCTCGAGGTGGTTTATAACTAGACGTGAAGCAGGGACTTAAAGTAATGACAATAATGCAATTCGTAACTAATAGTAGAGTATACTAAATGATTGATCTTGATCTTGAGCACGAAGCTCTATACAAAGGGAATCCATCTTGATTATATAGACCTTCGTATTCCAACATTGGAGCGATGGAGCTGGGGAGCGAGATTCGAATCTCGCTCCTTCGCTCCCTCGCTCCCTCACAAGACTATTCATGTGATCCTATAACACGTGATAATAGTTATAATGTTACAACGTAACACTGCGTAGCACGTGCACAGGGCACTAGTGTCACGATTCACCATTGGGATTAGTGTCTTGGGATGAAAAGGAATCACGTGATAAGGAGCCCTAGGAGCCCTCAAAGCTCCTAAAGCTCCTGGGGGCTCCCTTTATCGATCATTATATAGTCAGAGTAGTTTCATAGTTTAGGAGCTTCGTGCCCAACTTAGTTATCAATTAGTTTACCTACATTCTACTTGATCTAGTAACGACTTCACTTCCAAGTGAATACCAGTGATAAAGCCTTAACCCATAACTACCAACCGACGAACCTTAGGCAGCCGCTGCCTCCAGTACAGTATTGTTACAACTAGTCCTATTAGGACTAGATTGAGAAGCTCTCCTACAGAGAGCTTCGCACTTCCGTAGAACTAAGATAATGGGTGGTTCATAAAAAAGGCCAATATAGCCTCAGTTCTGCCCTATCAGCTTCCCACTATTCCCTGTGTAAGGTCATTCCTTTTAACAATATATAAGATTTGTATTTAATATTTTGTTTCATATATCGATATACTATAATTTGATAATTTTAATGCAAGATTTGTTGAAAAGCAATAGAAAGCTTTTGGAAATCAATAGACCTATTATTAAACAATCGTTTAAGGAAATGCTTTATTTGAAAAGATATAGATAGGCTGTATATCCCCTAGAGCCTGACCACTACTAGCAGGCAAAGAACACTTCTTCCCATCATTCATTTGCATATTTTTATTTCCAAATAGTGCAAAGATATAAGGGAAACTTCGCAGAATCTACTTCTATCAGTGATTCCACAGACTAGTAGATCACCGTGACATTGTCACTGAAACAATTGCGCTATAAAGGAAGAAATTGGTATGGTAAACGTTGTAATATAGCCTTGCACCCAACACGAGAAAGAGTGCCAATTTCCAGTGCTTTGCGTACTGTCGAGGATTATTTGTCTTTCCTGGTGTCCCCGGAAACCATGCCGTCTGGACATGGGATCATCGCACAACCTGGTTGGAAGACCAAGCCTGCCAAATAACTAAGCCCGAGTACTTGAATATAAGTTCTCAAAGCCGGCCCAGCAGTGAATTATCCTCACGAGATACTCGACGTAGAGTTCACCAGCTTGTAGCTATGGAACCATTAGGGGTGAGGTGTTTCTCATGATGGTTCTAGGACTACCTAGAAGTCTCATTGTTACCAATTCGACAACAACTTCAAAAGCTGCAGTCCTGACGTTGATTGAGGCCATTTTATGATTGCATTGTGAACATTGCCGTTGGTGGAGGTATTAGATCACGCATTTATCTCTTAAAGTCGTTGGTCTGTGTATGAATTTTTGCTGTTGCATGAGTTAACTGGATTAACCTGAGCGAAAAACATAGATGTGGATTTAGAGTCCAGTGCTGAATCTACAGCATCAGCTGATCGCGACAATTTCGCGATGCAGAACGCGATGAACAAAACCAAATAGCAACATCAAGATACCCGGAAAATTGACGAAACTCATTATGAAGGCGCCAATTGATTCTGCAATCTTTACCACTTGATTTTGTTCATATTACTTCCATCAACCATGGCCACATTATCTATACCTACAACTTCTGCGCTTCCTCCCTCTCAACTTGTCCCCTCAACCCACCCCTCCGTTCATAAACTTCTTTCTCGCCTCTCGCGCCCTTCTCTTCTTACTCTCGCCCTTGACTGGCTTGACGAACGTAATCAAGTTAACACTGCGCCCTATCTTCTTGAAGCTGACGACTCCGCATCCGACTATGAGCAGGATCTCTACCCACCTCATGCTACCCTCGATTCACTCAGCGAACTCTATACCACCTTCACGACACAAAAAGGCAGCAAGCGCGATGTACTCGATCGGATTCTGGAAGGAGATTGGAGACACGGAATTACATTATATCAACTAGCTATGGCAGATATGCAATATTTATATGATCATCCTACGTCGCAGAAATGGACCGCCTTGAAAATCGTACGGCTGTCATCCTCATCTCCCGACCATGAAGTTTTGGACGAAGAAAAGAAAGATGCGACAATACCACGATTTTATCCTTCAACTTTCTTACAAAATTTACAGAGGGAGGTTTTACCAGACGTCAAAGCCCATTACAATCTCGACCGTCATGCTACTTTACCATTACTACTCCTGAGGATATATATCCTGGATTCGCCATACAATACATCACTTGCGCTTTCATCGGGATCTAGAAAACCAAGCATGGCATTCGATTCTAGCAGGACTTTCTACATTGCTTTCCCGGATGCCTCGCCGTATATTTATGTTTCATTGAATTCTACGGCAGGGAGTGCCACCGGAGCAACCGACACGAAGAGTTTAAGGAAATTGACATTGGATGGGATTCCGAAGGCGTTTAGCAGACCAAGAGAGAGATACAAGTTAGAAGGTACTGGATTTTCTACGAAGAATTTGGAAGCATTGTGTGAAAAGAGGGGAGGAGGAAGACAAAACGCAGCAGGAGGTGCGTGGGGAGTTTATGCTGGAGAGAATAAAAAGGACAACCCGTTGAATCCGATATTACCTACACCAGCTGATTCGCCAACTGAATATTTAGAGAGTGCCGTTAAGGAGAAAGGAATAATCAGAAATATGAAGAGACCTAGAGAAGAAGACGCGCCAGAATTGGCAAAGAAGCGAAAGGATATGGCTATGGCCCGTTTCGGAAGCTCTGCGAAGTCAAATGACGGGAAAGGTATTGAAAGGCTCGACATACGTCTCGAAGACCCTTTCCCTTCTCTTACCTCCATAATACACGAAGCTGAAAATGAATCAGCGATCGAGAGACGGCGAGGGAAGAATAAAGGGCGCAGAAGTACCATCGAAGCGGAGCTTGATAGATTAGAGGACGAGAATGGCGAGGAAAGAAGCGAAACAGAAAGGGAAGAAAGGGGAAGAGATACATGGAAGCCAGATATCAGGATAACGTTCCATGGAAATCATGTATTTGCGGGAATTCGAGAATTAGTTGAGGCGGGAATCGTAGATGGAGAGAAGATGCCTGGATGGATGACTGGGGAAGAAAGTGTTAGTTTAGGAGTCGTGAAGAGAGGAAGGATTAGGGGATTCAAGGGAAGTGGTGTGTGATTGATGTTTGTGATGAGTATGTCTGATTATATTGGAGAGTTTTGGAATTTGGTGTTTGAATGGGCGGTGATACCTGGAGTTGGAGGTCTTCTATTTCATTGAGGTGTTGAAAGGTTCGGTATGTTCAATGGTAGCCACGACATGGTAATTTTGGCATTGTACTAGTCAGATCATGAGAAGAATGATATTGTTGAAACGAGACTATACAGAAGGGCGCTGCGGCACGAATTGCAAATCAAAAATGCTAGTTGAACTCTTATTTTCCGATGCGGGAGGCATTGAGAATCATCATACCCCAACACGAAAAATCCAATCAGAAAAATTCAACCGGTTTAAAATATAAATCTAAGTTCTAGTCATCTAATATGTATGTAAATGAACTTGGCCCCATGTGCATAGCGCTCACACTCCCAAGTCGAACATCTTACAACTATTCTTCCATGCTGTCTCCCTCAATTCTTTCACACTCACCCCTTTAACTCCTGCAACGACCCACGCTACCCGACTGATCATACACGGTTCATTTCTACCCTTAATCATTACCCCTTCTACCCACTTCTCCTTCTTCACACTTTTCCAACCCTTTCCGCCTTCAATAGACTTTTCCACCTCGCTCATCCCTTCTCCTTCTTTCCCTTCCTCAAAACCCTTCAACCATTTCCAACTCGCATGACTTGGCCTTATCTCACACCAAGGCCCATCAGTCTCAATCTGAAGTCTCTCCATTGGTATCGCCTTTACTACCTCCAAATTCTCTTCCGTCTTTAATGAACACCCGTTTACTCCAATGTCAAATCCTAAACTAACCAATTCCTCCATTTCCTCTTTCGTCCCCGTGAAACTATGAACCACCCCTCTGTTGGGCAGCTCCCCCAATCTTGCTTTTAAAATCCGTACAAAATCATCATGAGCAGCGCGTGAATGCAGAAAGAGCGGAAGGTGTAATCGAGTCGCTATGTCGAGTTGTTTCTCAAAGTATTCCAACTGTGCATCCTTCGGGCAAAGTGTAAGACGATCATAATCGAGACCAATTTCCCCAAATGCTACGCAGTGGTTTGTATCCTTTGCTTCCAATGCTAATTCTTCGAGTTCTCGAAGATATGTCTCGGGATTATTTGGCGCCTTGGTGAACTGGAGACAAGAACACGGGTGGACTCCGACCGTTGCGAAGAGTATTCCTGCTGTAAAGGTTGGCGGTTAGCTTTTTCTAGTTTCTCGTATATCATTCTCATATTCTAAATCAAATTACTAACAATGTTCTTTGGATAGCTGAACAGCTTTTTGTGACTCTGCCAAATCGGATCCGGTAACAACAAGTTTCTCACATCCCACGGTAAGAGCTCGCGATATAACAGAGGAAAGATCGGCTGGATGACGTTGTGTATTGTAGTAGATGCCAGAGTAGACGGGATCTGTGAGATTTATACCTATCTACTGTGCATGAATTGATCAGCTATTTGCATCCAAGGCCGAAGAGATGCTCTTGGTATGGGCAGGAGAATGTAGGTCTTACATCTACATAGCGGGGTTTGTCCGCTTGCCCAACTTCGACACCGTTAGTGGAGATAGTCATGATAAATCTGCGACCGTGGACGTTTAACAATGTTGCAGACTTTAATCCTGATCTTGAAAAAGAGCTCGTGGACCGGTACAGTGGGCGAAGATGATTCATGGGGTGAGATGAAACAGATTATCTCTGGAGGAGGAGGAAGAAGGCTGTAGCTAATTTTGCGGGGTAGCCTTGCGTTAGAAAAAGATTAGCGCGGAACGCCTCATCGATACAAAGATGTAAGGCTGAGTTTTCTATACCGTGACGCAGTCTCCAGTTTATGGCTTTATGTTGTGTCTGTTCATCATGTTTATGTGCATTTCCGCCGTCTAATGCATCTACTGCATTGCATCAATAGGAGAAGTATCATTAACAAACCAAAGGGGCTTTTCATTCAAAGCTACCTTCTAAGTGAAGCTTCTCCTTTTCACACACCATTTCACAATAAAGTATTTCAGACCAGAGACTCGCTTAAGACAATTTTTATATGCTATGATCAAGTGGTATGGTTAAGGAAAAAGAGAAAATGCATCTAGTATCTAAACATTCTGGACCTTCGAGGCCATCATTAACAAGCTATCATCCAATTCATGTGCGCATATCATAATATCCATCCCAATTCGTATCGAATCTAATCACGCCCAATCCAACACCGTCCAAATGCAAATATTATGTTCTTGCTCATGCTTCTGCTCATACAATCATTTCATATCATGAAAACCCAATGACACCCAAACAGTAAAAACTTCCGTCGATGGAAGAGATCACTGACAAAACAAAACAAAACCGCCCCACAATCATCATGATAAACTTGAATGCCCTTGTGTGAAAGCCTGCAATCTCAAATCACTTAAAACAGGGCCATCCTTGGTACTACTAGCATTACTTCCACCCCTACTCCTCCTTGTCCCAAGTATACGGTGTTCGCCAGGAATCTTCCCATTGCCTCCAACCAAGGTTTTACTATGAGATAGATTATCCAGATCATCACTCGAATGAACAGCATCAACTAGATCATCGAATTTGCGAGAAGTTCCGGCGATTTTGGTACCTATAACAGCTAGAGCATCGCGCGTTCGTCTTAATCCATCGATGTTGTTGTGTGTTAATCGTTCGAGAGAGTTATGGATACCCCTCATCTCGGTTTCAATCTTGGGGAAAGCGTAATCCGAGATTCCACGAATTCGTGTACCGTTATCATGAGCCAATTCGTCGAGTTGTGAAACTGCTCTATCGAGTTCCCTGGCTAGTCGCTTGTTTCCTTCAAGAACAACGGATTTTACTTGTGCACCAGTTTCGAGTACACCTTTGTCGATTCGGGCGAGGGCTGCTCCATTAACGCGAATGGCGGTCGTAGTTTGGCCCACTGTTGAATCGAGGTTGAGAATATTCGAAGATAAGGCGTGGATCGTTGAAGAGTGTAATTCAGCCGATGAAATCAAGTCGTTCTTGATGTTTGAGAGTAGCGAGGCATGGTCGTTTATTTTTGTAGAGATATGTTCAATGGAGTCACGGATGGATCCAGTGGCGTGGTCATGGTTCTGCAATTTTTCCAGGGCATGAGAATTGGACTCTCTTTGGAAGGTTTCGAGACTCGAGAGGAAATAGCTGATACCAGGAATGTCAGTACGGGTCAATTTATCCACGGTAGTATAAGTATCTGAAACTGTCTCACGGATGTTTGAAAGCCTCGCTGCGTTGCCTTCCACGGCACTTATAGTCTCCAGAGCGGCCTTTGATAGGGCTTGGTCCACGGCCTCAATGGCTTTTCCAATCTTTGCAATATCTCCCGAGATGAGATATTTCATCTTGTAGTCCAGCTGGGACAAGGCTGATGCATGGTCATTGGCGAGTTTGATTATCTGAGGAACGGTCTTTTCAATAGAATCGACCGAGGCTTGATTCTTGGCGGCAGCGGACTCGAGTTCGCTGAGATCAAGGGCCTGAATATCCTGGCGAATCAAGGGAACCTGTTTATCTAAAAGGAATCTAATGTCATTGGTACTTGTAGCAACACTTGACTTGATGTTTGCCAACATCTCAGTATTACCTTGAACGTCTCTCCCAGTCTCCTTGATTGCCTCATCAATCGATGCTACAAACTTTGATATAGAATCTATGGACATGTTCATTGAAACGTTCTCGGAGGATACATGGGATCTAATGTTAGTAAATGCTTCCGGTAGCGCGGCCAAATTTCCGGCTGTCTCCACGGATGTCTTGTAGGTAGATTGAACATCCCTGCTCAATGCATCGAGGGATGTGTTTGTTGGACCGAAATCAATGTTCTTGATATCCGATCTCAAATCGCTCGTGGTATTCATCAATCTTGAGTTGAGATTCTTCATCTCAGTCTCAAGTTCAGTGGCCACATCACTGATTGAAGTGATGAGAGCAGACTTGTTGTCGTGCATGTCCGTTCCAATCGCTGATTGAAGATTCTGAATAGCAGTGGTGATTGATTCTTCGCTGCTCTTGATTTTTGTATCGACAGAAAGGATCCCTTCATGAGCCGTAGCAAGAGAGCTTGCATTGTCCTTGAGATGTTCTCTGATGGCGAGTATTTCGGCCAATGTTTTACCGATGCTAGCATCCTTGATTTCCAGAACGTCGGTATGGACAGCTGCGATTGATTGAGACAGCGATTGCACGGTCTCTACTGCTTTGGAGTCCGAACTTGATGAAGCTAAAGAAGTATCCAGATTCTTGATCGCTTCCATGATTTCATCATCTTTGCTTCCGTCTTTAATAGAATCCACGACATTCTTCAAGGCTGCAAGGTCCTGAATCATTTCGCTCTTTCTGTTATCAGCTTTGGCGGAGTCGACGAATTCCTTCATGATCACGAGTTGTCCAAGAATCTCATCGCTTCGTTTGTCCTGCTCCATCGAAGATTTGATATGTTCGAGAGCTCCGAGGACTTCGTTATTAACGCCGCTCTGCTTGATGTCTCTCAGGACAACATCTTGGTTGTCTAGAGATGTACCAAATCTTTCGAGTTGTGAATGCAAGCCCTGGGTGCTTTCGCGTCCAGTAGCTGTTCCATTCTCAACGTGCTGATCGATAGTCTCTAGGCTGACTGTGATGGTCTTCAGGGTAGATTGGGTACCGGAATGGAAAGTCGATAGATCGTTAGAAATAGTATCGAGCTTATCAGTATGAGATGCCAAGAGCGTAGACAAAGTATCAGGTTGGAGGTTGTTGAGCATAGTTGCGATATCGTCCAATTTCTTGGTGTCTATGGGCAACACTGTCTGTTTGTGAATATCCTCAAGAGAGTTGCTTTGAGCCTCAAGTCTTGCATCTAATTCTGCTCGCATATCCGATAGTCGATTGACCAAGTCATCAAATTTAGGAACTTCATTGTCAGGGAGAAGAGCTAATGTTGTCTTCGAGACACCATCTTGAATACCGGCCATTGATTCGGCGAAACTGGTCATCATTGATGCGATCATGGTGAGCTTGTCTCTGTGAGCATCAAATTGAGATGTGTTCAATGTTCTCACGTGTTGCTCGACTCTATCGATAGTCTCTTTCACAGTTGTGGTTGTGGAGGTAAGATTATCCAATCTCTCCGAGTTAGAGACATGTATGGATTGGTCAGTCGCCGAAATATGTTGATTGACGGATTCGACCACCTCATTAATCTTGGTCACCTGCTCGATGATATTGCTAAGACGAGAGGTATTTGTGGATAATAATTTCGAGTCGATAGATGCCAAATGTCCCTGGCCTTCCAATTCCTTTCGAACAGTGATAATGCTCCTTTCGATGTCATCTAATCTCTTCGAATGATGTTCCAGTGATGATGTGTTGAGGGAAGAGACAATATCACGAACCTCTTGGATGTTACGAGCCAATCCCTTCTCAGTGGTCTGGATATTCTTCTGGGATTCTTCCAGCTTCGTTACGCTCTTCTTCAAGCTTTCCATCCTATCAACCATCTGGGAGTTTTCATTCAACATCTCATCGAGCTTACTAGAGTTCGAGGATGATGAGTCGAATTCCATGGAAGAAACCTTGTTGATGACATTTCGACTGGACTTCCCGAGGTCCTCAACCATTCCTATTAATTTACGGTGACTACCGTCAATCTTCTTACCCAAATCCCCTTCCACTGACCATAACCTCTCCCCAAGCATCTTATTTCGGTCCTGAAGTTCATTGGAAAGTTCTCCGAAGCGGATAGCAGATCTCAAGTCTGCGTTTACAATCTCTCCATCGAGGCTCGTTATTTTCTCCTCAAACTCCTCAAACTTCGTATCGATTCCACTCAATCGCTCCTCCAATGACTTCAGGATCTCCAAGATCTTCTTTTGACCTTCCACCAGAGATTCAATTTCATCCTCGGTGTCTGGAACATCATCAATCAATTGACTGATTGGCTTTAGAGCGGGATCCAAAGTTTCTTTGATGTTTGAGGAACTGAATGATGATTCAAGATTCAATGTTGTAGCCTTTAAAGCGTTCAACTTTTCTTGCTGCCGAGAAAGAGCAGCGGTCACGGGATCGATTTGAGACGCAATGACATTTCTGAAAGCATCGCTATTGAGAGCATTCAAGACAGCTTCTTCGACAGCCTTTTGAAATGGCTCTTCGGAGCTTGGCGTGTACTCTGTCCAAGAATTCAATCCGCCGGACGTGGTCGGTCTAGCCACACCAGCCGTTCCAGGTGGTGCGGAAATGGTAGATTGAGTGCGTTTGTTCTTCCATCGGTTAAGAACCGACCGACTACCGTTCAACGACATATTGACCGCCGAAGGCCGAAGGCGTTGAAAAAGGGGTAATGGAAGAGGTTTTGTCGGTGGCGAGGAAGGGTTTTCCTGATAATGGATATCTTTTTTTATTTAACGAATCTTCTTCAGTTGAAATCTGATGGTTATCGGTCAACTTTCAGGTTTGGCTTGAGGGTCATGATGTTGGAAAGATTTTCATGAGGATAAGACGTGAAGTTATTGAACAGGTGTATAATAAAATGAAGGGGGTTGGTGAATGGATATCAACGAAATTCAATCTTGATAAGAATGGATGGATTGAATTATGAAATGAAACAATTGTGAAAGAAGTTTTGATTCCTTTCGTTTTTTTAATTTTTTTTACTCTCCTACATGTCATGCCATGCAAGCAGAGACCATGTGGCGCCGGACAGTGGAGTTCGAGGTAAGACGTGTCAGGTCCAATTTGGTTAGCATATCCCGTGATAATCCGCTGAAAGTTATCCTTTTTGAAAGAATAATTCGTTGTCATTCATGCCTAAAAGTAACTAAACAACACATTCATGATACTATTCGCTTTGACTTGGACCTTGACTGCATCGTGTTATTGGATTTGTGGATCTGACTTGAAGAATTCCCCGGTACGGCTCCATGATATCCACTCCAAGGAGCCAATCGACTAATTCATCGAAGCAAGACACAACATCCAATTACCAAGTTGAGCTTGTGAGCAGGACGAAATCCAGTCATTGGGTGAGCCAAATCTCGTCCAACAGGATAAGAAGGGCAGGAAGGGCAGGCAAAGGCAAGAAGGGCAAGAAGGGGTAGCTCGGATATCGGTTTATGTGGATGGGTTGGGTCGTTAGTCGTTGGTTCTACCCGTTCATGGCATGGCACTGTTCATGCATTGCATGGCCTCGCATTCCCATAATTTTGCCGATGTATACCTAGTCCTCCGTGCGTGCTGCAGCGTGCTGCGTGCCCCGTACTCCTTAAAAGAAATGGCTACATCTTCTCAGATCCCATCTTCGAGATGAAAGTACGGAGTCTGTTCAAAAGTTGCTGTATGTGGGTGGTATCCAACTTTTGATTCATATGAAAGTTCGTCCCATATATTTTTGGGGGGGGGGGGAGTTTTTTTTTTTTTGGAATGTTGGCAATAATCCCTTCCGAAGATTCGATTGCTTATCATTTCATTTCACTTTATTTCATCCTCCGTTACTGACCGCGAACTTGTTTGTATGTAGTATGTAAGTGGTCGTAGTCAGCATCCTTGACGGTAACACACCGCTTCTCCTGCCTGATGCGTATGAAAACGTTTATCGCGATTCACATACGATTTCCAGGATTCCAGCCTCATCTGTTTCATTCGTCTGCGATTTATTAAATCCATTACCGATTTTCTTAATAATAATTATCATAAGCCTACCGGTATCATCCCTATTAATAAGATTTGCATAGATTTTGACTCTTAGAAACAAGGCGGCGACTAAGGCGGAGATCGCACGTCAGGATCGACTTGAGTATTTTCCCTTGAAGCCTTAAAAAGAAGAAAAGGGACGTGAATGTTTTACGATGATTCAGAAGTTAGAACCCTGAAAACGGTTCATCCACATGTCAGGTTTTGATTCGAGTAACAATAATAATATTATAATATTCTGTAGCTTCATAGAGACCTTGTCACTATAGTCCGTAGATCTATGAATCATTTCTTATCTGTTATACCTGGTACAGTACTGGTCGGACCAGGTTGTATATTCTTAGACTCCTCTAGTTCATGTATGGAGAGAGGGTTATTATTATCTATCATCTGCAAAAATCTCATCGTCTTGTCGTTGTCTGTGCTTTACCCCAGTTTTCACCAGTTTTCCAGAGAGTTCGCAGCTACCTATCTACGAGTCGATGACTCCTTCCGTATGCTTTGTTGTATTGTAGCTGGGCTGACTTCTTGGATGAGACGGTTGTGGCGGAAGATGAACAAATTCTCCAATATGATTTATGATTTATCGGGATTTTTAGTTGATGGTGGGGAACAGCACATGCGGAGGGAATACGGTACGGTACGCAGCAGATATTATAACCGCCTTGAGCTCAGACCATTAATCATCCATCACCTTATCGAAAACGAAATCTTTACGGAACAAAATAGAAACTAGAGACCTCATGAAGTATCGACTGACTGACTGAATGACTGACTGGGTGGGAACAGCCACGACAGACAGCGATTGTCACCCCGCACTTGATTGATGTCGAACAATTCATTCAAGGTTATTCGATTAGATGCCCACCAACATTTCCTACTTAGTACTTAGCATGGAACTGTGGAATAGAGTTTCATGATATCCATTGCTCCTAGGCCGTTTTGAATGCAGCTTTTGGGCGAAGGAAAAATTGTGTCTATTTGATACGACATGATTGGTTGCTCGTGCTCATGCTTCAGAAATCTCTGGCCCCATTAGCCATGGGTCAGTGAAGTTTCAAGAGTGGATGTTACTGAAGCTGCCACAAGTCACTGGTCACACTGGTCACACTGCTAACTACTCATACAATATCACTTGTCTACATTCTCTTTTCCCCCCATTTATATACTCATTATCACCCTCTCTTGCTAGGATGAGCACCGAGGAAGTCCTAGTCCATCGCAAGATGGGATGACCAGTTGAAAGGTCTGAGTAATCGATTGATGCATGAGATGATGTGGGGTACTTTAGTCCTGTACTCCGTAACCCTACATGGCACTTTTTTCCTGTGTGTAAGTTATCCACTCCACTATTGTTAAGCGCTGTTAGCAAGGTTGTATGTAGCATGGTAGGCTTTAATGTACCAGTGCATCTTTGGAATGACTTTTATTAGACACTAGTTGGGAGTTGGGAGTCTGGCAGCCTTGCAGATACTTTCAAATCGAGTGGGCAAAATGCGTTTGTAAGCTCACGACCATAGTAGAAGATCTTCGTCCCCGCACTCGAAGATATTCAACGTGCTAGTTCTACCTTCCGCCCCCTCCCGCTTATGATTTGGCCAAAAACTAAAGAATTTGCCACATTCCACGCTGATGATCGACTCGTAGAAGTACAAATTTTGATTTCTTGTATTTGATCTTCTCACCCGGCATGATGAGACGGAATGACATGGAGATTGTTTTTGACCGCGATGAGTGAGAGAGTTGTGAACTTTCTGCCGAATGGTTGACCAATGTGGGTATATGAGCTTCCACTTGGTACATGAACATCGCTTGTTTGTTGTACCGTTTCAATTTACAGAGGTGCTTTCCTTCCGTCTTCAGTGTTGGAGGACATACAAAGTGACGTGATTATAATCATGTTTCAGATTTACCCTGGGAAGGACCTTTCAAAGCTGATCATGACATATCTCGGGTTGCGCCAATGGTGGGTTCGAAGTTTGAACCTGGTCAAGAAGCCGCCGACAGAGAGAGTCCATTAATTGCTCAAATTCTGTGTTTCTTTCAAGTTGCAAAACTCCATTTAGTGATAGGACCTGGACATTCACATTTTTGCATTCATCAAACCTTGACTATGTCACACTCACATCTGGACGATTAAACTTTATGAATAGTTTTCAAATCACTTATTTCGGCTTTGCTCATCAAATTTTGTCCTTGTCATCTACTCGTTGAATAAGATGGGTGACATTACTTCCAAGTTACAAATGTTATTCCCATTCAATACATATCAATCTAACCCGGTCTCCATGAAGACATGCTTTTCGGCCATTGTCAATAATATGTTCCAAGAAACGCAACATTTCCCAGACAATGTCGACGCTCCTTAAATGCCCAAAAATTTAGAAACGTACAAAAATCCCAATGCATTGCAAAAGAAGCTTATGGAAGTGATTTAAAGACATTTTCTTCGGCCATACTTTCTCCTACCCACCTCATTGCCTTTTTCCCCAACTATTTTCTTCAACCTAATCCAAATACAAGAACGAGCAAGAGCAATTAAAATCAATATTGCAACAGCTCAAAATAGAAGAGAAAATCCCCGTCGCTGTCAAGCATTCTCTCTCTTGGTATATGAAGGAGCGTTGGCAATGAAACGCAATACCTTCATGGATCTCAAGTGAATTCAATCCGTTCCTGTCTTTGCCTAGAACAATGGTTTGATAAAATACGGAGGTATTAGATGGTCGCAATCCGCTTTCAAATCGATTTCTTGGCACAGTGAGAAAATCACGCATGGCTGTTTTGGAGAAGTTCCTCCTTCTCAGATATATGTTAGTGCTAGAGAGTGGAAACTACATCGGAATCGGCTAATTATCAAAGTACAGGAATCAACTTCAGCAGCTCCATCTAAGACCCGCCCAATTTCAGCCATGGTTCCCAAAAATATGTTCCATCTTAAGGCAACCACCCGAAAGGTATGGGGGCTTTTGTGGCCCTGAATCTGACATTGATGGGTATCGATGCGGTTTTATTGAAGCTATTACCGCAATCGTTAGCCCGTGAGAGAGATGTTCATGTGTCGACAGCCAAGCCCCTCAAGGCATGAGGAGTAATGAGCCTAGTGTGACTTCGGCTGGTTGACTCTGAAAACTGTGAGTTTGTGCATCAAGCTGCGGAATCCAAATGTACTTCACTCCTCCAACAAAGTCATACACAAGTAGCCGTGGCGTACTTGATGTGAAAATTGTGATCTATGCTATTAAATGAAGAAAAGGAATCATTGTGTCATTGCAACTGTTACATGAAGTAGCACGATTGGCTACAAGGTGGTAAATAAGGCTGATCTATGTTTAACCGAGCCAAGTATAACGCAGCAAAAATGATTGAACATAGCACCAAATTGGACAAAATACTATGCATGCTATCACAGTAAGAGGGATACAAGCTGGTATAGTGCTTAGCTGAATATTGAATCCAAGAGGTCAGACAGGAGATGACAAAATTATCTCTCATTTTTCCCGTGTAGAAGAGGTCACTCAAGGTTGGTCTTAGGCTCTGCTGCAACAGATCTATATCTTGTCTGAGGTGCGACTGCAGCTTCAATAAACCAATTTGCAAGTAAAACAGGATAGAGCTATCCTGCATTGGCTTCTCATTCCACGAATACTTCGAGTTCAAATAAGACCACTTATATCATAATATGGTTCCACCTGTTCAAGTCGAGTAAGCTCGTAGTGCACACCTACCGGAAGAACGAATACAAATGAAACAGAAATAGATTGATGAATCATAGATCAAAGGCAAGCATTATATGCCAAAGTGGCCATATTGGAAGAAGATGAAGATCCATGATGATCTATGTTGGATTGAATGACTTTTACAGAAGTTCCTGTTACCAAAAAATTCCGATTCTCCAGCACCGAAAGTTTACAGCACAGCTTGCGGTGAACCTTCATGTTTTTGACACCTCCTAATGTCTATTATATGCCAATCCATGCTACTGACGTCTTCTATCCGCGACTTTTCACCTGGCCAAATTCTAAAAACAGGTGCTACAATTATTCTAGGATATTATGTCTGAGTGACTGCACTATTATTTGTCATTTTACCCAAGACTAACACCCAACTGTATCTTAAGTAACGATCATGTGTGGCTTAGTGTTTAGAAGCGTCAATACATTGACCACTATTAGGTTTTCAGAGCTGGACAATTGTACCCTACCCGGGATATCTGATCTCTATAGGGTATTTACCCTACCCTGTAAAGGTAAAATAAGATGATTATTTATAAAATCTGGGGGCATAGATCTATCCCCAAATATATATTAAATGATTATATAATTAGAATTATTTAAATTTGAGATCATCTTCAATTAAAATAATTATTATTATAATTTGTTAAAGTGAGTGGTTTCTGCGTAGCACGTGCACAAGGCACTAGTCCTATTAGGACTAGATTGAGAAGCTCTCTGTAGAAGAGCTTCGCACTTCCGTAGAACTAAGATAATGAGTGATTCATATACAAGACCAATATAGTCTCAAATCTGCCCTATCAGCTTCCCACTATTCCCTGTGTAAGGTCATTCCTTTTAACAATAAATAAACTAAATTTTATTTATTAATTTGTATTTACAATATAATATGTTACGAGGTTTGCCGTCTAGATCACGTGGAAGTGCTCTAGGTTCTCGAGGTGGTTTATAACTAGGCGTCAAGCAGGGACTTAAGTAATGACAATAATGATATGCAATTCGTAACTAATAGTAGAGTATACTAAATGATTGATCTTGAGCACGAAGCTCTATACAAAGGGAATCCATCTAGATTATATAGACCTTCGTACTGATAACTACTCAGTAGGATCAATACGGCTCAGTACTGAGCTCACTGATCCTTACTGAGCCAGTCACGTGATATTAATTGCACGTGAGGGTTTCTTGTTACTCGGCGTAACATATTGTCATTACTTAAGTCCCTGCTTGACGCCTAGTTATAAACCACCTCGAGAGCCTAGAGCACTTCCACGTGATCTAGACGGCAAACCTCGTAACACAGATCCTATCCAGGATTATTTGGAGTACACCCTACCCTTTACCCAGCCCTGTAGCTTTTTCCAATACCAGTTTCGGACATTGCTTTTCGCTCCTCCTTTTAAGTTCAAATACTTCTAGCTCTTCTAGCTTTAATAGACGGTGCTAGGGAGATCCCTCATCCCGCAACGTAATTAGACTAAGAACATGGGAAGGACTTGGAGAGCTGAAGTTATGCAGCACAAAAATCGTGTGTGGTTTCGCGGTTGAAACTTGAGGAGCTGGAACCCATAATGTCAAATTGCAGAGTACATGCCTCTGTAACTGAGAAGTCATGAGCTGAAAATAGCTTGTCACTATGAAATTACACTTATATACAGTGAACAAAGTTTACTAATTCATACTGTGTCGTCAGCGGAAAGTATCTCTGTACCACATGTCCCATGGTATACCTCGTTAACTATACACATTTGCACAAGAACTTTAAGCCTTCCTCAAAGAAAACTCCAATGTTTCTAAATGATTGAAGATTGCGGTCCAAAAGTAGAAAAATATCTTACACAAATGATTTCTGTGAACCTGCTTCACACTCTTCAAGTACCTATTATCTAAATTTATAACTAAAAAGGTGGAGATTGAGTGTCTACGAGATGTCACTCAGTGATAGTCAACAACCATGAACAGACAAGTCAATATGTCTCTCATAGTTTAGTTGCATGTTGGATTTGCAAGTAGCTAAGATTTCAGGAAGCTTGCGGAATACATTAGCCAGATGCTGTCCACAGTGAAATAATATTCAACAGTCCAATTATCCAACTAATTTGATTACTCCATTATTATTATTGGCTTGGACAATGATGAGTATTATAAGATTTGCGTTTCTAGGCGCCGTCGTTTTCAATGGCATTGCCGCATCACCGCCTCCTGATCTTTCCTGTATAATTGACGATCCTTATAAGATCAAGAACGCCACTTTCGATTATATTGTTGCTGGTGGCGGCTTAACAGGCTTAACAGCTGCTGCAATCCTCTCGAAAAACCCCAATATAAGTGTTCTAGTCATTGAAGCAGGCTTTTATGAATCTGACCAAGGTCCACTCGTTGAAGATGTCAATGAGTACGGGAAAATCTTTGGTAGCACAGTCGATTGGGCATTCGAAACACTTAATCAAACAGCAGATATTCCTCAGCAGACGATCAGATCTGGCCGAGGTCTTGGAGGATCAACTCTTATAAATGGCGCCACTTGGACACGCCCGCACAAGATCCAAGTTGATTCATGGGAGAAGGTTTTCGGAAATACAGGATGGAATTGGAATAACTTTTCGACGTATATGAAGAGTGCCGAGGATGTTAGAAAACCAAACGATGCAGAGATTCGGGCTGGCCACAATTTCATTTCGGAGTGCCATGGAAAACACGGCCCTGTTCATGTTGGCCCTCGCAATACTCGAGCACACTATTCACCATTGGTAAGTGAAAGTCCTAAGCTTTTATTATTTCCTTGAAAATCCCCGACGGATGCTTTCTTGATTATCTTCTCCACACAGTCCCATTAATCATAAGTAACAATTATGATTGAAATGTACCAAAATCTTCAAAGTATATTAGGCTGTTGTGACATCCGAGATCAACTGCCAAGAGGAAAGAATTTGAAGATATTGTATGGTTGATTTTAAACATAAGCCAGAAGCTTCGAAGTTCACACTTGGTGGCTGTTTTAAATGGATGAGCGTGCCTTTTTATGGTGAATGGCAGAGCTAATCGGCAGCCTTTTAGATGAAGGCCCTCATGGATACTGTTGCTTTGAGTGGTATCCCGACGAAGAGAGATTTCAGCTGTGGCAACCCACACGGCGTGTCGATGTTTCCCAACAGCCTACATGCCAACTGGAATCAGACTAGATCCGACGCCGGTCGAGAAATGCTTCTCCCATCTTGCTCTCGGTCTAATCTCAAAGTATTGGTCGGTCAAGTAGTTGGGAAAGTACTCCTCAATTCTCAACCCGAGGCAATTCAAGCACACGGCGTTCAATTTGGCACAAACCGACATTCCAATTTTGAAGTTTATGCAAGACATGAAGTTCTTCTAGCGGCAGGAGCATTATCATCACCATTGATTCTCGAATATTCCGGAATTGGTATTAAAAAAGTGCTGGAAAATGCTAATGTTAGTCAAGTACTCGAACTGCCAGTCGGCATAAATGTACAAGACCAAACAACCACCACTGTCCGGTCCGAGATAAATGATCTTGGCTATGGACAAGGTCAAGCTATTTACTTCGCCACATTCAATGAGACCTTTGGCAAATACTCTTCCTTAGCCCATAACCTTTTGAATAAAAACCTGAAGCGATGGGCTAGAGAGACCGTGGATAATGGAGGCTTCAACAATATTACAGCCCTCATAATTCAGTACGAGAACTACCGCGACTGGCTTACCAAAGACAACATTGCGTATTCAGAGCTCTTCATGGATACAGAAGGCGCCATTAACTTCGACCTTTGGACTCTCATCCCATTCACTCGTGGGTTTGTGCACATCCTTCACAGGGACCCATACCTCCGCCATGTAATGACCAACCCACGATACTTTGGGAATGAGTTAGACATCTTAGGCCAAGCTGCTGCTTCAAAGTTAGCGCGTGATCTTTCGGACGCAGGCAGCATGGCTCGTTTTTATGAAAAAGAAGTCATTCCAGGCGCCACTAAACTAAAACCTGATGCCAATCTCGATGAATGGATATCCTATGTCAAGCAGAACTTCCGTCCTAACTATCATAATGTCGGCAGTTGCTCGATGATGGCAAGAGAACTGGGTGGGGTGGTGAACCCGCAGGGAAAAGTTTATGATGTTCATGGATTGAGGGTTATTGATGCCTCTGTGGTTCCTACACAAGTGAGCGCACACATAATGACTGTTTTATATGGTATGGCGGTGAAAATCAGCGCCGACATCATGGTGGACTATCATGTGAAGATGGAGAAGAGTATGTTAGAGACGGCCAAGCTTGAATTGAAATGAGCATGCTGCCTGTATCCATAGCTTGTCGTTTCGATTAGTAATAGAGAAAAACGATTAGCTTTAAAGTCTGAATGGGATGGTAATTCCTAACCTTACTTAAATTGAGAGACGATATTGTAAAAACGTCAATTTCATCTACTTTTCTGGGTTTGTCGTGGTTCTTACAAGTTATTGGACGACCAGAATGTTGGTGTATCTGCTGGAGTGTCTGTATTTGGTAACCGGGCAACTGATGTAAGCCACCTCTAAACATATAATTCTCTGACTTCTGATCATTCAATAAGATCGACAAGTACGACTTATAATTTGAGAAAGCTTTTAAGAAGTCTAAATCATAAGGTTTGGTATGAAACTATTTGGAAACAGGGATGGCGGTAGCACTTAAAAGTTATGCCTCGGCATGATTACTACTCCATATTGTTTGAGCTATTTTACCTCGACGTCAAGCTTGCTAGATAATGTTTCCATATGCACTTTATTCACTTTCTTCACTGCTGTTATACTCTCAATTGATATAGATAATATACGAATCAACATGTTGTATAGTGTCTTGGGCTTAGGAGCTGTCTCCTTCAATACTGAAAAGGATATTCCTGACCTTTCTGGCAAAGTCATTCTTGTTACCGGCGGTACCTGCCCCTGTCCCTTTACCTCGAATCTCTTTACTCTCAACTCAATGCTAACCAATCCTCTCAGGGAACATTGGTTTAGGCCTCGAAACTATCCTCCAGTTGTCTAAACATAATCCATCGCACATATATCTCGCCGCACGATCCGAACCTAAAGCCACAGCGGCAATCAAAGAAATACAATCCAAAGTCCCAAATGCGCCCATTACATTTCTTCAATGCGACCTTACCTCCCTCCCGTCAGTCCAAGAATCTGCCAAACAGTTCAATAGTAAAGAGTCCCGCCTCGATTTATTGATTTTGAATGCGGGAATCATGGCGGTTCCAGCTGCGACTACAGAACAAGGCTATGAAATCCAATTTGGGACAAATCATGTCGGACATGCTCTTCTGACAAAATTGCTGCTTCCCACATTGTTGAAGACAGCAGAGCAGAAGGACGCAGATGTGAGGATTGTCTCATTGAGTAGTGTGGCTCATACACTAGGTCCTGTTGGAGGTATCAAATTCGACGACTTAAAAACGGATATGAATAGTTATACGACAATGTCTCGATATGGACAATCAAAGCTGTCGAACATTCTTTTCGCCAAAGGATTGAACAAGAGATATGGCGAGAAAGGTATCACAGCTGTGTCTGTTCACCCGGGAGTAGTCAACACAAATTTGTATGCGACCGCTTTTGAGAAATATGGAGTTTTCGGTAAAATCGCGGGGTTAGTAAGAAACTTGGCTTTTACAAGTATGGCTGATGGTGCGAAGAATCAACTCTGGGCTGCAGTGGCAAACAAGGGCGATGCAAAAGGCGAAGTTTTGAAAGGGGAATACTACACACCTGTAGGGATTTCTGGCAATGGAAATAAGTACACAGGAGATGAGAAGTTGGCGGATGAACTGTGGGAGTGGACTGAGAAAGAGCTGGAAGGGTACAAGATTTGAGGGTCACCGCCAATTCGGCGGGACAATGCTCATAGACTGTATATTATACCTCTTGTCTCCAGTTTATAAACCTTTCTTTGACAAGGACCTTCAAGGTCTCCGGATGAAATTATACCCCAAGATTTCCGCGTTGCACTTCGTACGCCCAAAACCACTGTGCTGAATTGGGTAAATGGCTTGCCCAATCACAAGCAACCCGTTGTGCTTACTCATATAACAGAGAGTTTCTCGTGCAAAGCCGCATGATGACAAACTTGTACATCATCAAAGATGCGAGAGGGAGGACAGAAGCTGGTAAGTGAATATATATTACACATTTCCACTTGATTGTCGTTTCATGGTCGTGGTGATTTCAATCATTGAGACCTGTACAAGTAGCGAAATGACCTCGAGGCTTTCTCCAGCGAAAAAGCTTTCCTCATTATGCCGATACCAATTCTTCCTCATTGTCTTTATTCATGGAGTAAGGGGCAACGATATGTGGTCATCACTTAACCAAACATTGGGCGGGCGGTTACATGCTTCGCAACCATTCTCGCAACCATGTTTCTCAATCTACGAAGGTCAACCAGTTACGCCTAATCCATTACAATGCGCAGAAATCCAGCAAAATTACACGTCTTCCGATTATCGAACTCAGTTCTATAACGGATTCATGAACAATCAAGGCGAAATTTGTATTACTAATGTTACCGACCAATGTGTCCTCAATGACAAGCTTCTAAGTGATGCAACTGCGTTCACAAATGTCAGTTGCAATCAGGGAAGTGTTTCAGAGTATTACGTTCAGGTCGAGCAGGTTTCTGATGTTGTGGCTGCTCTTAATTTCTCCAAGGAGACCGGCATAAGACTGTCAATAAAAAACAGTGGACATGATTATCTTGGTCGTAGTAGTCGTAAGGGATCCTTGGCCCTTTGGATGAAGAAGGTATTAGGGATGAGTTATGACGCATCTTTCGTACCTGAAGGATGTAATTCTACTCCAGTGGCCGCCATCACGACTGCTGCAGGAGTAAATACAAATGATGTTTATGAGTTTGCGGAGACACACAATGTCACATTTATCGGAGGTTATGCAACAACAATTGGTGTAGCGGGCGGTTGGGTCCAGGGAGGCGGACACTCCGTCCTCTCGCCTGTTTATGGGCTAGGAATCGATCGAGTTATTCAATACAAGATCGTTACCACTGATGGTGTCTTCAGAGTCGCTAACGCATGTGAAAACTCGGATCTTTTCTGGGCCTTGAGAGGTGGCGGTGGTGGAACTTTTGGAATCGTGATGGAAGCCACCCATCGTGTCGAGCCAAGAATTCAGCTAGCTGTGGCGATGATTTCATATAATCGCACAAGTAATGTTATGGAATGGTTCTCTGTCATTGTCAACAATTCCTTGCCCTGGGCAAACCAAGGCTGGGGTGGGCATTATCAAGCTACGAATCTGATAAGTGTTACGCCACTCCTCAATCTCTCCGAGGCAGTTGAATCGATGGCTCCAGCTACCAAATTTGCGAAGGAGAATAATGGGACAGTAGTCGTAGAGGTTCTTTCCTCCTGGTATGATTTCTACACAAAATATGTGACATCTAATGCGGCTAGTGTTGGAAGTCTTCACCCAATCGCAACTCGACTCATACCGGCATCTTTATTCAATAGTACTGAGGGCAGATCAAATTTGACGAATTTTATAGAAAATTTGATTTCTCTTGGGTACTCGCCCTACATCCCCAACACCACGCCATGGCTCTATCAGTGGGATCCAGCCTCAACGTCTGCTACGCCAGCCTGGCGGGATTCGATTTGGGAACTTTCGTATGGTGGATCATGGAGTTATAATGAGACTTTGGAGCAACGACAAGCTCAAGTTAGTTTGGTCAATAATCTGACCACAATAGTAGAGAGTTTCACACCGACAGGAGGTGCGTACCTTAACGAAGCTCATCCATGGACCAATGATTGGAAAGAAGCTTGGTGGGGTGCTCAGAATTATGAGAGATTGCTTGAAATAAAGGAGAAATATGATCCAGAAGGTTTGTTAAGTTGTTGGAAATGTGTAGGGTTCGATGAGGATAGCGCAGCGAACAATTTTTCCTGCTTGGATATATGAGATAGAAGATAGACAGATATAGTTTAGATATAGAGGTCATCACGAGGATGATGAATGAATAAAGAGGATTGTGAGCAGAATACTTCAAGGAATGCAGAATGCTTGAGAAAACCACATTTACCAACTGCTTTTTTGACACATCAGTAAAATTACCATCCAGTGATCTATACTCCTATAAAGTGACAACACAAGCGGGTTCAAGTAGCAACGTCTCCATGGATTAGGACAAGTGATTATTCCGGAAAATGCTCCCTACCCGGCAGCTATTGCTCTGTGTACCGTACATCATGCTCTTCAAGGAAAGTTCAAACAAAGAGATAAGATTATGGTAAGATCTTACCTAGTCCACTCTGTAGCAAGATTTAATGCACCGAGGGATTTACGCACACAGGCCACAGGTAGCACAGGGCACAGGCCAAAAACCCCGCTTCATCACTCAAGAAGGGTCATTTATGGCGTCTTTTGGATCTAAAGCCCACCAGGGATTTGTACCTCATCTTGTAAGACTTATGATCTCTCTTACTATCCCAGACTCTTTCCATTTATCAACTCAAAAAGTTCAATCACCATGGTGCAAAAATTACGTCTAGCAGTTTCGCAGTCTTATACACTCTCCACAACGTCCGCCACTCTTGCTGCTCTCTCTAAAACCACACAACATGCCGCGACCAAATCCATCGATCTTATTTTATTCCCAGAAGCGTATCTAGGAGGGTACCCTCGCACAGCTACATTTGGTGCAGCAGTCGGAGCTCGAGATCCCAAAGGTCGTGAACAATTCCTACATTATTACAAAGATGCCGTCGATTTAGGAGATACGCCGGAAGGTGCAGGAAAGAAATGGGTGAACAAAGAACTTGAGGTTGGAGATGATGGAAAGCGTGGAGATGGAACAAGAGAGGAGCTTGAGAGAATTGCGAGAGAAACTGGGGTATTTATTGTGACAGGATTAGTTGAGAGGAGTGGTGGGAGTTTGTACTGTGGTGTCGTGTATGTTTGTCCAAAATTAGGAATGATTGGGAAGAGGAGAAAGGTTATGCCGGTATGTCAATCTGCCTTCGTCTTTCACGATTCGAAGGTTGGAACCATCGGTAGTGAATGCTAATTGTAAATGGTAACGCAGACCGGCAGCGAGAGGCTCATCTGGGGCCAAGGGCAACCTTCATCATTACGAGCGGTTACGACTACAATTCGAGGTGTGAAACTTACACTCGCATCCGCAATATGTTGGGAAAATTACATGCCTTTGCTACGACAATCTATTTATAGTCAGAACGCCAACTTGTATCTGGCCCCCACGGCAGATGCGCGGGATACGTGGCTACCATTGATGCGGACAGTTGCATGTGAGGGTAGATGCGTGGTACTAAGCGCGAATCAATGCATGAAGAGATCAAATCTTCCGAGCTGGATAACAGGAAATGATAAAGACAGCGTTATCGAAGATGACCATGCAGATGGATATAGGCATGCCCAATTAAGGTCGAGAAGGAAGTCGATCCTTACAGATGATGGATGCGAAATTGCACTTCCTCAAAGCATAGAAGGAATACCGGAAACCATCGAAACTGCCCAAAAAGATACATCTGATTTCATATGCAGAGGTGGCTCATGTATCATTTCTCCTCTTGGTGACGTTCTTGCTGGTCCAGTCTGGGATGATGAGAATGGTTTCTTATTTGTTGACATCGATTTTGATGATTGTTTGAGAGGCAGATTGGATTTGGATGTAGGTGGGAGTTATTCGAGGTATGTTGGAACCTACTTTGATCTCTGCTATTACTCTTGCTAAGAAGTCAGGAATGATGCTTTCAAACTTACAGTGGAAGGTTTGGATTTGAGCCCCCCTCCTTGATATCGGGCATGTATTGGATGAAGAGGTGGTATCGGCATAGAAAGGAATGCATTTGCACATCTCAGTGTATTACATGCGGTATCATTTATAGGGTAAGGCTGGTTTCCTGTTCTGTTGATCTGAATTTAAGTTCATGGAACTATTTACAGATCCACATAGTTCCCCACCATGTGTTACCTTTTATACAGACCTCACCATTCATTTTTGGGAAATTTGATTTTCGTTGAAGCTATGGGTAGTCCATTTTTAGCGTAGACACGAAGGGATATTCTTACGCAAAAGCTCTTCAACAACTTACAGTCGGCGTGTCTATCTCCGAAGCTTGCCTGCTTGGTTTATTCACAATCAAGAATATAGTTGGTCCAATCGCCATTATGTGCGTTTTGATTATCGTTACGGCCATTTACCATTTCATGATGCGTCGTACTCTCAAGCCTTTAGCCATGTACCCACTACAGCCTGCTGATGGTTATGATCAAACCGCTTTGTTTGACAACCCCGAAAGTGATCCTGCTAATCCCGCAGTTTTGCAGGCGCAATCTGATGCTTGAGAAGATGTGCCTCCCAGTGAAGATACAACGTCTAACAGAAGAATATTCTGCGAAAAGTTATTCAACATAACAAAATACGGACAAGCTGAGCTTGCTCAGGAATTCGTGGCTCCTCTTGCTCTTCTTGAGGCACCAGTCTACGAGAGTAATGTTAAGACTGACGTATATGTCAACCCCGCTCTTACCAGTCGCCCACATACTTTGTGGATTGCTGAAGATCCGATGGATATTAGTAAACACGAGATCGCGAACACGAGGGATATCATCCCCATCAGTGATGCGCTTGCAAGATTCAACGAGAAGAGAAAGATTGTTTGGGATCGGAATACTGTATTGGAGACGCCAATTTGGGAGCAGAAGATTGATTATTAATAGCCACCTTCATGATCATGTCGGATATGATGTTTTACTGTGATGCTAGAGGTGCAATAATGCAAAAGTTTAAGTCAAGTGGTGGTTCTTCGAGAGAAGCATGTGGTTATCGATGAGATTTTGTGTCGGGGGAGATCAACATATCCAAATGATCATTAATGTTGGTGTTGGTGTTAGTGTTATGTTTGTTTGATGCGCTGCTTGCTATGAGTAACGATTTATAATTAATTTATAATTTTCCGCTTTGAATGGAATTACGATGTCTATCAAATTTTGCATTTCCCATTCGAAGCAGTCATTTCTGTTGACTCTCTGGTACTAATCTCACGCAACTATTTTGAGCCCGGTCATACACAAAAGCATGGACTTTACAGTCCCATTCCTTCATAGCTCGTTGAACACTCGGTTGCTGTTTTAACCACTCCACTTCAGACAAAACGTAAAGTTCTGTGAAGTGGCGATTCCTTGATTGAGGTGATTGAGCTGGTGGTTCTAGGGCGTCGGATTCTTGATGGAGTTGAATAATGTCGCTGTGGATGTTAGTGATACTCGTAATGTCAAGAGTAGTCAAATGAACGAGAAGCGAGGATGTAGAGACCGGGAGAAAAGGGTGACACGAAATCTTGTACGTGATGGAAAAGGATTGTTAATGTTGGGGAGAATTACCGATACCAATTGTTACTATCACTTTCTGATTCCTCAAGGAGATGGCAATCGTAATGGCTGCAAATGATGATATGTTGTACCTAATACCAATGAATTCAGCATTTAGATTTTAAGATCTGTTAAGCTTTAACATACTTTCAGGACATCCACGGCCCACTCGATTGCACTTCCGCTGCTTGTATCCCCAACACTAACGCGATTTCCTAAGTTGCGATGGACGAAAATCTCGGATCTGCTGACATTGTTGAGAACATAGGTTTCTGTTACTGAAGAATCAGAACATCCTATCCAAAGTACATTCTCTTTTGGTTCCTGACTCTCGTTTGTTGAAGTTGGGTTGGTGAACTGAAGTAGATTTGCTGGAACCGACTGAACGGTGTAACGGAGAGAGGGGAGTGGGATTGTCATTTTTCCGATTCCTTTTCCTTCCTTCTTCTTTTTCTTTTTCTTTCCCTTTCCTTTTCCTCTTAAGATTTGATTGGAAGATACAAGTTCAAGCAATACTTCTAAGTTTTTAGAAAGAAAGAAAGAGAGAGTGTACAAGTGCGGATTAGAAGTATTATTACTTTCCTTCAAATAGAAATGTATAGAGAGAGAGAGAGAGAGAGTATGTGTGTAGACTGTATGTAGACCATGATCACAAGGCAGTGGAGATTCAAGAGTTCGGAAAAAGGTTAGGCTTCAAAAGATGAGTCCTAGCGGCTTGACGTGGGGTGACTTATTACCAAAATCACGCCACATGGTATGCAGTATGAAGATTAGTGAAAGCTTGTTTTTTCTTTCTCTTCCACTCGATTGATGAATTTGATGAAGCTAATAAGTGATCAATTGTTAAAGGTTGGGAGTAAATCTAGGGTTATAACCAGAGGCGAGATTGTAGAGTTGTCTCAAGATAATTTACCGAGTAAAGGGAAGGACAGATTATAAAAATGGATTAGCGGAATGATTGTGTAGAGCGATAACTTGAAGTTCTTTGGGAAAAATGATCTCAGTGTACATTGTGGAGACTTCAAAATGTCTAGACTCCATACAGGAAGGAGATTTCCATACCATCAAACAGAAATGGGATGTAAAACCTTGGTGGGATACAATGAGATACAACGAGATACCTCTTACCTAGGTTCTATTCTATGATTTCTCTTTGGAGAGCACTGGATTTGCTGTCACGCTTTCTCTGCCATGACTCAAATCAATGCCATACCAAGAATTGTCACTTTGAAAGTCTCCAGGCTGAATCGTATAGGAAGGTACCGGTATGATTTTAGAGATTAACGATGAAGATTCCAATTTACTTATTTATCCTGCGGGTTTACCTGATCGATACTTATGAATGGAGGCTGAAATGGCGGGGTAAACTCCACGATTATATGATTACTATTTCTATTATTTGCTTCCTATTTATTACTGTCATACTGTCTATTATCTAATTATCCAAGACTTACTATCTTCGATATCCTACTCTATACATATCATTACTTTTCCTATTATCTACTACCTACTACTTACTACCTATGTTCCTCTTTTCCTCTCCAAATAACCGTACCTAGCAGTCACATGAAACTCATCCCAAATGCGATTGTCTGGAAGGCGAGACTCTTTTTCGACACTTTAGGATGAATTGAAGTCTGTCATGGTTTCGGTATCCCGGTAAAATAATATTGGAAACATTGACGAGCAGTTGCTAATGTGGGGTAGGGGGGCTGAATTGCCTTGAAGATCCAAGTCTTGAAAGTCAGCCAGGACAACTGTGTCTGGCTATTGGCATTTGTATTGTTTGTTCGATTAATTATTTTAAACTTACCTGATCGTCGCCCATTCATTCATTCATTCATCCTGCTTTGATATTTATCGTAGTATGACATACAACGAAGGAAAGAGATTCCCATCCAAAGAGAAATTTGTCATGATGGGGCTTTCTCTGCCTTGTCTCGACATCGTTCGCAACACCACCCACACCAACCTGAACTTCAACTCTTGATCGCCAACTCAATCACCCTCATATTCGACACCATGTCTTCTCCTTCTTCCGATGAGATTTTCAATAATTGGAGTGGGATAATAGATGATAATTTCTCCAAAACAGTCCTTGATACATTTGGATTGTCCCAGGACGATAAATATGTTTACCGCGCCGAATCATTCGCCATGACATTACCGCAGATTCAAGAAACCGTCAGTACTGGCAAATTAAAGTATCATTACCAAGATCAAGGCAAAGTTCTTCAGGTGGGCCTTCATTCTTTGGTCATGTACACATTGATACTGACTGATTTCCAAGATACCACTCGCAGACATTGATGCCTATACGTCGATATTCTCCTCCAAGACCGATACATCCAAAGCTCTCATAGCATTTGCTTCCAACGCAAAGAAGGGGTCGCCACGAGAATGGGTTGCGAACTACCTCCAATCCCGCCGTATTCCTCCTTCGTGTAAGATACCGAAAGCGAAAGCACATATCAATCCATATTATGATATTTGGGCCCAGACATGTCGAATGGTATCTTTCCTTGGTCCACTTCCTGATGCACATTATGCCGATCCTGCCGCAGCGAAAATGACTCATCCTGTACTTCCTGTACTTTACCATCATTCGGATGTGGTGGTACCATCCTACGATTCACTGTATATAATATCTCAACTTGTGGAAGAGTCTAAATTGGATGGAATTATTGATATGGCGAGTGGGAATGGATATTGGACATATATTCTACGACGGATGAAGCTAAAGGTTAACGCTGTGGATAATATGGCCAGTGAGTATAGGAATATGTGGATATCAGATACGGAAAAGGCAGATGGAGTGGAATATCTAAGGAAAAATGGTGGAGGTAAGAACAAACTGTTGTTAATGGTGTACATGATTACGGCTGGGACATTCACGAAAAGGGTCTTGAGTACCTACAAAGGGGATGTAATTGTGGTGGTTGGAACACAAAATGCGAATCGATACACGGGTTTAAGTGATTGCACTATGGAAGAATGGTTTGAGAAGGAAATGAATGGTTGGGAGCTTATTTGTAGAATTGCCATGCCAAGTTTCGCAGGAAAAGATGAAGGGATGTTTGTGTGGAAGAGGAAGAATTAGGGGTGCATGCGAATTTACGAGGGCGTGAAAATGGTAGAATTGTATGTGGATTGTATTTATCATGGGGTATGGAAAGCTTTCATGCTCGTCTACCATTTTGTACCGGCATTTACCAATGCCAGTCCTATATAAGTCCTATGCTAAGTGCGCATAGCCTTCTATATTGCTTCCAAGATTTTTCCACCTCGTTGACCATATGCATTCAATACAGAAACTCAGCGAATGACACGGCCGTTGCACAAGTCATCTATTCCTTTGTAACATTTATCTGCAAAGGATTATTTGAGAATCTTATTGAAAGTAAAGACTGTTCTGGAATTAAGCGTTTCTTCTGACAATTTTTAACAGCACCGACTGTTTCATTTTTAAGCCCGTCTCGAATACTGTAGCATTTGACATTTGTTCTCCTACCTTCTCCAGAGTGCTTGTATAATCTTCTCCTGGTTTAGTTAGAAACCAGTTTTACACTCAACTCCATAAACAATCGAGTAATAGCCACGCAAAATTCTACCTGGGCAAATCGCCGCCCTAGAAAAGAACGATAGCCGTCAGCGAATGGAATATAAGCTCCTTCGGGAGGATTGTACGTAGTTTCTGAGTTAGATGACTGAAGCCAGCGTTCTGGATGAAAATCAGACAATGGGTATGGCGGCCCATCTCCAGCTGTTTTCCGAATCTCTGACCAGTGTTTGGGATTGCGATGGGTTGTACTGGTTACAACAGTACCTTCTGTAGTGGTTTAAGTTGTCAAGCGTCAAGAACATGAAAAGTATCAGGCAATGATCTTTATTATATCTAATACTAATACCATATACCTGCTGCCCATATCCCCTTTGTACCACTACCCCTGTAAAGGCCATTCCCGCGAAGAAGACATCATTTACCTATCCCTCTTATCTGTATCTCCATTTGGGCGAGAGCAGC